>NC_083103.1:24143830-24467551 GCF_949774975.1 Lagenorhynchus albirostris | reverse complement strand
GATTTATTTAAGTTTTATTTTGGGGCAATTAAAATATTCATATTTTATGAGACAGCAAAATACATCCTGAAAAATATAACACCAGTGCTCTGATTCGCTACTTCTCCAAATCAGGGCGATGTTGCATCTATTTATAAAAAGCAGATTATAATTGCCATAGATACCAGTATTTTGCCAAGATTCATTAATATTAATCTGAAAAGATTATGTACTGAAAATGGCAACATGTATAAGGAAGCTACACCCAATTTTGATGTCATCTGATACACATTTGTTCACTTGTTCAACACATTTATTGAATGAATGCCTATTATGTGCTGAGTTGGACATCAGTGTGTTTGTTGCAGACATCAGTCCCGTTAATACATGTGAGTCCACAAGAAATATCCCTAGGAATTTTTTCCCAAAACTATTTTAGGGGGACATGTGATGGACCTGGAACCCCTACAGAGCTGGAGCCAAGGGAGCCAATCAAATCCTACCTGGTTACAACACCCTGTGACCCTGTTTTATCAGCAGGCTTAGACACATGATGGTTTAGATCCATGATACTCATCTGTAAAAAGAATTGGCTCAACCAGGTGATTTCTAAGATCTATATTTTGTTTAAACTTCTACAAACTGAAACTCTAAGTCCTTAAAATAAGCAGTAACAAATTACTAACCAGGCATTTTAAAAGCAGCTTATATTCATTTGGTATCCAGTTAGATGGCTTTGGAGGATCAGTTTCTAAAATGGTCCACACGTCTCCTTTCTCCCGTTTACCTCTCTTTGTGGCAGGGTCAGGCACTACTTCGCTACAGGCCTTTGTTGCCATGTGGAATTACAGGCCTAAAAATGATAGCTAATCTGGATTTCAAAGCGAATTCATCTGATTTTTAAGTATAGGCAAATGATTCAGAAATATTTTTTAAACCCTGCATGGGCCAACACTGTGTACATTAAAACAACAACAACAAAAACAGCAAGCTAACTTTAACCCTTGGCCACCAGTTTGCAATCTGAGTTTTATAATTAGGACCTGTCTGAGTCAGAAGAACTGGGATCCAGTCCTATCTGCCTCTGATCTCTGCACGGCCTTGAGCAGTTCATCAAACTTCTCTGGGACCAAATTTTCCTCATCATACGATGAGATTTTAGAATTCAATATTCCTTCTAACTCAGAAAGTCTGTGCCTATGTTCTAGAGCAGGACATCATGAATGGACATGTCGGCTCATGAATATGTTACTGTTTTGTATTCCAGACTAGAAAGCGTGTCCATGTCCTATTGGTTGGGAGGCGAGCAGGTTCTGAAGGAACATAATGGCTTACCTTTCCTCCTCCTCCCTTTTATATTAGAAACAACTGAGAACTAGACCAGGAAGCAAAGTGGGAACTAAACTATGATATATGCTTTATTGCTGGTAAAGCTGAATGACCTCCCTTTTAACCTTGACCAGAGTCGGAGCCTCCCATTACTTCTTCCTAAGTTCAGGCCAAGGAATCTGCTTGCAGACAGTTAGGGCTGCAGAACAGAAGCTGATACTGACAGCCTTAATGAGAATGCCTTATCACCTTGTGGGAGCATTGCTGTGCTCACCTGGCCCGGCAGCTCCAGGAAGTAGAAGCAGAGAGGAAACCTGACTTTGCCTGCAGACAGGCCACTGCAGACAGAAAAAGGGCTGCTGCCAGCCCGCCTAACACCTTTGTTAAAAAGGTGCCCCTTCCTCCAAGCAGACACAGCCACGTCGGGGGGCACGGCTTGGCAAGCAGGAAACAAGCTATGTTTCGGCCCATCTCGTCCACTTGGCTGCACAACTGTAGCAATGGCCGGTGTGGGAGCCCCCGTTTTATGGGCTGAGGACAGGACTGCAAGGTGGGGACCCTGAGGGCTCCCTCTACATGCTTGAATTTATTGTCGTAAGTTTGATGGCTGCGCTGTCCAATATGGTAGCCACCAGCCACATGCAGCTACTTCAATTTACATTGCAATTAAATAAAACAAAAATGTCATCTCTCAGTCATACTAGCTTCATGTTAGGTGCTCGATAGGTACATGTGACCAAGCGGCCACCATATTGGACAGGACTGATACAGAACATTTCCATCACAGGAAGTCCTCTGGGATAGCATTCACTGTTTTATGGGGTCACTTTCAGCTATATTAACCACTTCTAAATGTTGACCAGCTTGCCTTTCTCACCTCCCTCTTGCCACTGCCCATTACGGACCATGATCGCCAGCCCTTTAGACCATTCACTGTGTTCCCAATATTCTGGGTCATATTCAATCACTGTACTTTTCGTTCATGTGGTTCCTTCTTCCTAAAATGTCCTCCCTCTATTTTAGGGGGAAATGGATATTTCCTATCCCACAGGAATAGGGATATTATTCCCTAGTCCCTATTATTCCCTATAGGATATTACCTATCCCATAATATCCTGCCCACCCTTCAAGGCTCAGATCCTACACCGACTCCCTAGAGTCTGCTGCTCATGCATCTCAGCTCTTTTAGCGCTGATTCTAATCAGGTGTCTGCCTGTCTCATCTCCCGGGCTTGCTGTGAGCCCTGGAGGGCGGGCCCCTGCCTTATTCATCTCTGTCTCCATCTCTTTCTCTGTGTGAGAAAGACCCTCAAAGCTGTATCTCTGGAAGGAAACGTACCATTAAGGCTCTGGATGGGACAATTGTGTAATTATATTTTTAGATACAGTGCTTTGAGTTTCACCGGCGGTGCTTTGCACTCTGTGGCTCTGAGCCTCAGAGCACTGTGAGATGGGTACTGTTTTCCCCAACTCCCAGATGAGGGAACAGAGGCTCAGAGATGGGCAGTCATCCAGGATGACTCAGCTAGAAATGGCAGAGTGACATTTGGACAGAGGTCTTCCTGCCTCCAGAGTTCAGATGCTGCGATGCCTCTCGTTTGAGGGAGAGGTCTGTGGACACGGCCTGGCAGACCTACGTTTGCTTACCTTAGGCAGGAGCTAGGACGAGGCGCTCCAGTTAAGCAGAGAGTTCAGGGCAGCTGTCCGCGGGCACCAACCACACCTGCCCCCGGGGAGAAGACTGGTCCCTGAGAGGCTTTCACAGACTTCATTCCTCTGGACAGGGCTGGACCTAGGCCAGGGACCCCCATTTGTCCTTTCATTTCCCTCCCTGACTGCTGTGTGTTGCTTCCTGCTGACTCGGGCGCAGTAGAAAAGCCAGTTTGACTCTTGGCTGGGAGGGGACCTGGGTCCCTGACTTTCCCTTCTGCCCCAGCTTCAGGTCAGATGCTCTTATCTCCACTCTGTCCTCAGAGCCACCATTTCCGCAGCAGGTTTAGGTGAGCTGGGCAGTTTTACGATGACATAAAAAAATATTTCCTTCCTACGAGAGGCTTGAGTGTCGTAACTAACTCTGGGCATCTTATTACTGGAGCTCTTCCTACTTAGGGAGAGATATTTTGTACTCAAAACTCATTCAAAAGAGTGGACAAACTGGGGGAAGGAAGCCCAGGTTGTCCAGTACAGCCTACCCTCCCACCCCAACCCCTGCACAGGTTTCTGGGGGCAGCACTGTGCGGCGAGGCAGTAATTGTCAAAGTGCGAGTCTCTGGCCTCCCATCACAATCGCCTCAGTTTTCTCCTTTTTTGTCCTTCAAATTCTCACTTTCTTGTTTCCCATTTCTCTCTTCTGCACACACCTTAAATATCCCAGTGAGTTCCCCTGGCATTGTTTGGCCCCCTCGGGACACTCAGCCCACAAAATACTTTGATGTGGTCTCTGAGCTCTGGCTGACCACTTCTGCCCCCTTCCAACCCACCGTGAACTATGCTTTGAGGTCCAGATTCAGTACAAAGGGGTTGAACTGTGAGCCAAGATACACACAGGAGGAAGGAAACACCCACATGTCTGGAGCCAGGTCAGTTGGCTCCTGGCAGATCACCTTTCTCTCTGGCCCTGCCTGCCCAGCCCCGGGCCTCCTGCCCTTGTTATTCAGACCTTGGCAACCTGATTCTGAGCACTGGTGTCTCTGGTCTGTCTTTCTCCCTGTATGTGACATTGGCTGAGCCTAGACTCTGGGTGAGGACCAGCCTGACAACCTGTTGTCTATTCCTAGTGATGTGTCTGCTTTGCTTTGGCATTTTCTACCTGGGACTGTCCCCGAGTTCATCTAAGCCCTTTATATAGCCTGAGCCTTTTCTAAAACTAAGCACTTTGATGTAGCCCCTAGTGTCAGACTAGCTGTGTTTGAACCCTAGTCCTCGTCACTCACTAGTTGTGTAACTGTGGATACATGATTTTGCCTTCCCATGCTTCCATCCTCTTACCTATAAAAGGTAGGGATTATAATACCATCTCATCGAAGTGTTGTAAGGATTCAGGGCAATGAGATATGTAAAGGGCTCCTAACAGTGCCTGGAACATGTTAGAAAAGGCCCAATAAAGACCATTATCATTATCTTTATAAGTGTCTCCATTAGTTTCCAAATAAAGAACATTTATTCCCTTTTCCCTGAAAACTGCAAGTTTCTTCAAGATGGTTTTCATGGAAAACCAACCCCTGAAATGTCCTGAATTCCCCCAAGACTGATAATGGAGGCCCTGCCCATGTGGGATGGCTCCTACCCTGCCTCTGGGGAATCCATAATCCTTCTGTCATTCCAGCAGCTCAGGGCCAGGATGTTTTCTGTGCAGGAGCCGTCTCCAGGCCTGTACACCGACAAGCTATACACACATCTGCATTAAAAGTGATTTTATTTTCAGATCTACAAACAGCACCAGTCTTCCCACTTTACAAGGCCAGAGAAGAGTCACAAGGTCAGAGCTCTAGCACAATTCTAGAGAATATCCCCCTGGCTCAAGGTGGTCCAGAGGACACTTGGCTGTCCTTCTCAGGGCTGCTGAATGCCCAGGCCTCACATCCTGTGAGCCTATAGGGCCGATGGGGTCTAGAGGTGGCTTGAGTGTAGAGCAGGGCTGGTTGTGGGAGCAGGTGGGACTGGGGTTGGGAGAAAGGGGAAGGCAGGATCCAGAACCACCACGAGACCAACCAGATGGAAGTTCGTCTCTTGAGAACTTGCCAGTTAAGTCCAAAAGAGTGTGAGCAAAACCCAAGTGCAATTTAGGCAGATGATAATGACCAAGGAGCCCAACCTGATGGAGTGGGCAGAATGGTGTATGGGGACAGGATGGCAGCAGAGATCAGAGAGCAGAGCAGTGAGAGAAGCCAGAAACAAGATCCACCGGCAGGAATTCTACTATAGAGCCCAGAGCTGCCCATCCCTGCCCCCGGTCTCCTGCAGGACTGGGGAAACCTAGAAAACAGACCTGGGTGAGGGAGGGTTCAGTAAGTGGGACAGGATCTGTAGCTCACTGCTGGGGTTCAGAACTAGGGCTCCAGTCTCTCTTCCTAGGTTCTAGAAGGGCCAGGGAGGTGGGTTAGCACCACAGGGAGCAAGGAGGCATAAACGAACAGCACAGGGCTGTGACTTGAACCTCTCGGTACCCAGTGTGGTTTGCCTCTTTGGCACCCATCCCCCCTTTCTTGGTAAGAGCCCTTGATATCCCCCTGGGAAGCCATCTCTTCCCTACTCTCAGTCCCTGCACTTTGTGTAGAGTTCCCACATCCAGCTGCCAGAGTAGACCATATGAGAACACCTGGCCAATCAAAGCACTGTGCCTCCCTGGCCACTGGGATTGGTTCAGAGAAGAGCAGTCACCTTAGGTAGCTGATGTTGCTGCAGCCATTTGCGACCAGGCAAAGCCAAGACTGGAGGATGATAAACAGCAGAATAAAGAGGAGACAGTTTCTAACGACGTTGTTGGAGTCCTTGAATCCAGCTGTGCCTGGAGCTAGCCCCTGCCCCTGGGCTTTCAGTTGCATATACCAGTAAATTCCCTATTAGCAGAAATCAGCTTGGTTTGAGTGTTCTATCACTTTCAACCAAAGCATCCTAACCCAAGGCTGAAGCAGCTGAAGAGAGCCTATTTCCAGATCCCATTTGCTCACTGATAGATAGCAGGTTCCTGGTATAGTATGAGGCCAGGCTCCCACTGACCAGGGCCTGGGTAAGCCTCAGGCTACAGATGCCGGACATTATTGTGGGTACCCTGGCAGGGTTGGGTTGGCAGAGCAATGATCAGAGATATAGAAAACCAGGTTCTTCCTGATACCTTATATCCTGCTTTCATATCTCCATCCATTTGCTCTTGAAAGAGTTTAATAGATTGCTACCATTTTGGACATAATGTTTATACTTTACCTTCAAAAATATCTTTATATCTATATAACTATATCTATCTATGTATCTATGTGTCTATCTATACGCTCTCTTGTCATGGAAGTACCAAGGCAAAGAAAAGTGTAGATGATTCTACTAGGAGGCAAGTCCCTGGGACAATCAGACTGAGAACCCCAAAGCCTTTGAACTTTTTAATGACAGTTAGCAAAAGCACCCATTGCTGATAAATCTCTGATACTCTTCCTGATTTCTTCCTTCTTACAGGCCCATAATGTGAAGACTCAGTTGCCATATGTATTAGTTAAATTAGGATAACTGCTGAACCAACAGACCCCAAATGCCTAATGACCCAAAATAATCGAGATTGACTTCATGTTCTCATAATGGCACTGGCTTGGTGAACAGCTCACAGGGCAGGCTTCTTCTGTGCAGTCGTTCAGGGATCCAGACGGATGGAGGCTCTGCCATCTTCAACATGTGAGGTCCTCTGGGTTCCAGCCAGCTGGACAAGGAAAGAGCATTGTGTGGGAGGATTTTATGGGCCAGGCTTGAAAGTGATGCACAGCTTCTCATTCCACTGACTAGAATACAGTCCTGTGGCTGTAGCCATATGCAAGGGGGACTGGGAAATGTAGTCTATCTGTGTGTCCAGGAAAGAGAGGAAAACATGTAGCCATCAGTCCCTGCTATTACACTTGATGTTTCTTTTCTGAATTCTGAATGGTACTTTGATCTTGCAATTTCTTTTTTAGTTTCATCTTGTGGATCTTTGCAATGCCCAGTAGATTTGGGGCTTTAAGACCTGCCCTAGAGAGGTTAATTATTTACCCCGTGGACATTCAGCTGGATGCAATACATATTTGTTGAATGGATAAGTGAATTCAATAAGGCTGTTTGGGGCTTCCCTGGTGGCGCAGTGGTTGAGAGTCTGCCTGCCGATGCAGGGGACACAGGTTCGTGCCCCGGTCCCGGAAGATCCCACATGCCGCAGAGCGGCTAAGCCTGTGAGCCATGGCCGCTGAGCCTGCGCGTCCGGAGCCTGTGCTCCGCAACCAGAGAGGCCACAGCAGTGAGAGGCCCGCGTACCAAAAAAATAAATAAATAAATAAGCCTGTTTGAAGGGAATATACTGTTTATCACTGGGAAAAATGAGATAAAACTTACTATTTAACCCTAGAAATCTAATTTTCTTAGAATTTTTGCATGAATGCTCATCTTCTTTTCCCATCTTTGTTTTACAAATACATCAGTGTCACAGAAAGGAAAAAATTAAAGAAGTAGAAACAGATACGGATGCTTTTTCCCACTTAACTCAACTGTTATCAAGTACTCAGGCAATCCTTTGACTGCTTGAGAAAACTACACTGTCTTCATCTCTCAGTGCCTCCAGTGCGCAAAAGTCCCAAGCTCTCAGCTTGTTCTCAGCTTGTCTCCTATACGGCTGCTGCAGCTCAGATGTCGAAGTTCCTCACCCAGGCTTTTCAATAGCATGGCTTCCTCCTGCAATGTTGAGCCTTACCGCTCATTTTAAAAACATTTGACTACGTGTTCTCAAAGGGCTTCTACAGTCAGGGTTTTATTTGATCCCCCCGACAACTCTGTGAAGGTGGTATGACGTCTTCGTCATCCCTAGCCCCCAGAAAGGTGGCTGGGTTCACACACTACAGTGGTCACAGAGCTAGAACCAGCACCCAGGTCCTCTGCCTTTCCACTAAACCATCACCTGAAGGAGTGCTGTTTTATTCATCTCAAATAAATCCCCTCTCTTCACCCTTTACTCCTGTTTTCTATTGCAAATAAGGAACAGGCAAAAAAGACAAAAGATAAAGATTAAGATCAACCTTTTTCCTCCCAGTCAAGACAGTCTGTATCCAAGCCCCAAAGTAGTCCCCCAGCAATAGATGAGTAATTTGTTCACTCAACTTCCTGCCTACCTTATTTATCAATAAGTAATTCACATGAATTTTTCTCATTGTAAACTAACAGGTTTTCTGCTATGACAGGCTTCCCCTTACAGGGAGTAGACCCTTTTCCCTCTAAAAGTTTAGAAAGGTATTTTGAATATAACGGAACAGGGTGTTGTTTTGTTTTGTCTTTTAAAGTATACAGTGGTTTCCTCACTTCTATAAATACAGTCAAAGTCACTTGTTGGCACTGTATCACTAGGGGCTTAAAGATAGAAACTGGGTTGATTTCCACATAATGATCCAAATAAAAAAGCCTGAGAAATGAGCCCTGAGCTGCTAAGCCCACTGCGGTGTTTATAACCAGTTTATGTTTAGTAACGGCCATGGCAAGTTTCCCTGATTTGTAAGCATAAAAATAAAGCATTTTCGGGCTTCCCTGGTGGCACAGTGGTTGAGGGTCCGCCTGCCGATGCGGGGGACACGGGTTCGTGCCCCGGTCCGGGAGGATCCCGCATGCCGCGGAGCAGCTGGGCCCGTGAGCCATGGCCGCTGAGCCTGCGCGTCCGGAGCCTGTGCTCCGCAACGGGAGAGGCCACAGCAGCGAGAGGCCCGCGTACCGCAAAAAAAAAAAATAATAATAAAAAAAATAAAAAAAAAAAAAATAAATAAATAAAGCATTTTCCTGTGGATTATTTCTAACCTGCAAATTTTTTCCATAGCCAGATTTGCCTTGACCTCAGGGGTAAACCTTTAGTGAGCAATGCTTCTCGCTAGCTGTTCCCGTGATGCTATCAATCCCAATGTAGGACCAACAATTAATTATAAAAATAAGAAAGACATTATTCATCCAGGCCTCCGTTCCTGCTCTTAAATTCATAAAAATCCCTGCCACCTGGACAGTTGTTAATGTGTGTGTGTGTGGGGTGTGGGTGTGGGTGTGGGTGTGGGTGGGTGCACACAAGTGCACTTAAAACTACCTGATTAAAATTATGTATAAAACACACAAGTGAAAAACTCTGAAAGGAAAAACATCAAAATAATTAAAGTAGCTGTTTAAGAGTGGTGGGAGATGTGTCTTTTACTTTACTTTCTTTTTCTAAAATAACTGTATTACCATTTTATTACATGAATAAAATTACTACCATTAATTCAATGTAAAAATTTTTAAGTGCTTTATTATTCCTTCAGTGTTTATTGAGCGCCTCCTATGTGCCAGGTTCTGTTCTAGGTCTTCAGAATACACGGTGAATGAGATAGACACGGTTCCTTCTTCCATGGGGGCTCTAGTCACAAATAGGGGAGACAGGTCATAAACTAGTAATTATATAGATTTATTAGTTAATATATTTAACAAATACTTATTGAGTACCTACTGCCTGCCAAAAAATTTTCCAAGCACTGCGGTTCAGCAGTGAACAAAGCAGGCAGACACCCTTGCCTTCAGGAAGCTTACATTCTAATTGATGTAAATATTGATTTATTTCTAGTTAGAATAATTATCATGAAGAAAAAGTACAGGGGACCTGCCTCATCGGAAAGGTCAGAGATGACATCCCTGAGGAAGTGACATCATTTTAAGTGCCTCAAATAAGATAGGGCTTTGTTTTGCCCTCCAGGACTGAGAGAGCTTTCCTGCACAGGGCAGGAGTTTCCCTGGGTGATTAACTTCTGGCGGAGGCTGCCTCAGTTCCATCTGCTGTAGAGGGTAGCCTGGTGTGAGAGATGCTCCTGGCCCTTGGCGGGCAGTGGGCAGGGACTTGGAACCAAGTGTTCATCAGCAGTCATCACCCATTTTTGCTCCAGTGCCTTGTCTGGGAAGTCCTGGTACAGAAAAAAGCAAGGCCATCCTTCCCCTGTAGCACAGACAGTAACTAATGGACCTTCCTTTCCCAGACGGGAAAGACAGAGCAGAAAAGACAAACCCAGCCTCAGCCAGAGGGGCCTCTGCTTCGCTGGTCAGGAGAAAGCCACTGTTCAATTTCTGGTCTGCCCCTCAGACCGCAGAGTCGCGGGTCATCTGCCTAAACTGCTTTAATGCACATCCCGCCTGGGTCTATGTGGAAATGGAGGAACGCACTTGAAGGGAACACCCAACCTTTGTCCTCAGCCCCGAAACCACAGGTAAGTATTTAGGTCTGTGTTGTATCGATCATGCATCCCACCGGCACCAGGAAAAACACTGTGAAGCAAGTCAACTTTCCAGTGACAAGGAAGTCATTCTCTTAATCCGCTCTCACTGGACAATCAGGTTGACAAAAACCATTAAGTTTTCTAAGATTAGAAATTCACTGTCAGAGGGAGACATGTATAGAGTTTTCCACTCCATTACACCCAGGACAATAACCAGAGGCCAAGTGACAGGAAAAGGCTGGGGCTTTTTAAACTTTCCTGTGTCCTTGGGTGGAGGGAAATAAATTAACAAGTGCCTCTCTTTTGGAGGACATGGGATATATATTATCTCATTAATCAATACAACAGCCTCTGAGGTGGGCTGTGTTTATTGCACTTGACAGAAGAATAAGCTGGGGCACAGCAGGATTGGGGCACCATCTAAGATCACCCGGCTTGTTCACACGAGATGGGGTTGAGAATCAGAGGCACCGGGCCCGAGAGGTCTAAAGGCTAACGACCTACTTTCTTCTGAGCAGAACTGCATTTTAACCATCTTTAAACCCGTTTCCCTCTGAAAGATGCCGTGGTTCTCTAGCAGGTGGAAGCAGGCTGGTGCAGTGGTGAAGACCACAGACTGTGGCAGATCTGAGTCCGTGCATCGGCTCTGCCTCTCATTTTGTGACTTGGGGGAAGTTCCTCTACCTCTAAGCCCCCTTCTCCTCTTCTCATTCATGAGGAGACAATAATCTAAGAACACTCATTCCACAAGGGCTCTGGGAATGAAATGAGATCACACATGTAAGGCATTTAGCATCTTGCTGGACACAGGCCGGACACACGGCAGGTACTGAAAACAGGAGTCAGTTGCTAACAGGAAGTGGCTCTTTAACTCATATTTTTACTATAAATTTATATAACCATATTACCAAAGGTTTAGAAAATAGAAAAAAACACCCATATTCATAACTGCTATTATCGTTACTGTAATATTCCTTCCAGGATTTTTCTAACGCATCTATTTTTTTCTCACAGAGATAATTATTTTGTCTTTGTAATTTCAGTGTCCATAAATAAACTTTTATTGGCACACAATTGTGCTAGTTTCTTTATGTACTGTCCATGTACTTTATGTACTGCATTAGCGCTTAGCAGAGTTGAGTAGTTGTGAGAGACCATTTGGCCCTGAAAGCCTAAAATAGTTACTGTTTGGTTTTTGACAGAAAATGTTTGCTGATACTTGACACAGAATGTATGCTTTTGAGTGGAATTTCTGTGTTTTAGGGTTTGCAATTGTAACAACTTTACCAGATAATGTCAGTTTCTAAGGTGGTTGTACCACTTTTACATTCCCATCAGCAGCAGTTGAAAGTTCCTATTGCTCCACCTTCTCACCAACACTTGAATTTGTCCAAATTAAATGTTAACCCGTCTACTGGGTGTGCAGTGGTATTCCTCTGTGGCGTTTTGTTTCGTTTAATTAATTTATTTTATTTTATTTTTGGCTGCGTTGGGTCTTTGTAGCTGCCCGCCGGTTTTTCTCTAGTTATGGCGAGCGGGGGCTACTCTTCGTTGCAGTACGTGGGCTTCTCATTGCGGTGGCTTCTCTTGTTGCAGATCATGGGCTCTAGGTGCGCGGGCTCAGTAGTTGTGGCTCGCGGGCTCTAGAGCGCAGGCTCAGTAGTTGTGGTGCACTGGCTTACTTGCTCTGCGGCATGGGGGATCTTCCTGGACCAGGGCTCGAACCCGTGTCCCCTGAATTGGCAGGTGGATTCTTAACCACTGCGCCACCAGGGAAGCCCTTCTTTGTGGTTTTAATTTGCATTTTCCTGATTATCCATAGATGTTAAATACATTTTCAAATATTTATTGGCTATTTGGATTTCTACTTTAGGAAATGCCTGTTCAAATCTTTTGCCCCTTTTTCTATTGCGTTATCTGTCCTTTACCTATTCTGAATACAGCTCCTTTGTCACTGATATGTGTGGAAATATCTTCTCTTCACTGGGACTTGTCTTTTCACTGTATCATGGTGTCTTTTAAACGAACAGAAGTTCATTGTGTTCTGTTTTTTTTTTCACTTAGCATTACACTAATTCATTAATTCATCATATCAATTCATTTACTCATGTTGCTACTGTCTTTATTTGAATAATTGTACAATATTCCATGATTTACTTATCCATTCCTCCTTTACCTGACATTTAAGTTGTTTTCAACTTCCTCCTATTATCACCTAACAATTTGTTGGAAATGAAATTGTATGGGCACTACCCTAGACTTAACTGAATGAGAATCTTTAGGGAGAAGGACCAGGAATCTGCATTTTAACAGGCTTTCGACTATTTTCATGCACACTGAAGTTTGAGAATCACAGCTGTGGAGAAACTCACACATATGTGCACAAGGATATATGTACAAGAGTGTTCACAGCAGCATTGTCTGTAATAGCCCCAAACTAAAAGCCACCCAAATGTCCAGGATCAGTAAAAAGTTCCAAAGCAATAAAATAGGTAAGTGGAATGAAGATGATTCAGGAATGAAAATGAACAAACCAGAGTCTTATGCCACATGGATTAGCATTAAAACGATAATGTTGAGCGCACGCACACACACACACACACACACACACACATACACACACACAACAAATCCAGACACAAAAGAATATGAACTCTATGATTCTGTACAACAGAAGTTTCAAAAATAGGCAAACTGGGACTTCCCTGGTGGTGCAGTGGTTAAGAATCCGCCTGCCAACGCAGGGGACACGGTCGAGCCCTGGTCTGGGAAGATCCCACATACCGCAGAGCAACTAAGCCCATGCGCCACAACTACTGAGCCTGTGCTCTAGAGCCCGCGAGCCACAACTACTGAGCCCACGTGCCACAACTACTGAAGCCTGCACAACTAGAGCCCATGCTCTGCAACAAGAGAAGCCACCACAATGAGAAACCTGCGCACCACAACTAAGAGTAGCCCCCGCTCGCCACAACTAGAGAAAGCCCGTGCACAGCAACGAAGACCCAACGCAGCCAAAAATAAATAAATAAAGTTTTAAAAATAGGCAAACTGAATTATACCATTTTGGGGTGAATACTTAAGTGACAAAACAGTAAAGTGAGGCAAGGAAGGTATACTCATTAAAGTCAAGGTTATTATCTTTGAGGGGAAAGAGAGCGCTGTGTTTAGGAAATAGCACATGGGAGTCTTGGGGGGCTGGCAATGTCCTATTTCTTGACTGGGGTGGTGGTTACAGATGTATTCACTTTATGATAATTTGTTAAAGTGTACATTTATGTTTTATTCACTTTTCTGTGTGTGCTATATTTCACAGTAAAAAATTTTAAAGAAAAGTAGCTTCCAGGAATGGTGACTCTCTGAGCTAGGCCTGTGTGTGCCACCCGCCAGATCCACTTCACACCTTGCCTTCCCACTTGGCCAAGTCCCCGTAGCCCACCCAACTGCAAGTTGCAAATTTATAGGCCAACCGAGCCCAGATGGTTTCCTGTGATAGCTGCTAGGGGCATAATAATGAATACACGTCTCCCCACATGTTCCTGAATGCGTTTTGGCAGGATTTTTACTGCAGGCAGTAAAACCTTGTTACAAAGTCCCTCACCGTCTCAGGGGCTTGGCCGCCTTGTGGCTGAACCACACTGCCTCTTGTTACAGTCAGCCCGTCATCCTTGTCCCACATAGCATCCTTGAGAGCTGGCATTCTCTCCGTTGTCCTCAGAGGCCGTTTGATTGATTGTTACTAATAATCATTGCATTTCAGCACAGAACCCTATTCCTGTCCTCACAGCTGGGACTTCCTCTTTGCACTAATTGGAGAAACATCCTCTGGGAAATGGGGCATCTTTATTGAGTCAATCTTTGGCGATGGCTATGTCAACTGGCAAGGTGAAGTTTGCAGCAGGGGGTTGAAAGCTCTAAAACCCTCCCGGTGCACCGGCCCCAGGCCTGAGTCCAAGAAGCCATGGCGACCTGATCGATATCCAGATCCCCATTTGGAAACATTAAGGGTCACATTAGGGAAAGGCTAGCCTGAGAGGCTGGGGTCAATCCAGCAGTCCAAGAGCCATCCCGGTTAATGGTCCCCCGATTTCCTTCCCCTTCTTTCTCATTAACAGTAGCCCTGAATATTAGCTGCATAATTAAGACCACATTTCCCAGACTCCCTTGTAGTTAGACATGCTCATGTGATCAAATTCTGACTAATGAGAATGCAAGCAGAAGCCGTATATGGAACTTCCAGGAAGGGTCCTTCAAGAAAGAGTACATGTCCTTCTCTTCCCTTCCTTTCCTTGCTTTTGGCTGGAACGTGGTTGGCCGTGGTTCAAGCCATCTTGAACAATGAGGTGACTTTGGAAATGGAGTCCATGCCAGTGGATAGCAAAGCTCTGGACCAGCCTTGGACTCACTTCCTGCACTTCTGCAAAAGAGAAGTAAACTTCTATCTTGTTTAAGTCACTGCTTTGGGGGATTTTCTGTCACTTGTAGTTGAACCCAATCTTAACTGATACAATAACATTTTCATAATGGAAAAGAAGTGACAGCAACCTCAGTGGCCCATAAAAAGGGAATGGTTAAATTCGTTCACCCATTTACTGACTCATTCATCACATTTTTTTTTTTTTTTTTGTGGTATGCGGGCCTACTCACTGTTGTGGCCTCTCCCGTTGAGGAGCACAGGCTCCAGATGCGCAGCCTCAGCGGCCATGGCTCACGGGCCCAACTGCTCCGCGGCATGTGGGATCTTCCTGGACCGGGGCACGAACCTGTGTCTCCTGCATCGGCAGGTGGACTCTCAACCACTGCGCCACCAGGGAAGCCCATTCATCACATTTTTAATGAGTACCTACCCCATGCCTGGCTCTCATCTAGGCCTTAGGGATGTAGTGGTTAAAAAAAAAAAAAAAAGATATTGTCTCTGACCCCAAGAACTTTGTTAGAAGATGTAGCAGAGGCACAAATAAGTGGACAGCTAAAATGTAGCTTAATTAGTAGAACCATAAAGCCTGAGTAGTTTAAAAAGATACTTTAACAAGATGGGGAAAATGTTGATGACATATTGCTAAAAACAGTAGGTTATTAAAGATCATGCATAGTGAGTCCAATCTGTAAAACAGCAAATATATTTGCATGGAGAAAAAACAAAACTGATGTATACTTTGTCTGAACACCTTGACTAGCACTGGCATTTAGCAGGTGAACAATAAATGGTTAATGAATGAAAGAATCTATTTCAGGGTGGAGGGACTATTTCTTTCCTCTGTACTTTTATATACTTTCCAAATGTTCCCCCCAGAATATGTATTACTTTTGGAATAAAGAAAAAAAATATCACCGTTAGGAAACAATGTGAATTATAAAGTTGAGGAGCAAGACAAAATGTGTGCAGTAGCGATTTTAGTTAGAAGGCAAACTAAGTGGTGCTAAATTGTCTCAGAAAGAAACTCAAGTCTGAGGTCTGAGTTTGGCCTCTCCCTGGGAGGAGGACCCTCGAAGGGTCTGGTTCTCTGGCCCAGGCACTGTCTGGAAGCAGGCAGGGAATTTACCCGGGGCTTTGTTCTACATTTTTAGTGGGGCGGGGCTCACTGCAGCCAAGTTATGAAGCACCAGCCCTATCACTTCTCTTCCCATGGCTCCTCTGCTGGGCCTCCTGCCCCACCATTAAAGCAGCTGTTGTTGTTTTGTGGAGGCTAATTAACTCCACGCTGCATGAAGCCAGACGCTAATTGGCCCCTCACTTAATCAACTTTAATGTCTCTCTTCTGGTGGACCCGGCTGCTGCTTTCTGTTCTCCTGATCCCCAACAAACCCAGATCCAAGGAACTGGCAATAACAGCCTCCAGTAGGCACACGCAGCCCTTACCTGTCACCTACCACGGGGGTGTGGAGGCTCATTTTGACCCTCAGTTAGCTCAGTGGACAGACTCTTAAGTTCATGATTGCTGGAGCATCTTCGGACCTGGGCTTATTACTTGTCTTCCAAACATTGCACCATGATATGAGTCATCAGATGGTTGGTTTCTCAGGAGAATTGGCCTCATCTCCACTTGTGGCTGACACGTATTTAAGGCTCTACAACCTAACTAACTTATACAACTACTGCAAACTGCATTTTACCATTTTTTCTGTGGCATATGCTGTGTCAGGTCCTTTCCAATGCAACGTGACCACCATGTGGTTCAGAGAAAATAAGCATTACATATTTTTTAACTGAAGGAAAAAGAAATACCACTCTTATTCCCATTTGCCAGACGAGGAAACTGAGGCAGTAATAATATTTACATCTGTGATTGAAATGACATACCCACTCATTACAATCATAGTCCTATAGAATTAGGACTAAGAATTATTATAGTCCCCATTTTTGGAGAGAACTGGAGGCTTTCAGAAAGAAAAATGCCTTCCCTAAGGTCACATAGTGAGGTAAACAGAATAATGCCTCTGCAAAGATGTTCACATCCTAATTCCTAGAACCTGTGAATATGTTACCTTACGTGGCAAAAGGACTTTGTTGATATGATTAAGTTAGGATATGAAGATGAGAAGATTATCCTGGATTATCCAGGTGGGCCTAATATAATCAAACTGTCCTTACAAGAGGGACAAAGAAGACTCAAGTCAGAGTGAGATGTAAGAATGGCAGCAGAGGTCAGATAGGAGAGAAGATGGAGGAGGGGGCCAAAAGCCAAGGGATATAAGCAGCCTCCAGAAGCTGGAAAAGTAGGGAAATGGATTTACCCCTGAAGCCTCTGGAAGGGACACAGCCCTGCCAACACCTTGATTTTAGACTTCTGACCTCCAGAACCGTGAGAGAATAAATTTGTGTTGTCTTTAAGCCACTAAATTTGTGGTAATTTGTTACAGCAGCAACATGAAACTAATACTGACTTTGTTACAGCAGCAATAGGAAACCAATACACACCATCAGTGGAAGAGTTAAAGGGCTTGGATTTAGGCGTCATAACACAAAGTCTCTTTTTGGGACTTCCCTGGTGGTGCAGTGGTTAAGAATCCACCTGCCAATGCAGGGGACGCAGGTTCAAGCCCTGGTCCGGGAAGATCCCACATGCCGCGGAGCAAGTAAGCCTGTGCGCCACAACTACTGAGCCCGTGTGTCACAACTATTGAAGCCCTCTCACCTAGAGCCCCTGCTCTGCAACAAGAGAAACCACCGCAATTAGGAGGCCACACACCGCAACGAGGAGTAGCCCCCGCTTGCTACAACTAGAGAAAGCCCATGTGCAGCAACGAAGACCCAACACAGCCAAAAATAAATTAAACAAACAAACATGAAGTCTCTTTTTGACTGAATTGACAAGATTTCCCCACACTCAATCAGTATATGGTGATTTTGAATTCTAGCCTCCCATGAGACGGGCCTAACTGTGCATGTGGGACTGCTGGCTGGCTTCTCCTTGGGACCCATCATGCCCTCCGTCTCCTCCCAGTGCATTTCACACTTTTTACCCTTCTTTTACTTCCTCGAGCATCTAAAACCCAACTCTACAATATAACTCATCTGGAGGAAACCAGGGATCTGTCTCTATCTGGAATCAGCTTTGACCAGGGCAGAATGAGTCACAGAGCTTGTGGGAGTTTGGTGTTGGGGAAACAGTAAGGCAGGGTGGTTAATTCTTGCATTTGAATTCTATTGACCCCATTTAATTCCAGTGTGTCTCCATTTCATCCTTTAATGAACAGGTTGTTTTGAGGATGAAAGGTAACCCGTGCCATACTTAGCACAAAGCCTGGCAATGATAAATACGCAACAGATGTTGGCAATAAAAACACCAACATAAACTGAGTTCAGGGTTGGCAGAACCCTGAGGCCGACTCCTCAGAGGCCTAAGGGTCTAGAGCAGGGGTTCTCAAGCCTTAGCCTGCATCAGATTCACCTGGAAGGGAGTGGGTCCCACATCCATAGTTTCTGATTTCAGTAGGTTTGAGGTGGGACTTGAGAATTTGCAGGCCTAACACATTCTCAGGCAATGGGGATGTTGCCCCACCAGCGACCACACTTTCAGAAACACTGATTTTAAGCACAGAGGCAAGGATCATACCTTCCACACTATTTGTCCCTAGTGCCCAGCACAATGCCTGGCATATAACAGGCACGAATGCAACAAATATTTGTGGAATGAATACACTTTTCCCACTGTCTCCCTGAGGCTTTAAAGGAAGCTACCCTTCTCCATAAAAGAATTCCATTCTCTTTTTTATCGCCATCATATTTACTACAACTTGGTGCTGACAATCTCCTCTTCATAGACTCCCTGTTTTCCCCTTGAATACCCTCCATTTCCCCAGCGAGTGTCTCTCCCCTGGATCTCAACCTTTTCCATTAACTCCATATACTGCACAGCCTGTTCCAGGACATCAAACTTTAATTTAAACAGAAAATAATCAATAAGCTTAGCAAATTGCCCATGGCAACCTCTGCTGAGTGAATCAAAGGGTTTTATAGGTAATTTAAAGGGTGTCCTCACTCATCCCTCAAGGTAAAGCGTAGCACATTGACAGGAGCCCTTTTTCTACCCTGACCAGAGAAGCTCTGGAAGGAAATGGAAGAGAAAAGATCTAGGTTCTGGGGGTAGGGGAGGTTGAACCAAGAAGGAAGGGTCTGTTCTTCAGGATTAAAAACTTCTAAGTAACGGGCTTCCCTGGTGGCACAGTGGTTGAGAGTCCGCCTGCCAATTCAGGGTACACGGGTTCGTGCCGTGGTCTGGGAAGATCCCACATGGGGTCCGTGCGCCATGGCCACTGAGCCTGCGCGTCCGGAGCCTGTGTTCCGCAACGGGAGAGGCCCGCATACCGCAAAAAAAAAAAAAAACTTCTAAGTAAAAGCACTAACTTTTGTTTGATATTGAACACTGTGAGAGTAAGGGGTTTGGGGTTTGGGTTTTTGGGTTACAAGCATCAGAAACAGGCTCCGGATAACTTCAGAAAATAAAACTATTGAAGAAAAAGGCGAAATAGCTGGGTCTCAGAAATATTTGCAACCAGAGTGGTTCTCTTGAAGGTGCTGTTTGCGGCGCACCTGTGCTGTTTTCCGTCACTGTGTCTTGATTCGGGATTCATACTCCAAGTGAGCATCTGAGCAGCCTCACTGGGTCACGTGGTCCTCCCTCGGCCTGGGAGGATAGGGCAACCTGATGGACAGTTCCACCAAGAAAGTAAGTAGGGAGGGAGAGCTAGTTCCCCAAAGGAAAACCAAGACAGAGTAACTGAACAAGGGAATGGCAAAACTGGGTTGGCAAAAACATGTTTCTACTATAAAACACTTCTGGTGGTTTTGACTTATCACTTTCTCCAAATGAGCGACCAATCTACCAGTACTTATGAGTATGTATGAGATCCTGGGGCCTTCGCAGGACTTTGAAGGGCCATCCAGCACATTGCTTGGTTATCTACCCAAGCCAGAGGGCTGTCTATCATTTTCTGAGAATCTCTCCAGACTCCTTAGAGAAGACCATCTGACTTCTAAATACTTGCAAACAAGACATTCTTCTCTCTAATCCAGGGTGATAGTAAATAATTGGCAACTGGTATGCCCCGGGCATAGACTAATCAAAACTATCACAACTATAAAGAGTCCATAAGGCCACACTGGTCCATGCCAGCTGACCATCAGTCTGATGTTTCCTACATCGGGCATTGAAAGCCTGTTCCTTTTGATCTACACAACTGAGGCCTAGAACACCTCCTCATTCCTCGGGAGAAGTACTGGGGTCTTCTTTCCTGAGTTTCACAGACCCAGGGCTTTGTCAGGGACTCCAGAATTTCGTGTGTACAATGGATGCAGCCTTCTTAACAGAGCTAAAAGCACATGGCATGCAATCTGCTGCTTTCTCCCTCCTATTGAACCCGGGCCAGGCTGCCTGAGTTCAAAACCCAGCTCTGCTACTTACCAGCTCTGTGACCTTGTGATTTACCCTCTCTGAACCTACTTTTTCATTTATAAAAAGGAGCTAACAATAGACCCTGTGTTGGGACTTCCCTGGTGGCGCAGTGGTTAAGGATCCGCCTGCCCATGCAGGGGACACAGGTTCAAGCTCTGGTCCGGGAAGATCCCATATGCCGTGGAGCAACTAAGCTCATGCGCTGCAGCTACTGAGCCTGCGCTCTAGAGCCCGCGAGCCACAACTACTGAGCCTGTGTGCCACAACTACTGAAGCTCGTGCGCCTAGAGCCCGTGCTCCGCAACAAGAGAAGCCACCGCAATAAGCCTGCACGCCTCAACCAAGAGTAGCCCCCACTCGCCGCAACTAGAGAAAGCCCATGCGCAACAACGAAGACCCAACGCAGCCAAAAAAGAAAAAAAAATGTCCCTGTTTCCCTGTGTTGTAAAGATTGTTGTAAGAATCACATGAATTAAAGCTTATAAGGTGCTTAGCATTATGCCTGGTTCATACTTGGCACTCAGTAAATGCTGGCTGTTGTTGTTATATTATTAACACTTATCTTCTGAAAACATCAAGGGCAGAGAATCCTTGGAAACAAGTGTGCTCAACTCCTTCCTTGGACTGAGGGGACTCTGAGGCCTTGGGAGGGGAGTCATTCACCCAATGCCACAAAGCCAGTTGGTGGAGCGCCTTGACTGTGACCCAGCCTGTGGCAGTTAAATGGGTGATAGTGGTCGTGTTGACCCCATGTTTAGATCAAGAATGTGGGTACCTACAGGGGTAGCGTTGGGGGCCTGGGACACCTTATAATCGAACCTGCCTCACCCTTGGCTTGAACTGAGCCCCGCTGTGCCAACACCTCCCGCCATCCCCTGGGGCACTTAGCCGGAAGGCAAAGTGAGGGGTGAAAGATGCCAGAGATGAAAAGTTTGAGAACCTGGCTTTTGTCTCTAACTTGGCTTTATGCCAGCCCCATCCTGATGGGAGTAACTGGCATTTCTGACCGCTTTTATTCATCTCCAAGTATTTTTATATACCTTTCATTTCAGTTAACCTCTACTCCACTCTGTGAGCTAATTATTATTATTATTAGTCCAATTGAGAAATGAGACAAAGGTTAAATGATTTATACTTTATGCTTAAAACTGTATTATGGAAAATTTCAAACATGTATAAAAGAAAAAAGATAGGATCACCAACCTCCATTTATCTCTTCACAGCTTCAACAGTTATCAACATATGGCCATTCTTGTTTTATCTACATTCCCCCACCAACCTTTCAATCTCCTCCACTATAAAGCAAATTCCAGACATCATGTCATTTCATCCATAAATCTATCACTAAATGATAGGGACTCTTTTAAAAGACAAGCACAGTACCAGAATTCTTTTATATCATCAAGTAGCTTTTCCTCTTTGATGGTTCTTACATACTATCTTAATTGTTTTCTTAGAACAACAGTAATGTTTTTTCACTCAGTGTAGTATCATAAAATTTTACCATGCCATTAAATATTCTTCAAGAATGTAACATGTAAGCACAAATGGTATTAATGAATCAGTTGATTTATTGAGCCCATCATGTTTTTAGATAGTTACATTATTCCCAAATTTTTACTATTAAAAAGTGCTTCCAATAAACAACTGTGGTAGACTCCATTCTCCCCTTATTCTTTAGAATAGAATCTCAGTTTTATTTTGGTGTGACAAAAAAGGTAAACTAAAAAATGGCACTTCCCAGCTTCCCTGGCAATTAACTTAGGTCAAGAGAACATGCGTTAGTGAGATAAATAGAAATGGTAAGTGGGACCTCGGGAAGGCTGCTTAGAGGAAATTGACTCAGCTGGGAAGTGCTGTATTTTTTCCCTCCTCCTTTTCCTCCTCTACTGCTTGGAACTCAAGTAGAGTGGCTGGTGGTCCAGCGGCCGTCTCAAACTTACAGTATTAACATGGAAGTCACACTCAAAGGTGGTAGGGCAGGATAGGAGGAGCCTGGATCTCTGACGACTCCAGAGTCAGAGGTCTGCTTACCCCCAGACCTCCTTTATGTGACAAAGCAATAAATGTCTGTTTTATTTAAGCCACCGTTATTCTGGGATTTGGCTTTGTATGCAGATGAACCTACTTCTAATGAAATCTTTGCACGCAGGTGTTATTATGTATAGCAGTTCGAATTCTTACCTTGTATTATACATGTTTGTGTTTCTATCTCACCGGTCCTACGAATCTGTAAGCTCCATGAGGGCAAGGATTTTTTTCTCTTTTGCCTCTTTAATACCATAACATACCTCTCCCAGTGCCTGGCACAAAACAGAGTTTCTAAAACATTTTTTTTTAAGTAAACGAACATATGAATGTGGAAATGTGTGTGACCTTGAACAACTGATTTTTGTTAATCCAGACTTAGTTTCCTTAATTTTAAAGGAGGTGTCAGTGCCTACTACAGGAGTTTTTGAGAAAACCCAATGATCTGTTATTGAAAGGTCTACAAAACTATATATAATGTAAGAGTTTATCATTAAGAAGGACAAAAGAGGAGGATGGAGGAAGCCTTGAGGTCAGAACATACAGGCCTTCACATGGAACAGCAGGAACGTGGCTGGAGCAGAGCTATGGAGGGGAAGAGGTGCAGGTATGAGGTTGGAGAGGGATCTCACAGGCCATGGTGAAGACTTTTACTCTAAGTGTGACATATGCCTCATGACGGTGTGAACCTCACAGAGTTATTAAGAGAGGGTCACACGACAGTGCTTACCACAGTGCCTGCCATGTGGTAAGCATTTACTATGTGGTGATTATCATTATTATTGTTATTAGTGACAGGTGGTATAGATGAAAGAGAATGGGCCCAGGAGTCAGAAAAATAGGGCTCCGCTATTGGTTTTGGAAGTTACCAGTCTCAAGACACTAGCCAAGTATCTTTTGCTTCTTGTGATCTCAATTTCAGCACATGTAAAATGGAGTTGTGGAAAATGTAGGACTGGGTAAGTGACTGCTAAACTTACCCAAGCATCAGAACCCTTTGCTCAGATGAAACATTCAACGCAAAATCAAACGTGTCAAATAGACACAAGTGGGGTGATTGTGGTAGAAGAAGGCATGAGGGGTCTTGAATACTGTTGCTACCTGCTGGCCTTCTCTTCCTCACCATGGTGGCCCTTCAGGGGTCTCCTCAAGGCACTGCTTAAAAACCACTAGACAAGTGCTGAACGTCATTAGGGAAATGCAAATTGAAACCACAATGAGGTGGAACACAGAGGAGTTGTAGGGCAGTAGAACTATTTTGTATGATACTACAGTGGTAGATACACCTCACTGTACATTTGTGAAATTCCATAGAATGTACAACATGAAGAGTGAACCCTAATGCAAACTCTGGACTTTGGTGATAATGATGTCAATGCAGCTTCACTAACTGTCACCAATGTGCCCCTGTGGTGTGGGCTGTCCACAGTGGGGAAGGCTGTGTATGTGTGGGGACAGGGGGTAAATGGGAACTCTGGATTTTCTGCTCAATTTTGCTGTGTCCTTTGAAGTGATGGAAATGTTTTATAACTAGATAGAAGTGGTGGTTATGCTACGTAGTGAATATACTAAATGCACGGAATCATACACTTTGTTTTCTTTTTTAAAATTTTATGAAGTATAGTTGATTAACAGTGTTGTGTTAATTTCTTCTGTGCAGTAAAGTGACTCAGTTATACATATATATATTCTTTCTCATATTCTTTTCCATTATGGTTTGTCACACAGGATACAGTTCTCTGTGCTATACTATAGGACCTTGTTGTTTATCTGAATCATACGCTTTCAATGATTAGTTTTATATTACACAAATGTTACCTCAATTTAAAAATAAAATACTGGACTAGAAGCTCTCTAAATTCTTTCCACTTCCAGTGCTCTGCCATCCTGTCCCCTTGCCACTCACCATCTGCAGGAGGATTGTAATTTTGAAGTGTGTTGGTGCAGGCTGATACCCAGGAAGTATTATACCACAGTCTATTTTGACCATTAGCCCTTATTATCATTATCCTCCAAACCCTGAGTAGGACCCTGAAGGAAAAGGGACCCAGGAAAGGTAAGTTTTGAAAGGATAAAGGAAGTATGAAAAGTGCCAGAGCATGAAACACAGACAAGGCATGAACGTAGCACAAATAGGGGAGGCAGTGATGGGTACCATAATGGAAGGCCCCTGAAATTTACCAGACTCCATCTCTGGGAGCAACGGAGACAATTATACAGTTGGAGGGCCAAGTAGTGAGCTATTCCTAGTCAAGGCAAAAAAAGGTTGGGCTCTTTATTGCCTACAAAGGTTAAAATAAAAGACCCCCCAGGGCTTCAAGGAGTCTGTGAAAGAACTCTGGACCAGTGCTGTCCAATATAGTAGTCACTAGCCACATGCAGCTATTGAGCACTTGAAATGTGGCTGGTCTGGATTGAGATGTGCTAAAGTATAAAACACACACCAAGCTTTGAAGACTTAGTATGAAAAAAAAGAATGTAAAATATCTCATTAATCATTTTCATATTGATTATTGTGTTGAAATCGTAATATTTTAGATATATTGGATTAAATAACTATATTACTAAAATTAAACTCACCTATTTCTTTTTATAGGTTTTTTTTTTTTTGTGGCTACTAGAAAATTTTAAATTACATACATGGCTCTCATTGTATTTCCCTTGGACAGCACTGCTCTGTGGTCCATTGTGTTACTTCCCCAGCGCAGAAGTGGCGCTGTCCAGGGTCTCTGTCCAGGGCAGACACAACCCAGGCTAAGGCACCTTCTGGAAATACAAGCTTCCTAAATAGTTGCCTGGAAATGTGGGTGTGTCTTATTCCAAGACAGTACGACAAACAGAATCCATTAAGCAAAGCAAATTTTGCTTGCAGCCTGGATACAAATGCAGGTGCATCCAAAGCTTAAAGTCTTTTAAAGTGAACCCATCTTCTCAAAAATACTGGATGGCCATAAGCATAGTGTCAGTGGAGGTGGGAGGCCACACCCTGCCCATCCCCAGCATCCCAGCATGTCTCCCAGAGTCCCAGGTGTCAATGGAATAGAATTTCCAACATCACTTGAAATCGGCCAAGAAAATCGTGAAATGTTTCTTCTGTGGCAGAGTAAAAATGACATATTTCCTATCGAGGTAGAAAATAAGAACAAATAGCTAGTCCCTCGCACCACCGTTTTAGTCACAGTCTGCCTGTGCTTTTGGCTGTGTTACAAAATGAAATAAATCCCTTTATAATCCTTCACACTGGCTCCAAAAAAGTATTTCCACAAGCACCAGAGCAGACACTCCGGGCATTATTTCTTCCTATAAAAATGCTCATCTCCACTCAAAACCTTTTTCTTTTCTAATCACATCATTTTACAAAATGGTAAACTGAAAGGATTTTGGTGCATGTTTTGTCAGATGGGGCTGAGGAGGAGGGAAATGTGGGCAGTGGTCCAAACAGAAATCTCCCTCACAAGCTCAGGATCCTCCCCAAACTCTCCATAATCCTCCCCAGATCACTCACCTTTGCTAGTTTCCTCTTCCACCCAACACAGCAAATTTCCCATTTTCTGCCTGGAAGCATTCTCTTGCATTGTTGTTACTTAACACTTCATAGTTTGTAGAGTCTTTGAGCAGCATGACACTGCTTGACACCCACCCCTATACCTAGCTCAGTAGGACTTCACAAAGCACTCAGTAAATAGTTGTTGCATGAAGTTGAATCTGATATTTGCCAGCTCTGATAAAATAGAAGAAATCAATGTCAGCTTTTCCAGCTAGAGAGGGAAACAGGACAGCTATATAAAATGATCTGAAGGAAAAATTGCATCCAACACTTTACTTTCAGGTCTCTGAAGGAGGCTGTTATAACAACGGACTATAAATACAGGATGAATGCTATATCTGTAAAGAAGCAATTCCAACAGTGGTCCGGAAGAGCCAAGAAAATCCAGCTTCTTCTCCCCGAGTATATACACAGGTGCGCTCTGTGGAATGAAATCCACTTAACTTGATTTTATGGACAGTGATTCATGCAAACTCAGTTCCAAACTGCTCGGCACATCTCAGTTAAATAAATTACAGCAAGAGTAAGCCAGCCGGCAGTAAAGGCAAAAGACAGAAAATAAACTTGAGGTTGAGGATTGAAACTTTAGGAGTGCCTGGTGTGCTAGAATCATCTTTCTTTTGGGAGTTCTGAAGGGGTCTTAGCAATCTTCAAGGTCAAGGCCTTGATATGACTGATGGGGAAACTGGGGCCCAGGGAGGACTGAGTACCTGTCCAAAGTCACTTAGAGAGTAACTGGCAGAATCAGGGCTCCTGGGTCCCAGGTCAGAGCGGCTTCCATCTTATCAGGCTTCTGAATGTCGTGTTCACTGCCACAAGGCCAGGCATATCCAAGAGAATCAGTAAATATTTGTGGAATTAATGGTTGACCGAATCTGCTGGGCTAGCGATAGCCTGAGTCAGTCTGAGGGATCGAGAGGGGGAGAAAGATCTAAAAAGCTGACCCTCAAGAATATATACCTGTGTGTTTAGGGATAGAAGAGACTGCTCCAAGCGTCTCCTCCACCCAGATCCTCAGTGTTCCAGCTCCCACCTTGGGAGACACAACCGTCTCCATACTTTGGCTTCCTCTTTGTTGTGTGTGATAAATCTGCCACAGGGCTCCACTCTCCTTCCACTGGCACTCCCTGAGGGCCTTCAGGTATAAGGCATCAATGCCCAGGTGTGGAGACACATCAGTGGGGATGTTTGCCTCATTAACCCCTTAGCACCTGCAGGCACTGAGCATACAATAGGACAATAGTGACATCCTTGGGGGTGTTCTGTGAGATAATATTGCCTCCTTATAATAAATTAACTATCGCCAGCTTGGATAATTTTTGTTCCGTGCAACCAAAAGATTCTTACATTAAATAAAGGATCTTCGCAATTGGCACAATGGATAAATAAATTTAAGGTATGATAGTTTTACAACATGGTTGCAAATTCTTTGTACAGGATGATTGTCTCATCGAGAAATGAGGTTTATGTCCCCTTCCCTTGAATCTGGGCAGGCTTGTGACTGTCTTAACCAATAGAATATGAGAGATGTGAAGGGATGTACAAGTTTCAAGAATAAGTCATAAAGGCCATGGAGATTTCACTTCTTTCTTGGAGCACTGCGCCACCCTATTAAAAGTCCGACTACCATGAAGCCATCATACTGTGGATAGGTTACATGTTGGTGTCAACAGTTCCAGCTGAACCAAAGCCAGCCCAGGCAATGGGCATATGTGAACCAAGAAGCTTCCAGATGACTCCAGCCCCGGCAATTCAAGTCTTCCTAGTTGAAGCCCAGACATCCAGGAGCAATGACAAGCCATCCCACCACACCTTCTGGAAATTCATGATCTGCAGAACACATGAAAAGGAAAAAAAAAAAATGGTAGCTGTTTTATGTCATTAAGTTTGGGATAGTTTGTTACATGACAATATGTAACTGAAAGAGAAGTTATCTAAGAAAAAGGCCAAGAGTATGGAGCATTGTTTAGCTGGTGTATACAGAGGGGGGACCATGGAATGGCAGTAACAGTCTGAAGATACCAGACGCTGGGAGCCTTAGGGCAGGGACAGGTGTTGGCAAAGGAAGTTTGTTGCAGGCAAGCATTGCCTACTTTGGCTTATACCTGCTTAGCCCTGGAAGGAGGCCCTCTCTGTAAGACAAAGAGGCTGACAGGGAACAACCTTTGAATGTGCTTTGGAGGTTACAGCTTGCTTTCTCAGCCACATGTCAATTGCAGAAGGACCATGAGCATCAGATGGGAGGGGAGGAACTGCAGTCTTTCAAATGTTCCCATTGCCGGAACCTGGACTTTTTGGGTTGCCAGGGACAGAAATTCAACTCAACTAATGTAACCAGCACATGAAGAATATGACATGTAGCTTGTGATCAAAATGCAACTTGACTTCTCTCGGTCCCTTTAAACTTTATTCAGTAGAGGCATCACACTATCCCTGAGTGGTCCAGTGGTGCAAGGCTGCTGTTGGAATGAAACTGTGAGCTAGCCCATCTTCTCATGTGCTCCTGGAACATGGTTCTCACATGCTTCAGTAAATATACACCTTTCTCAGGTGGCAGCTTGACATTTGGCTGTGCTGAGGCCAAGTTGTACCTGAGTCTATCCAGCATTTCATGACCCACTAGCTAGTATTCCATCTGTTAGACAGCCACCATAGTATGTATTATCTATCACCACAATCATGCTACAAAACAAATCACATACAACTTCAGGGACATACAGCAATTAATACTCTGCCTTTGAGTCTGTCAGTCAATTAGTTGGTCTCACTGGGCTTAGTAGGAATCATTCATGCATCTACACTCAACTGTAGGTTGGATTAGGAGGCTTGGCTGATCTTGGCTGGGCTGGGCTTTCCCATATATCTAGGGCCTTGATCTGGCTCATCCCCCATCAAGCAGGACCAGGCTTTTTTCCTGTGAGGAAGGGCAGAGGAGCAGGAGGTAGAGCAAAGCAAGCAAGGTCTCTTGAGGCCTAGGCTTGCAACTAGCCCATCATCACTTCCAACATATTCTATTGGCCAAGGCGGGTCACGAGATCAGCTCATGCCCAAGGGGTGGGGAAATAGTCTTCACTTTTCAATGGGAGGGGCTGCAAAGGTAAATTACAAAAGAGATGGATACAGGGAAAGGTGAAGAATTAGAGCCATTTCTGAAATCAATTTACCACATAGCATTTGCCACTCAGCAGCAAATACATTTTATACATAAAATTTAGCAACATGTCTAGGAAAGGATTGCAGTAGACCGGAACGTCAAAGTATACAGGTTGAGAATTACTGGCACAACGGTTAAGAATTGGGATTATGGGTCAGACAGCTGGATTCTAAGTCCTATTCTACCACTTACTACATGACCTTTGACAAGGTTCTTAACCTTTCTGAGCCTCAATTTCCTCACCTCAAAAATGGGCACAATAATAGCATCCATATCATAAAGTTTTAAATAGTAACTCCTATTATAAAGTACCTAACACAGTGCTTGCCATATAATAAGTGCTCAATTAATAATAATAATAAGGAGCCAACACAGGAGATGGAGCGCCTGGATCCACTTGGCACCATTGTCCCTTTCACTCCATTTAGCTCACCCTCAGGAAGACCCTGAGTTTTGGTAAAGGCAGAGGGCAGACACATAAAATGAAAAAAGAAATGTGAAGAATCGGTGCTCATATTAATTCATTCATTACACATCCCTATGTGCTATCTAATTTGCCTCCCAAATACTGAAGTTTTGAAGTATGCTGGCGTTAGTAAATAAACTCAGACGTGCCCAAAAATTTAGTCACAAGGATTTTCAGTGCATTATTGCCAATGATAGTAAAAATCAAAAGCCACAGAAATTGACTATATAAATTATGATACCTTTAAATAAGGAAATACAACATAGCCACTTAAAATGATCTTGTAGGATATTTAGTGACACAGAAAGATGCTGATTATATATTGTTTACAGAGAAAAGCAAGGCACTAATGGTGGGTATAGGGTGATGAGCTTTCTTTGATTCTCCCACATTACCTAGTACAGCTGTAGGTCCACCATGGGGGCTCAATAAGTCCTTGTTGATCAATATCAGAACTTCAAGAGTTAGAGGTTTTATCAGCCTCCTCTCCCATTAAAGTATCATTTTCCAGATTTTGGCCATCTGGTTCTTCAACCTCTAGCTTATTCTAAATCCAAACATGAATAAACATATGAAAAAGTGCTCAAACTCATTAATAGTGAAGGACTAGCAAATCAAAAATACACTGAGGGGCTTCCCTGGTGGCGCAGTGGTTGAGAGTCTACCTGCCGATGCAGGGGACATGGGTTCGTGCCCCGGTCCAGGAGGATCCCACATGCCGTGGAGCGGCTGGGCCCATGAGCCATGGCCACTGAGCCTGCGCGTCTGGAGCCTGTGCTCCACAACGGGAGAGGACACAGCAGTGAGAGGCCCACGTACTGCAAAAAAAACTACACTGAGATACCACTACACATCTGCCTAAGTGGCTAAAATAAAAAGACTGACAATTCCAAGTGTTGATGAGGAAGTGGTGCAGTGGCAACTTACATACACTATTTTGAAAACAGTTTTCATGAAGCCAAAAAAAACATGCACACCGACTATATGTATGACCCAGCAGCGCACTCCTAGTTGACGCTCAACAGAAACATTGTGCATATGCACTAAAAGACACACATAGGAGGGTTCACAGTGGCATTTTTCACAGTAGCCACAGATCAGAAACACCTGAATCTCCACTTATAGTAAAATGACAACTTGTGATATATTCATACAGTGGAATACTCTATAGTAATGAAAACAAATGAGGCACAGCTACAAGGAATAAAACCAAGTAGAACAAAGGAAGCCAGATATAAAAACATACACACATGGCCCCACCCATATACACAAACACACATAGTTCCAGTTATATAAAGTTTAAATACCTAAAACTAAACTGTTATCTTAGAAGTCAGGATAGTGGTTACCCTTGAGGAGGACGCAGGGAGCAGTGGTTGGGAGAGAGCATGAGGGGGGCTTCTGGGGTGCTGGTAATAATCTATTCACATGGTATTTGCTTTATGATAACTCACCGACCTATATATTTAACAATTTTTGTACTTTTTATGCATGCATGCCGTACTTTGCAATAATTTTTTTGAAATAAAATACATTTAAAATGGCCCATACAACAAAACATGGCTTTATAGCACTTTCTAGGAGTTACTGCCTAGCAGACCGAGGTTGCCTATTTTTTGTGATTCCTCAAGGGATAAGACGGCATCCCTCTGAGAGTGGCCCTCTCACAGGTGCCTTGGGGTGATGCATAAAGAGGCACTGCCCAGCCCCTGATAGGAGAGCACAATCTAGCAGCAAACTCAAACTAGCAGAAACCACAGTGAGGAAAGTCTGCAAGGAGCCAAAACGAGCTGGAAGCCCCACCCCCTGGAGAGGGATAGGCAGACATTGCCAGCTTTGGAGATAGGCAAGCATTTAAAGAGAACAAAGCCCCTCCTGGGCCCTGCTGAAGGAGCTGCTTGTTTCCAAAGGCCCGATGGAACAGCTAACTGTAAGCTAGGGAGAGGAAATTACACAATGGATGTTGAAATGTGGGCTTGTTGAAAAGTTGTCACTCGAGTAATGAATGTCCTATTTCCTGTTTTTTTGCCTCAAGTTAAATGCTGGGCATAATTAGCTGGTAAAAAAGCAAGGCTGGCAGCAGAACAAAAATAGCACATTTTGGGAGGCCAGGCCAATTAAAATTGTTTATGCAGCCTTTTAGCAATATTTTTCTCCAAATTATTATGACCAGGAAGTATGCAGTGTGAGACTATAAGGCAAAGTTCCTCAGAAGAAAAATGCCCCCCACACTGATCCTTTGATCAGCCTGCTGTTCTCAGGGGATTTTATAATAAGAATGAGCACTTCCATCTTCCTGAACTCCCTGGGCCTCCTTGGGATCTTGAGAACAGCATCACTCACCCTGTGTAGCAAGCAGCTGTGGATGGGGCGCTGCAACCTGCTAATGTTAAGATTAGCCAAGCTCCCCTCTGTGTCAGCAGCCAGCGACTACGGATTTAGCTGCCTAATGCAGCCATTTACATGATCTGGCTGGTGCCGTAGTCAGACAGAGTGTAGGAAACGTTTTTGTTCATAACTGGACGGTCTGGCTGCTGTTAGGATTAGTTGCTAGAACTCAGCAAAATTGTGCTGGGCAAAGTCAGTCACAACGCCAGCTCCTCCCTGCACTCTCTCTAGCACTATGTCTCTCATCTTCCACCTCAAATACTCAGGTTACATCTTCCTTTTCCTCTCCAGCCTCCCTGTCAAAATGTGCTTTCAGATCCTACCTTCACAGTGAGGTATAACGGACTGATAACAGCTTTAGAAGTTAGCGATCACAGCTTCTAGCTAAGAGGTCAAGATTTGATTATGGAATTTTAGGCAGCATCCCGCAGAATTAAGGGATCGGGTGGGCAGTTAGGAGGCAGGGAGCCTTCTCAGCATCCCTTAAATTTCATCCAAGGGAAATATCCTAGTTTACTTACCAGGTTAACCCGCTTTGCCGAACTCCTCTATTGCCTGGCGGGAGAGAGGAGACCTTTGGGGACGCTCACTCCGCTGTAGGCATTGCCCCAGAACTCCAGCACAGTTTATCTTAGCCTGCCCATCTCTTCTGCCAGCCCACACCAAGGCCCTGTCGTATAGTAATTAAGTCCTGGACGTCAGCCTGAGCTCTCGCTGTGAAATGGGTGGTGGAGGGGGTGAGGGCTGCAGAAGCAAAGGAGACCCGGAGTCGCCTCTTTACGAGCTCAAAAGTAACTGGGGACACAGAAACATCTGGGGGAATGGAAACGACATAGAATCCAGGCTGTTTCACTTATTAAATATTCCTTATTATGAACTGAAACACTTTAGTTGCCAATACTGTGTGAAGCCGTAACCATTAGGTGAAGGAGGGGGACGGTAGCTTCCCGGCCCTGAGGCGTGGAGGTGAGCACGCTCACCTGTAAGGCTGACTGTTTAAAGCCTTTTGTCATCACTGGATTGGGCAGAGGTGTTTCAACAGCAGAAGAGCCGGCTCCTTCCCTCCTGTTTATGTCCTGTGCATTTTCACATTCATTCATTCACATGTGGATAGTACTTATAAAATATATATATCTATGAATCAAAATTACTTTGGCTTGATTTAAAAAAATTTTTTTTATATAGCTTGATACGAAGAGCTCTCCTTGATTTGACCCCAGCCTCCTTGTCTCACCTTTTCTCTGACTTGTCATTGTCCTGAGCTTGCCAGTACCTTCTTGCCTCAGAAAGACACTCTGCTATTCTACATTTGTGTTTTGTTCAGACTCTGTCCCCTGCCTGTGCTCCTTTTTCTCCACGTAACCAAATCTCCCCCATCGTATGAGGCCAACCCGAACCCCTCTTCTTACCCACGAAGACACCTTGGACCACCTCTGGCCATGATGGTCTCCTACACATCTGCACTCCTATAGCATTTATTCTCTCAACCCATACGTGGCCTTCAGTCAAGAACTGCCTTTGACATGTCCTGTATCGCTACTGAACACTTCTCTTTTGGGGGAGCACGTACAGTATAGTCTTGGCCTCCCGCCCTCCAGCCCATGGGCATTTGGGTCAGGAGGGGACCTCTGCTCAGCAGTGTCCAGGTCAGAAGTAAATGAAGTTCCTGACAATGGAGCCACCCCTGGGTCCCCACAGGAATTTCCTGTCAATCCCCTCCCCCGCCCCTCTGCGTTCCATTTCCTCTCCTCCCAGCCTCACCTCTGAATCATGAATTTCCCTGCTGGTCCTCCCACCCTCTCTCTCCCCTTCATTCAATAAGCATTACAAGGTTTCAGATAAGAACACTTTATGAGATCAGCTCTGCAGCCACCCAAATGGCTCCTGGAGACTTTATTCTGATGCTACAAGCAGATGTGGTACAGCGGCTGTAACACCTTGCAGTTAGCCAACCAGTGACCTTGAAAGGTCATCAACACCCTGCCATTCACGCATTCATTCAGTCGACAAATATTTTCTGAGTATATACTGTGTGCCATGTCCTGTGTTGGACCCCAGGGATACAGCAGTGAACTGATCCCAGCCCCTGCCCTCCTTCTTCAAGGAGCTGGCAATCCAGAGGGGGATTCAGGCAAGCAAATAAGCAGTTACAGTGCAAATTCTGTCTGATGGTGCTCGTAAGGTATCGCATATGGACGAAATTCTGCTGTTTAACAATACATGTTATGAAGCAGGGTCCACAATGCTCCTCTACAGCCCTGCCCAGAGACTGCAAGTTTCTTTTTTGACAGTTCACCCAGGCCTTCAAATATCTCAGATTGTTTCCATTACCTGTTAGACTTAGCAACAATCTTTTTTTCTTTGAATTTTTTTTTTATTGGAGTATAGTTGTTTTACAATGTTGTGTTAGTTTCTGCTGTACAAGGAAGTGAATCAGCTATATGTGTCCATGTATCCCCTCCCTCTTGGACCTCCCTCCTGAAAGGAGCTGGTCACAGCACTTGGCAGGATTCTTCATGTAAATCAAAATGATAATTAGGGGACTTTCCTGGCGGTCCAATGGTTAGGACTCCGTGCTTCCACTGCAGGGGGCACGGGTTCAATCCCTGGTCAGAGAACTAAGATCCCCCCAAGCCTGCAGCTGGGCCAAATAAATAAATACACAGCATGATAATTAGGCCATGCCTGCAGCATTCCACCAGGTGCTTTCACTTTGCCTAATGTTTAAAATTATGCTACAAAGGCAAGAATTCAAGCACTAATGGCATCAGCTGTCACTTATTGAACACATGTCCAGTGCCAGGCACTTTTCACAGGCCTAGTGGAGATATCTAGGCCAGTGGGGGGTGGGGGTGGTGGGGGGTAGGGGTCTGAATTACCATACACCCGGTCATTAGAACCTCCTTTGGTCCTACATCCCCAGATGTCTGTCCACCTAGTGGAGTTCCATTATTTGCCTGACCCACATCCATTCTCTCCTCTTCTGGTATCATCATTCACCTTTGTTAGATTCAGACCATCTAGTTGACCCACCCTCCTTTGACCAAAGGGTATGCAAGAGGCCCAGACTACACCAAAATGACACTCTGTCCCGTGAACTTGGATTTGAAGAAGCTTGGCTGGTGCTGATCTAGCCTCACTGCTGTGTTCTGAAGTAACTTCCCATCAGGCCCTACTTTGCTTACAGTCACCACAGTAGATTTCTGTTGCTTGCAGCCAAAGAACTGTAACCAAGACAGTCGTTCGCCAATTACAATGAAAGTTGTAATTCTTTTGTTCCAAAGAGAGCAAGCTGATAATGCCTGGAACTTGCAAACTCTGCTCCGCACTGTATAGAAGGAGGAGAGACTCAGGCACCAGGGCCGTGGACCGTGGGACGTTAGAGAAAAGGACTGCCTGACAAACAGCAAACGTTCCAAATGCACGCTTTCAGGGAAACAAGGGTTGCCTGAACGATATTGATTCTAGGTCCACTAATGGTTCAGGCTGTGAGGCTGGGGGTGACAGCTCTGCCTCACTCAGTGCAGTAAGACATCGCCAAGTCAGGCCTATTTTCTACTGTCAGCAGGGAAATGGGAGACTATTAAGGAAGCACCTTATCAGGAACTGAGCTCAGTGTCACTGGGGAGACAGTGGCAATCAGCATGATGGAAGCCATGAAGCAGCCCCAGCTCCTGGGCAGGTGCGGAAGAAATTAGCAGGAAGCCTCTTAACTGACAGGTCAGCTTAGGCCCCAACAGAGAGAGGCCCCTGAGCAAATGCTGATGCTCTCTTTTCTCTGGTTGGGAAGGTCCCCAGATCTTCCAGTTCTCTTCCCATCTGCTCTCTCCACACACATTTGCTGGTGGACGTCTATGCACTTTTCTGGCTCCATTTGCAAAAGCAATAATGACCTCTCTTATCTGAATGGTGCACTCACATTTATGACATCAGGCAGGCAGTGTAGTTAAGGGCTCAAGCTTTGGAGACTGGAGTATTTGGGACAAATGGGTGAATAAGACAGACACTGTTTTTCCCTCTGGGTCTCAAGCTAGAGAGAGATACTAGTGAGTGTGTGAGGGGCCTTATTTTGAAGAAACTCTCACACAAGTCTCATCACTTCCCTCCCACTCCAAACACACATGAGGCAAAGTAAACAGATATGACCTGTCAGCTGGGAGAACCGTTTCGTGCTCTGCAAGAGTTTACTGTGTGACCTCAGAAAAATCCCTTTGCCTCTCTGAGCTTCGAATTTCTCAACTATAAAATGAGGCGATTACTAGATGATCTCTGAGTTAGTTCAGGTCCTCTGAGAAGCAGATGCCAAGAGGAGGGTGAACACGCAAGGACATTAGGAAAGAAATTCCCATGAGAGAAAAATGAGGAGGAAGCTGAGAAAAGCTGGGAGAGCCCTCAGACCACGATGCAAGCCTGACGTTGCGTCAAGGAGACAGGAGGAAGGAATAAGTGGAAGCATCTTAGGTGGTTCTAAATCTGAGGCAAGTTTAACAAGACCATCAAGGAGTCCTCAAACCAAAGACAGCTGTCAGAGGAGTCTGGTGTCTCCCAGGAATGGGTCTGCCTCAGCATCTGTGCTGTTCTCTGTCATCTGGGAAGTGTGGCCTTGGAGCAAACACCCCAGGGAGCTCATTCAGAGCAAGCAGCTAGGGCCTCCTGAGCTCGGAAGTCTGCGAGGTGCATTCTTCGGGCCATAATAATCTCTAAGCACCCTGGGCGCTCTTATGTCCAATGTTCTAAGAACCCTGGAGAAATGCCAGCAGACCCAGATCCACGTCAATCTGAGGGCGTCTGGCTGGGCACTGCCCCACAGGCTGGCCTCCTGACTGGCCTGCATGTAGCAGCTGCTCTTGGGCACTCCCTGATGGCAAAGCTGGCAGGATGTCTGTGCTCATTTAACACATTGGGATCAAATGCTTCCTGTCGCTCCTATTTTTGCCATGCTTTGGTCTTCAGAGAAGGGAAGTAGGGGCTTCAGTTTCCCTGCTGTCGTCTTTGTTTGAAGTGAAGCCAAACAAAAGAGGCCCTACCCTGATTACGTCTGTCCTGCCTTTCCTGGGCCCCCCTCCCCAAGCCCTGGACGCTCCATGCACAAGTCCACATGTCCACACATTAGGAAGCTGTATGCCTTTGAATTCTGGATGGTTGGCTCAGGAAAACCTAGGTTTGAGTTTCTGTTCTACTACTTCCTGGATGTATAACCCTGGGTAAATGACTGTCTTGGTGAACCTTGACATTCTCATCTATAAAAGTGGGCTAATAATACTTACCTCTTACAGTCATTGTGAGAATTTAATAAGACAAGGCACACAGAGTCTTTAGCACAGCTTGGAGCGTAGTATGTGCTCAGTAAATGATACTTAGTGATAGTAGGTTACTAAACACCTACTATCAGTATCATCATTCTTGCCTTCCATAGTGTCTTGTGGTAGAAGAACTAAGGTCTCGGAAATTTCTCCTGTTCTCAAGAAGCATACAGACTAGTACAAAAACACACAGAAAACTGCTAGGCTGTGGGGCTTGCTTGGGAAATTTTGTCACAGTCAGGGCTGTCTCATTCATTTCGTGATTTTTACTGGACTTCCCTCTTATGTCTGTATATTCAGTCTCCTGAGCTCACAGGCAATATCTTAGACCCAACACAACATAATGTGTCGAGATGGTGCTCCTGGCATGATGAGTGTACTTTCCATGTACTAAGAAAACTAGAAAAAAAGAGTACTGATTGGGAGTGATGATAGATAAAGCAGGCGGAAGAGATGGGCCACGAAGGCCAGGTGATGAAGGGCCTTGTAAACCATATCAAGGAATTGGACTTGATCTTGAGGGTAACAGGGGTGCCCTTGATGGGTTTCAAGTAGGAGAGTGATGTAATCAGATTTGTCTGATGACTTCAGAACGATTTATCCAGATTAGCTCCGTTCCCTAGGGAAAGCCTGTCCCCTGGGGAAAGCCTGTCCCCTGGAGAGGAAAGTTTGAAGAGAAAGGATTGGAATTGCACCCGCCCCTTCAAAGCACTGTCTGCTCAAACTTTCCCTGACCTGTCCGCCATCTGAACAAAAGCCCCATGGCCAGCTGGAGAGGAGCCTTGTTGATTACTCACAATTCCCTTCCCAAGAGGACAGGCGCTGATGTGTTTTCTCTTGATAACACTGGCTCCTTTCAAGCAATAGGACTTCCTGCCTGATCAGAGAGCAATTACTGCACCTCCAAAGAGAAAACGCTTTAAATAAATCCACTTTTAGCCCTCCATGATAACGGAGACATTTGCTCACTAATCAAACATTGGCTCTGAGTTTAAGGGAGGGTGGGCACTTAGGACGTTCAGTAAACCAGAATGATGTTTCCAGATCTGTTTGGTCAAAGATTCCAGTGGCCAAAGAAGATCTTTCCCCAGAGAATCTGGGCCCCCCTCCACCAGCCTGGGCCTGGAGCTTCTGACTTTCCTGCTCCCCACTCTTTCAGCACCTAGGGCCAGGGCCTGAGAAGACCAAGGCCAAGGTTTGGTCCATTCGGGGCAAGTCCAAACTACTCCAGTCAAACTCCATGCCCTTTGGTCTGTTTATATTAGGGGGTCACAAGGAAAGCTGCATGAAGACAAATTTTCACCAAAAAGCCATCAGTAAAAACTGCATTGTTTTCCACCTTGGGAGAATTTAAAAACTGGAAATTCCACCCCTAAAGGAGCATTCCTACCAGAGACCGTTTGTTGTCTTAACTGTCTCCTTTCCAGTATCTGCTGGGCTCTCCCTCACTCCTTGCTTGCTATTTCAAGACTGCCAGGAGGATAAGAAGTGGACAATAATATTAGTTAACACTTACATAGCACTTGCAGTGTGCCGGATACTATGCTAAGCACTTTACATATACTTAGTCATGTAGTTCTCCCAATGACCTCTATGACATATGTGCGATTATTACTCCCATTTTTAAATGAGATAACTGAGGCACAGTTATCTGTAGGGAGTTAAGAAACTTTCTTTTTCTTTTTTTTTTCTGGCCTTGCCACTCGGCTTGCAGGATCTTAGTTCCCTGATCAGGGATTGAACCCGGGGCCCTCAGCAGTGAAAGCCTGGAGTCCTAACCACTGAACCACCAGGGAACTCCCAAGAAACTTTCTAAAGGTCACACAGCTGGTACATGGCAGGGCCAGACTCTGAGGCCAGGTAGTCCTGGCTACGGATTCTGTGCTTGTAACCTATGCAAACTACCTCTGCAAACCATCATCCTCTCCCCAAATTCTTGGTTTTCTCGTCTCTAACCCTGGCTTCATCCTTACCTCTTCCAGAAGATTTTCCTGAGCTCTTAGGTTCCTGAAGGGCAGGAATAGTAATCTTATTCATCATAACCTGCTTGGCACTTAGAACCTAACTGACACTCAAAATATTTGCTGAATAAATATTATGATTCATTGAGCACCGGCCAGAGGCTCTTCATTTCCTAAGGGCTTTTGTACCCTGTTACCTCCCTCTAGGTTGTAATCACTTGTAATGTGCTCATGACTGTTCTCACAAGTGAACATCTTGTGTCCTGGGGTGGACTGTAAGATCCTGTGTCCTTGGGAAGCTCAGCCCAAAATAGAAGGCCAGTGAGTGTTACTATCTGACTTTTGTTCATTTTCCTTCATACTAGGTGTGGTAGGCAAAGTAATGGCTCCCTCAAAGTGTGCATATTCTAATCCTTAGAACCTGTGGATATGTTATTGATATACAACAAAGGGAGGATTAAGTTCACACATGGAATTCATCAGCTGCCCTTGAGCTGGGGAGAGTAGCCTGGATTATCCAGGTGAGCCCAATGTAATCACAAGTCCTTATAAATGGAATCAGACTTGAGTTTGAAGATGCTAGGCTGCTGGTTTTGAAGACGGAGGAAGGGGTCATGACTCAACCCCAGGGATTCAGACAGCCTCTAGACCCGCCTCCCAGAGCCTCCAGAAGGAATGCAGCCCTCTAACACCTTGATTTTCACCCCATGAGACCGATGGCAGGCTGCTGACCTCCAGAATGGTAAGATAATAAATTGGTGGTGTTTTAAGCCATTAAGTTTGTGGTAATTTGCTACAGCAGCCATGGGAAACAAATACACTGGTAATGGGCTTCCCTGGTGGCGCAGTGGTTGAGAGTCCGTCTGCCGATGCAGGGGACACGGGTTTGTGCCCTGGTCTGGGAAGATCCCACATGCCGCGGAGCGGCTGGGCCCGTGAGCCATGGCCGCTGAGCCTGCGTGTCCAGAGCCTGTGCTCCGCAGCGGGGGAGGCCACAACAGTGAGAGGCCCGCGTACCGAAAAAAAAAAAAATAACAACACTGGTACTGAGGGTACAGTGGTGAACAAAACAAACGTAGTGTCTGCCCCTGAAAGCTTGCTGGATATTGCCACTGTCTGGGGACTCTGGGTCTGGCTGGCACATTGGGTCCCAGAAGCATCTCTGGGGCAGGGGGAGCTCTGCCCTTTCTGGATCCCGGAGCCTGTTGGAGGTGTTTAGTGCTCTCCTTGGCCCATCTGGTTCACCTCTTTGGCTACCATATAGTAAGTATTCTCTATGTTTTTGGTACTGTACTAAGTGTTTTGCATACGTACCTAATTTCATCCTGACCACAGCACTCTGAGAGAGGTATTTTTATCCCCATTTACCAGATGAAGAAACTGAGGCTCTGAGAGGAAAAGTGACTTTCCTAAGAGCACACAACCCCCATGCATATCTGAGGGCAGTTGCAGGGCCCACTCTGGGTTCTAGTAATAGGGCGGACTCCCTTTTTTGGGCAAATGCTGTTCCTACCCATGTGCACAGAAGGGTGCTTTTCTCCTAGGAGCCCGATGCAGTCTGAGATAAGCAGGATTCAGGACAGCTCATGAGAAGCTGTTCTGGGTATAAGCCAGAGTGAGTGAGTGAGTGGACCAGGGCAGCACCCGGTGGTAGAGAAGACCGCAAACCAAGTGCAGGGTGAAAGCGATGGGCTGTGTTTCTGGGGGAGCTCTGGGCCCAGAAATGGCCCCTGCGGAAGCTGAGACTCAGATCTACCCCACGCCAGGCCTTCACATCTAGACAGCCACATCCTTCTCCAGCCTTCTCCTCGGAGGTGGCTGCATTTCTCTCGAGTGAAGGCAACTGGATCTGCCTTCAGTAGACTTTGGGAGAAGGGAGAGTGGATGTGGGGGGGAGGGAGGGGAGGCATTCTTAACAGCAACAACAATAATAATAACACCTACAATTTATTAAACATTAAAGTAATCCGTTTAATCCTCACAACATCAGTTGGGGTAGATTCTCTTATCACCACCACTTTGCAGATGGGGAAACTGAGGCTCAAAGAGAGGCCTTCCCCAGGTCACACAGCCAGTAAGTGTAGAACCTGGTCTCCCCAGTTCCAAAGTCTGTGCTGTCGCAGGAGTTGGGGACACACAATTGGTATCACTAACGAGGTTGCCTGTCAGCATTACCTAAAAAGAACTGGGGGGAGGGTTGGTCTCCAGCCTGCTCCCATTTCTTCCACAATCCTGGCTCTGATGAGGCTCCCGGCTGCCCTGCTTGGGAACCTTGTCGTGGGGCGTGGGACCTGCCGGCCAGCAAAGGGTGTGTGTCTGTGGGGCGAGCTACCCTATCGCACTGGAGGGAGTGGGGAGGAAGTGACTCAATCATCAAAGGCCTGGTCTTCCTCCGGGAACTGTCCCTAATCACAATTATCCCGCTACAATAATACCATTTCAGAGAGACTGTGAGCCAGGGCACTGTGTAGCCATGTAAACTGCTTCCTGTATCTGCCAAACCCAACAGCATTCAGCAATTAATAGAATCCAGTGAGGCCTCCCGCCCCGATAAGGCCGGGCAGCGCGCTGGCCTTGTTGCTCTAATGACGAATCGCCCTCGTGCTGCTAAGTCATTTTCTCTCCTCCCAGGCAGCATGGGGCCGTAGCGGCCTGGGGTCCCTGGGAGGCCGGAAAGAGTCACACACACTCTGCTTGGTTTTGGCATTTCATGGAGATTAAAATTATTTTTATTCTCCTGCTCAACAAAAGACAATCCAGGCCACCCCAGGGCGCTAGTGGAGAATGGGATGATTTGGGATTGGACAGGACCCAGGCAGCCCAGATCTGGGACCCGCCGATAAACAGGCACTTCATGAGGCGGTGCGAGGGAAGAAGAAGTCAGAAAAATTTAATACGGCATGACCTCTAGATCACACAAGGGCCCTGGGATTTTAAGAGCCTCAGATCCTTGTAATAAACTGCCTAGTAGGACATAGAGAAACGCTTCAGAAAACGACCCAGCCCCACATAAATTCTTTGTGGTTCTCCAGATGCAGCTGGGAGGTGACATGTCACAGCCCCAGGGCCTCCCTGAATCTTGGGGTAAACGTGATTTGATAGGTGATGGCAGCTTAGAGGCCCCACCTGACTTTGCAGCCCAGAACTGTGGTCCAATGGGGAGGGAGCACGTTAAAATCCCGGGAATGTAAATCGTGCAGCCACAGTGGAAAGATATGGAGGTTTCTCAAAAAATTAAAAAGGAAACTACCATATGATCCAGCAATCCCACTCTTGGGTATATATCTCCCCCCCAAAAACCCACTAATTCGAAAAGATACATGTACCCCAATATTCATAGCAGCACTATTTACAATAGCCAGGGCATGGAAGCAACCTAAATGTCCATCGACGGAGGAATGGATAAAGATGTGGTATATATATATATATATATATATACACACACACACACATATACATACAATGGAATATTACTCAGCCATAAAAAAGAAGGACATCTTGCCATTTGCAACAGCATGGATGGACCTAGAGGGCATTATGCTAAGTGAAATAAGTCAGAGAGAGAAAGACAAATTCTGTACGATCTCACATGTGCAATCTTTAAAAAAAAAAACAAAAAACCCCCCAAAACCCCCAAACTCAGAAATACAGAGAGCAGATTGGGGGTGCTTGCCAGAGGTTAGTGGTGGGTTGGGGTGGTGTGGAGTGGGCAAAATGGGTGAAAGGAGTCAAAAGGTACAAACTTCCAGTTAAAAAATAAATTTAAGTCCTAGGGATGGTGTACAGTACAACATGGTGACTATAGTTAACAATACCAGGTTGTATATTTGAAAGTTGCTAAGAGAGTGAATCTTAAAAGTTCTTATCACAAGAAAAAAAAATGTAACTATGTGTCGTGATGGACTTACTGTGATGATCTCTTCACCATACATACAAATATCAAATCATTATGTTGTAAACCTGAAACTAATGTTGCATGTCAATTTTTCCTCAATTAAAAAAAAAAGAAAAGGAAAAAAACACCATTCTTCCAGGTTTTCTATTTTCTTTTTGGTGCCCTGCGCCCTCCTTTCTTGTAAGCGTCTGGGGTGCACTCATGTTCTTGCTAAGGATCAGGTGTTACAGTCTTTGGGGGAAACAGTGATTAATGGGGAAACAGTGATTAATTAGTTTGACTTGTTTGGGACCTTTAAATCAGATTCCTGAGAAGTCAGGAATGGCTGGTCAAGTTGAAGGTGTGATTCTGACTCTTCTGTGGGGAGTGACTTCACAGCTTGCTCACTTTCCTCCTCCCGAGAACGATGCAAATGAAGGCAAAGGGATTTTTTTCCCCCAGCCAGGCCAGAAGAACCTTTGGGGAGGAGAGAGTGAGTGAGGCCAGAGGATGTGGGTGTTTTAAAATTGGCTCTCACTTTGTAGGAAGACTCTCTCTCTCTCTCTCTCTCTCTCTCTCTCTCTCTCTCTCTCTCTCTCTCTCTCTCTCTCTCGGTGATTTGCAAAGTGTACTCAAGTGTAGTAATTTCCCCCGATTTGGGCATTTTGTGTTGTTAGCATTGCTGTTCTGGGTTGGGGCCCCTTCCGATGAACTTTCTTGGGGGACATCTCCTTATTATGCTCTTATAGGTATTATGCTCTAGTAGGAGGGATTGGGGAGGTAGTGGGGGGAGGGCGACAGAGGTGACAATGGGACCATAACAGAATGGGTAATAGTTTAGGATTTGAGTTCCAGATCTTCACTCTAGCTGTGCAAACTTGGGCAAGTTACTTCACATCTCTGTCTCTGTCTTCTTGTCTCTAATAGGGTGGTAATTAAAGGATTCCATACCTAAGATTGCTGTGAGGATTAAATGACATCATGCGTACAAAATAGTTAGCACAGTGTGGTGGATGTAGGTACTCAATACCCACATATTGAGCTACTAATGGCTTTTAATTGTGTTGTCATATTAGATTATCCCTGTTCCCCTACTCCAGCATCCAGACCTTTCTCAAGAACAGCAAGCCTATGAAACATCCCTTGTTACACATACGGTAGAATGGAATATAGGACCCATACCTTGGCCAGTCTTGAACACCTCCAGGGACAGAGGACTCACTACCTGACTAGGTGGCCCATTTCATTTTCAGAAAGGTCTGGCTGATGGACATTTCTTCCTTTCATTGAATCAAAGGCTGTCGCTCTGAGGTCATAGCTTGGTTCTTGCTGTGCTCTCCAGGATCACAGGAAATTTAAATCTGATCTTTGTTCTATGTGGAAAGTTCATATATTTGGAGACAGTTGGCATACCCCTTTCGAGATATTTCCATCCAAAAGGCTTAAGAGTCCTTTATGAGGGTGGCCACTCTTTTTGGAAACTGTTTCCCACTCATCACTTTCCCTCCAGTGAGAGGGCAAGATCAAAAAAAACAAAAACAACCCAGAAGACTTGTTCACTTAGCAGGAAATACACTGCAAGTTTCACATCTTTTGTTATGGAAGTGAATCTCCACGTCTATGGCCCCAGGATAGTTGGAGGTGGCTGATTGATGGGATTGGTTCTGGGTACCAAGTACACTCCAATGTCCTGTGGCTGGTGGAGCATTTTCTTCACCGGAAGGATTGGAGGTAGCTTAATTGGAATGGTAGGAGGGCCCTCTGAAGTAGGCCTGTGGCTCGGCCTCCCCAAGGCGAGGCAGCAGGTTGGGCTAGATAACACCTGTACTGTGGCCTCTGGGAGCCACAGCAAGGACAGCAATAATCTCCCAGGCCATATTGTGTGCATTTAGGATCTGGGGAAGGGACACTACAGTCTTTGGTGTAGATTTGGGCCCAGGAGCCCTTCTTGGAAGATAACACTCAGTCTCAACTCTGTCACACCTACTTCAAAGGGATTGGCTCAGTTTAACTTTTAGTTGCTACATAATAAGGATTTCAGTCCAAATCCCTTGGTCCAATGTCATGTTGAAAAATCATTAATATCACACACATTTGAGCCATAAGTTGCTTTGCCCATTGTCTTTTTAAAATTTTTTAATTGAAATATAGTTGCTTTACAATATTGTGTTACTTTCAGGTGTACAGCAAAGTGATTCAGTTATACATATATGTAAAATATGATCTGAAAAAGACTATGTATGTATATATGTATAAGAATGTATACACATATGTTCTTTTTCAGATTCTTTTTCATTTAGGTTATTACAATATATTGAATATAGTTCCCTGTGCTATACAGTCAGCCCTTGTTGTTTATCTATTTTATATATAGTAGTGTGTGTATGTTAATCCCAAACTCCTAATTTATCCCTCCTCCCTTCTTTCCCCTTTGATAACCATAAAATTGTTTTCTATGTCTGTGAATCTATTTCTGTTTTGTAAATAAGTTCATTTGTATCATTTTTTTAGATTTCACAAATAAGTGATATGATATTTGTCTTCTTCTGTCTGACTTCACTTAGTATGATAATCTCTAGGTCCATCCATGTGGCTGCAAATGGCAATATTTCTTTTTTAGGGCTGAGTAATATTCCATTGTGTACATGTACCACATATTATTTATCCATTCATCTGTTGATGGACATTTAGGTTGCCTCCATGTCTTGGCTACTGTAAATAGTGCTGTAATGAACATTGACATTCAGGTATCTTTTCGAACTAAAGTTTTCCTCTTTTCCAGATATATGCTCAGTAGTGGGATTGCTGGATCATATGGTAACTCTATTCTTAGATTTTTAAGGAACCTCCATACTGTTCTCCATAGTGGCTGTACCACTACATTCCCACCAACAGTGTAAAAGGTTTCCCTTTTCTCTACACCCTCTCCGCCATGTATTATTTGTAGACTTTTTTTTAATATAAATTTATTTTATTTATTTATTTTTGGCTGCGTTGGGTCTTTGTTGCTGCGTGTGCGTTTTCTCTAGTTGCGGCAAGCAGGGGCTACTCTTCATTGTGGTGCATGTGATTCTCATTGCAGTGGCTTCTCTTCTTGCAGAGCGTGGGCTCCAGGTGCTTCAGTAGTTGTGGCACACGGGCTCAGTAGTTGTGGCTCACGGACTCTAGAGCACAGGCTCAGTAGTTGTGGTGCACAGGCTTAGTTGCTCCATGGCATGTGGGATCTTCCTGGACCAGGAATTGAACCCATGTCCCCTGCATTGGCAGGCGGATTCTTAACCACTGTGTCACCAGGGAAGTCCCTATTTGTAGACTTTTTGATGATGGCCATTCTGACCAGTGTGAGCTGATACCTCCTTGTACTTTTGATTTGCCTTTCTCTAAAAATTAGCAATGTTGAGCATTTTTTTCATGTGCCTGTTTGCCATCTGTATGTCTTTGGTGAAATATCTATTTAGGTCTTCTGCCCATTTTTTGATTGGGTTGTTTGGGGGGGTTTTGATATTGAGTTGTATGAACTGTTTGTGTATTTTGGAAAGTAAGCCTTTGTCGGCCACATCATTTGCAAATATTTTCTCCCAGTCCGCAGGTTGTCTTTTCATTTTGTTGATGGTTTCCTTTGCTGTGCAAAAGCTTATAAGTTTGATTAAGTACCATTTGTTTATTTTTGCTTTTATTTCTTTTGACTTGGGAGACTTAACTAAGAAAACATTGCTACAATTTATGTCAGAGAATGTTTTGCCTATGTTCTCTTCTAGTTTTATGGTGTCGTGTCTTATATTTTAAGTCTTTAAGCCATTTTGAATTTATTTTTGTGTATGGTGTGAGGGTGTATTCTAACTTCACTGATTTACATGTGGCTGTCCAGCTTTCCCAGCACCACTTGCTGAAGAGACTGTCTTTTCTCTATCATGTATTCTTACCTCCTTTGTCAAAGATTAATTGACCAGAAGCGTGTGGGTTTACTTCTGGATTCTTTTTTCTGTTCCACTGATCCATATGTCTATTTTTGTGCCAATACCATGCTGTTTTGATTACTGTAGCTTTGCAGTATTGTCCGAAGTCTGGGAGGGTTATGTCTCCAGATTTGTTCTTTTTCCTCAGGATTGCTTTGGCAATTCTGGGTCTTTTGTGGTTCCATATAAATTTTAGGATTATTTGTTCTAGTTCTGTGAAAAACATCATGGGTAATTTGATAGGGACCACATTAAATCAGTAGATTGCTTTGGGTAGTATGGTCTTTTGGGGTTTTTTTAAACATCTTTATTGGAGTATAATTGCTTTACAATGGTGTGTTAGTTTCTGCTTTATAACAAAGTGAATTAGCTATACATATACATATATCTCCATATCTCCTCCCTTTTGTGTCTCCTTCCCACCCTCCGTATCCCACTGCTCTAGGTAGTCACAAAGCACTGAGTTGATCACCCTGTGCTATGCGGCTGCTTCCTACTATCTGTTTTACATTTGGTAGTATATATAAGTCGATGCCACTCTCTCACTTTGTCCCAGCTTACCTCTCCCCGTCCCTGTGTCAAGTCCATTCTCTACATCTGCATCTTTATTCCTGTCCTGCCCCTAGGTTCTTCAGAACCACTTTTTTTTTTTTAGATTCCATATATATGTGTTAGCATATGATATTTGTTTTTCTCTTTCTGACTTACTTCACTCTGTATGACAGTCTCTAGGTCCATCTACCTCGCTACAAATAACTCAGTTTCGTTTCTTTTCAGGGCTGAGTAATATTCCATTGTATATATGTGCCGCACCTTCTTTATCCATTCATCTGTCAATGACACTAAGGTTGCTGCCATGTCCTGGCTATTGTAAATAGAGCTGCAATGAACATTTGGTACATGACTCTTTTTGAATTATGGTTTCCTCAGGGTATATGCCCAGTAGTGGGATTGCTGGGTCATATGGTAGTTCTATTTTTAGTTTTTTAAGGAACCTCCATACTGTTCTCCATAGTGGCTGTATCAGTTTACATTCCCACCAGCAGTGCAAGAGGGTACCCTTTTCTCCATTCCTTCTTCAGTATTTATTGTTTGTAGATTTTTTGATGCTGGCCATTCTGACCAGTGTGAGGTGATACCTCATTGTACTTTTGATTTGCATTTCTCTAATGATTAATGATGTTGAGCATCTTTTTATGTGTTTGTTGGTAATCTGTATATCTTCTTTGGAGAAATGTCAATTTAGGTCTTCTGCCCATTTTTGGATTGGGTTGTTTTTTTTTTGATATTGAGCTGCATGAGCTGCTTGTAAATTTTGGAGATTAATCCTTTGTCAGTTGCTTCATTTGCAAATATTTTCTCCCATTCTGAGAGTTGTCTTTTGGTCTTGTTTTATGGTTTCCTTTGCTGTGCAAAAGCTTTTAAGTTTCATTAGGTCCCATTTGTTTATTTTTGTTTTTATTTCCATTTCTCTAGGAGATGGGTCAAAAGGATCTTGCTGTGATTTATGTTATAGAGTGTTCTGCCTATGTTTTCCTCTAAGAGTTTTATAGTGTCTGGCCTTACATTTAAGTCCTTGACCCATTTTGAGTTTTTTTTGTGTGTATTGTGTTAGGGAGTGTTCTAATTTCATTCTTTATATGTAGCCATCCAGTTTTCCCAGCACCACTTATTGAAGAAGCTGTCTTTTCTCCATTGTATATTCTTGCCTCCTTTATCAAAAATAAGGTGACCATATGTGCATGGGTTTATCTCTGGGTTTTCAATCCTGTTCCATTGATCTATATTTCTGTTTTTGTGCCAGTACCATACTGTCTTGATTACCGTAGCTTTGTAGTATAGTCTGAAGTCAGGGAGCCTGATACCTCCAGCTCCGTTTTTCTTCCTCAAGATTGCTTTGGCTATTCGGGGTCTTTTGTGTTTCCATACAAATTGTGAAATTTTTTGTTCTAATTCTGTAAAAAATGCCAGTGGTAGCTTGATAGGGATTGCACTGAATCTGTAGATTGCTTTGGGTAGTATAGCCATTTTCACAGTGTTGACTCTTCCAATCCAAGAACATGGTATATCTCTCCGTCTGTTTGTATCATCTTTAATTTCTTTCATCAGTGTCTTACAGTGTTCTGCATACAGGTCTTTTGTCTCCTTAGGTAGGTTTATGCCTAGGTATTTTATTCTTTTTGTTGCAGTGATAAATGGGAATGTTTCCTTAATTTCTGTTTCAGATTTTTCATCATTAGTGTATAGGAATGCAAGAGATTCCTGTGCATTAATTTTGTATACTGCTACTTTACCAAATTCATTGATTAGCTCTAGTAGTTTTCTGGTGGCATCTTTAGGATTCTCTATGTATAGTATCATGTCATCTGCAAACAGTGACAGATTTACTTCTTCTTTTCCAATTTGGATTCCTTTTATTTCTTTTTCTTCTCTGATTGCTGTGACTAAAACTTCCAAAACTATGTTGAATAATAGTGGTGAGAATGGACAACCTTGTCTTGTTCCTGATCTTAGTGGAAATGCTTTCAGTTTTTCACCATTGAGGACGATGTTTGCTGTGGGTTTGTCATATATGGCCTTTATTATGTTGAGGTAAATTCCCTCTATGCCTACTTTCTGGAGGGTTTTTATCATAAATGGGTGTTGAATTTTGTCAAAAGCTTTTTCTGCATCTGTTGAGATGATCATATGGTTTTTCTCCTTCAATTTGTTAATATGGTGTATCACATTGATTGATTTGCTAATATTAAAGAATCCTTGCATTCCTGGGACAAACCCCACTTGATCATGGTGTATGATCCTTTTAATGTGTTGTTGGATTCTGTTTGCTAGTATTTTGTTGAGGATGTTTTCATCTATGTTCATCAGTGATATTGGCTTGTACTTTTCTTTCTTTGTGACATCTTTGTCTGGTTTTGGTGTCAGGGTGATGGTGGCCTCGTAGAATGAGTTTGGGAGTGTTCCTCCCTCTGCTATATTTTGGAAGAGTTTGAGAAGGATAGGTGTTATCTCTTCTCTAAATGTTTGATAGAATTCACCTGTGAAGCCATCTGGTCCTGGGCTTTTGTGTGTTGGAAGATTTTAAATCACAGTCTCAATTTCAGTGCTTGTGATTGGTCTGTTTATATTTTCTATTTCTTCCGGGTTCAGTCTTGGAAGGTTGTGCTTTTCTAAGAATTTGTCCATTTCTTCCACATTGTCCATTTTATTGGCATATAGTTGCTTGTAGTAATCTCTCATGATCCTCTGTATTTCTGCAGTGTCAGTTGTTACTTCTTTTTCATTTCTAATTCTATTGATTTGAGTCTTCTCCCTTTTTTTCTTGATGAGTCTGGCTAATGGTTTATCAATTTTGTTTATCTTCTCAAAGAACCAGCTTTTACTTTTATTGATCTTTGCTATCGTTTCCTTCATTTCTTTTTCATTTCTTTCTGATCTGATCTTTATGCCGTCTTTCCTTCTGCTAACTTTGGGGATTTTTTGTTCTTCTTTCTCTAATTGCTTTAGGTGTAAGGTTAGGTTTTTTATTTGAGATGTTTCTTGTTTCTTGAGGTAGGATTGTACTGCTCTAAACTTTCCTCTTAGAACTGCTTTTTCTGCATCCCATAGGTTTTGGGTTGTAGTGCTTTCATTGTCATTTGTTTCTAGGTAGTTTTTGATTTCCTCTTTGATTTCTTCAGTGATCTCTTGGTTATTAAGTAGTGTATTGTTTAGCCTCCATGTGTTTGTATTTTTTACAGATTTTTTCCTATAATTGATATCTAGTCTCATAGCACTGTGGATGAAAAGATACTTGATACAATTTCAATTTTCTTAAATTTACCAAGGCTTGATTTGTGACCCAAGATATGGTCTCTCCTGGAGAATGTTCCATGAGCACTTGAGAAGAAAGTGTATTCTGTTGTTTTTGGATGGAATGTCCTATAAATATCAATTAAGTCCGTCTTGTTCAATATATCATTTAAAGCTTGTGTTTCCTTATTTATTTTCATTTTGGATGATCTGTCCATTGGTGAAAGTGGGGTGTTAAAGTCCCCTACTATGTTTTTGTTACTGTTGATTTCCCCTTTTATGACTGTTAGCATTTGCCTTATGTGTTGAGGTGCTCCTATGTTGGGTGCATAAATAATTGCAATTGTTATATCTTCTTGGATTGATCCCTTGATCATTATGTAGTGTCCTTCTTTGTCTGTTTTAATAGTCTTTATTTTAAAGTCTATTTTGTCTGATATGAGAATTGGCACCCCAGCTTTCTTTCAATTTCCATTTGCATGGAATATCGTTTTCCCATCCCACACTTTCAGTCTGTATGTGTCCCTAGGTCTGAAGTGGGTCTCTTGTAGACAGCATATATACAGGTCTTATTTTTGTATACATTCAGCCAGTCTATGTATTTTGGTGGGAACATTTAATCCATTTACATTTAAGGTAATTATCGATATGTATGTTCCTATTACCATTTTCTTAATTGTTTTGGGTTTGCTATTTTAGGTCTTTTCCTTCTCTTGTGTTTCCTGCCTAGAAAAGTTCCTTTAGCATTTGTTGTGAAGCTGGTTTGGTGGTGCTGAATTCTCTTAGCTTTTGCTTGTCTGTAAAAGTTTTAATTTCTCCATTGAATCTGAATGAGATCCTTGCTGGGTAGAGTAGTCTTGGCTGTAAGTTTTTCCCTTTCATCACTTTAAATATGTCTTGCCACTCCCTCTGGCTTGCAGAGTTTCTGCTGTTAAGAACAGCTGTTAACCTTACAGGAATTCCCTTGTATGGTATTTGTTGTTTTTTCCTTGCTGATTTTAATATTTTTTCTTTGTATTTAATTTTTGACAGTTTGATTTATATGTGTCTTGGCGTGTTTCTCCTTGGATTTACCCTGTATGGGACTCTCTGAGCTTCCTGGACTTGACTATTTCCTTTCCCATATTAGGGAATTTTTCAACTATAATCTCCTCAAATATTTTCTCAGTCCCTTTCTTTTTCTCTTCTTCTTCTGGGACCCTTATAATTTGAATGTTGGTGTGTTTAGTGTTGTCCCAGGGGTCTCTGAGACTGTCCTCAATTCTTTTCATTCTTTTTTCTTTATTCTGCTCTGCGGTAGTTATTTCCAGTATTTTATCTTCCAGGTCACTTATCCATTCTTCTGCGTTAGTTATTGTGTTATTGATTCCTTCTAGAGAATTTTTAATTTCAGTTATTGTGTTGTTCACCATTGTTTATTTGCTCTTTTGTTCTTCTAGGTCCTTGTTGAACGTTTCTTGTATTTTCTCCATTCTATTCCCAAGATTTTAGATCATCTTTAGTATCATTACTCTGAATTCTTTTTCAGGTAGACTGCCTATTTCCTCTTCATTTGTTTGGTCTGGTGGGTTTTTACCTTGCTCCTTCATCTGCTGTGTGTCTCTCTGTCTTCTCATTTTGCTTAACCTACTGTGTTTGGGGTTTCGCAGTCTGCAGGTTCATAGTTTCCCATTGTTTTTGGTGTCTGCCCCCAGTGGCTAAACTTGGTTCAGTGGGTTGTGTAACCTTCCTGGTGTAGGGGACTCTAGTGCCTGTGTTTTGGTGGATAAGGCTGGATCTTGTTTTTCTGGTGGGCAGGACCACGTCGGTGGTATGTTTTGGGGTGTCTGTGACCTTATTATGATTTTAGGCAGCCTCTCTGCTAATGGGTGAGGTTGTGTTCCTGTCTTGCTAGTTGTTTGGCATAGGGTGTCCAGCACTGTAGCTTGCTGGTTGTTGAATGGAGTTGGGTCTTAGTGTTGAGATGGAGATCTCTGCAAGAGCTTTTGCTGTTTGATATTATGTGGAGCCAGGAGGTCTCTGATGGACCAATGTCCTGAACTCGGCTCTCCCACCTCAGAGGCACAGGCCTGACACCCAGCTGGAGCACCAAGACCCTGTCAGCCACACAGCTCAGAAGAAAAGGGAGAAAAAAAGAAATCAAGAAAGAAAGAAGGAAGGAAAGAAAGGAGGAAGGAAGGAAAGAAAGAAAGAAGGAAGGAAAGAAAGAAGGAAGGAAAGAAAGAAGGAAAGAGGAATGAAGGAAAGAAGGAAAGAAAGAAATAAATAAAGTTATTAAAATTAAAAAATTATTAAAAATTAAAAAGTAATTTAAAAAAAAGAAAGAAGAAGAGAGCAACCAGACCAAAACACAAACCCACCAATGATAACAAGCACTAAAAACTATACTAAAAAAAAAAAAAAGGACAGACAGAACCCTAGGACAAATGGTAAAAGCAAAGCTATACAGACAAAATCACACAAAGAAGCGTACACATACACAGAAAAAGAGAAAAGGGAAAAAATATATATATATATATTAAAAAAAGGAAGAGAGCAACCAAATCAATAAACAAATCTACCAATGATAATAAACTCTAAATGCTAAACTAAGATAAACATAAAACCAGAAACCAGTCAGTTGCATACAGCAAACCCCAAGTCTACAGTTGCTCCCGAAGTACAAAGCTTCAATCTGGGGATGATTTGCTGTCTATGCAGGTATTCCAGAGATGCAGGGTACATCAAGTTGATTGTGGAGATTTAATCTGCTGCTCCTGAGGCTGCTGGTAGAGATTTCCCTTTTCTTTGTTCGCACAACTCCTGGGGTTCAGCTTTGATTTGTCCCCGCCTCTGTGTGTAGGTCACCTGAGGGCATCTGTTCCTCCCCAGACAGGACAGGGTTAAAGGAGCAGCTGATAAGGGGGCTCTGGCTCACTCAGGCTGGGGGGAGGGAGGGGTACAGAGTGCAGGGCGAGCCTGTGGCGGCAGAGGCCAGCATGACGTTGCACTAGCATGAGGCATGCCGTGTGTTCTCCTAGGGAAATTGTCCCTGGATTACGGGACCCTGACAGTGGCAGGCTGCACAGGTTCCCAGGAGGGGAGGTGTGGGTAGTGACCTGTGCTTGCACACAGGCTTCTTGTTGGCTGCAGCAGCAGCCTCAGAGTCTCATGCCCATCTCTGGTGTCCACACTAATAGCCAGAGCTCATGCCTGTCTCTGGAGATCGTTTGGGCAGTGCTCTGAATCCCCTCTCCTTGTGCACCCTGAAACAATGGTCTCTTGCCTCTTAGGCAGTTCCATACTTTTTCCTGGACTCCCTCCCGGCTAGCTGTGGTGCACTAGCTCCCTTCAGGCTGTGTTCATGCAGCCAACCCCAGTCCTCTCCCTGGGATCTGACCTCCTAAGTCCAAGCCTCAGCTCCCAGCCCCCACCCACTCTGGCGGGTGAGCAGACAAGCCTCTCAGGCTGGTGAGGGCTGGTCAGCACTGATCCTCTGTGCAGGAATCTCTCCACTTTGCCCTCTGCACCCCTGTTGCTGCGCTCTCCTCAATGGCTCCAAAGCTTACCCCCCTGCCCCGCCAACCCCTGTCCCCACCAGTGAAGGGGCTTCCTAGTGTGTGGAAACCTTTCCTCCTTCACAGCTCCAAGAGGTGCAGGTCCTGTCCCTATTCTTTTGTCTCTGTTTTGTTTTTTTTTTTTCTTTTGCCCTACCCAGGTATGTGGAGAGTTTCTTGTTCTGATGTATTTGTGGTGAGGAAGGTGATCTCCATGTCTTGCTCCTCCGCTATCTTGAACATCTCCCCAGTATGGCCATTTTAACAATATTAATTCTTCCAATCCAAGAGCATGGGATACCTTTCCATTTCTTTGAATCATCTTCAGTTTCCTTTATTAATGTTGTATAGTTCTCAGACCATAAGTCTTTCACCTCCTTGATCAGGTTTATTTTTAGTTCTGGGGTTTTTTTTAACGTGATTTTAAAAGGGATTGGGTTTTTTGTTTGTTTGTTTCACTTTCTCTTTCTGATGTTTCATTATTAGTGTAAAGAAATGCAACATATTTCTGTATATCAATCTTGTATTCTGCTACCTTGCTGAATTTGTTTATCAGTTCTAATAGTTTTTGTGTGGAGTCTTCAGGGTTTTCTATATAGAGTACCATGTCATCTGCATATAATGACCGTTTTATCTCTTCCCTTCTAATTTGGATACCTTTTATTTCTTTTTCTTGTCTTATTGCTGTGGCTAGGACTTCCAGTACTATGTTGAATAGAAGTGGTGATAGTGCTTTGCCCAGTGTTTTGCATTGCCTAGGAAAAACACTGATTTCCTTTACTCTCACACTAATGTCACACTCAACACTTCTGACACAAGATGTGTGAGTTTATTCCCACACCAACCAATTATCTGACCAGCTGGATGTCCAACAATTCAATTCAGTTCTGACACTATCTACCTGGAGTTAGCATCAAATCCCATAAGTTAAGGGTTCAGTCCCACAGACTGGCCCCACTTCAGACACCAACTGCAAGTTCCAGTTTGTCTCTGGTACTTCTGACCACCTTGCTATAAAATGGGGTCCCCATAACCCATTCCTCAGGTTCGATAATTTGCTAGAACAGTTCACAGAACTCAGGGAAACCCTTATGTTTACCAGCTTACTATATAGTAAAGAATACAATAGAAGATACAGATGAACAGCCAGATGAAGAACTACATAGGGTAAGGTCTGGAAGGGTCCCAAGCACTGGAACTTCTGTCCCTGTGGAGTTGGGGTGCTCCACCCTCCCTGCACAGAATGTGTTCACCACCCTGAAAGCTCTTCGGACCCTGAACTTTGGGGATTTTTATGGAGGCTTCATCACAGAGGCATGGTGGATAATTAGCTCAGTCTCCAGCCCTTCCCCCACTTCCTGGAGGACGGGAGATAGGGCTGAAAATTTCGAGCTTCTAATCATGACTTGGCCTTTCTGGTGACCAGCCCCCATCTAGGAAACCATCAAGAGTTCCCTTATTAAAACAAAAGATACTCCTATCACCCCAGAAACTCCTAGGGATTTAGGAGCTCTTTGTCAGGAGCCAGAATGAAAGGACAAATGCTACAACAAAACATTCTCCTAGTACTCTTATTACTGAGGAAATTACAAGGGTTTTAGGAGCTCTGTGTCAGAAACCAGAAGCAGACACCAATATATATTTTCTATTATTTCACACACATCCTGGGCACTTAGAAAGCATCCATCCATCCATCCATCCAACAACTAGTTTCTGAGTTCCAGTTTTGTGCCAGGCACTGTGGTAGGCCTGGGGCTATAATGATGAGCAAAACCAGACTCCTCCCTGACAGAGCTTAAGATCTAAGTAGCAGAGACAGATATTAATAATTATTCAAATGCACACAGAACAAAAAATTGAAATATTATAAAGAAAAGAAGCGAAGTTCTATAGAAGCCATTCATTCACCAGGGATCTCAATCTGAAATCAGAGAAGGCCTTGCTGAGAAAATCCCTTAGGAGACAGAGTGTGTCTGGTTTACACCACCCATGCTTCCCAGAGGCCTAGTACAGTCCTCAGCACAGAGTAGGTGCTTAATAAATAGTTGTGATGCAGGAATGTATAGATGAGCTGACCATGTTGCCCTTTTATACCTGTGTCGTTCTCTAAAGTCTATATAATGCTTTCACATGCATAACTTTTTGTTCCCCAAACACCCTTGAGCAGTGGAAAAGATGGGTATTATTCTCCATGTTTGATGGGTGAGAGAACTGACATCATAGGGAGGATGTATGGTGGGTTAGTATGCTCTTGAGTCCTACAGTCCTGGGCTAAACTCTGCCTCTTATCAGCTATGAGAAGCCTGGCATCAAACACGGAGTACATTTCTGCAATATTTTTCCCTAGGCCTGGTGCACTCCTGAATAAAGGTTCACACTGGAGGATTCCAAAGTGATGATTATCTGGGGCATCCTTAGGACCTTGTGAGAACAGGGCTTGCTTGCGGTCCACATGAATCAATTTTGGACCAATGTCAGCTTCCCAGGCAGAGAGATGGAGGGTCTTCAACTCTTGGCAAAAATCTCCCTGAGCTCAACAGTTCAACAAATAGTGTTTCCTACCATGTGTCAAATAGATAGCTAGTGGGAACCTGTGGTATAGCACAGGGAGCTCAGCTCCATGCTCTGTGATGACCTGTGAGGGGTGGGGTGGGGGGGGGAGGGAGGCTCAAGAGGGAGGGGCTATAGGTATACATATAGCTGATTCACTTTGTCCTACAGCAGAAACTAACACAACATTGTAAAGAAAATATACTCCAAAAAATATATAGTTTCCTAATTAAAGGCATTGCCCTGGTGTACATAGGCTTTCCTATCTTAGTAAGAGGAATCACCTTCCAGAAATGTCTGTTTTGACAAAATTAATAACCACAGCTACCAATTATAGAGCCCTCATTATGTGTCAGTCTCTGTGTTTAGTACTTGTATTTAATTCCCACAACCCCAAGTGATGAGTAGTATTACTCCTCTACACCCAACCCCCGTGATGGTTAATTTTACATGTCAACTCGACTAGGCCATGGGGTGCCCAGATATTTGGTCAAACATTATTCTGGTGTGTCTGTGACAGTGTTTTGGATGAGATTGACACTTGGATCAGTAGACTGAGGAAAGCAGATTGCCCTGGGCAATCATCCAAGCAGTCAAAAGCTTGAATAGAACAAGAAGGCTGACACACCCTCGGGTAGCGGGGAGCTCCTTCTGCCTGAACGCCTTCAAGCTGGGACATTGGTTTTTCCAGCCTTTGGATTGGAACCACACCTTCAGCTCACCTGAGTCTCCAGCTTGCTGAATGCAGATCTTAGGACTTGTCAGCCTCTGTATGCAAGTGACCCAATTCAGGTGACCCTGTAATAAAGCTCTTTTTTATATATATATACAATTAGTTTTTATTTATTTATTTGTTTACATATTTTTGGCTGCATTGGGTCTTTGTTGCTGCATGCAGGCTTTCTCTAGTTGTGGCGAGCAGGGGCTACTCTTCGTTGCGATGCACGTGCTTCTCATGGCAGTGGCTTCTCTTGTTGCGGAGCACAGGTTTTAGGTGCTCGGGCTTCAGTAGTTGTGGCATGCGGGTTCTAGAGCGTTGGCTCAGTAGCTGTGGCGCACAGGCTTAGTTGCTCCGCGGAATGTGGGATCTTCCTGGACCAGGGCTCGAACCCGTGTCCCCTGCATTGGCAGGCAGATTCTTAACCACTGCGCCACCAAGGAAGTCCTTGTAGTAAAGCTCTTTTATTTGTATACATATAAAGTGGTTAAGAGTGCTCCCCTTGCTAAGGGCGAGACTTCTATAGAGAAGACATGGAACAAAGGAAGGAAATTATTTGATTGGCTATAGCTTAAGCCATTGCCTTATTTGGGAAATCCTAGTTGGCTATTTATGATCGGTGGTCCTTCGGTCTTGATTTCTTAACCATGAGGCATTTGCAGGCTTAGGTTTTGGTTTGCTTATGATGGCTGCTAAGGTATTAGAACCACCTTAGTCAAATGGCCTCCTTGTTTAATGAATTTAATGAGTGTATCGATATTTGTCACAAAATAACTTCAGAAGTGATAATTATCAAAATCCTGTTTGCTTCTTCTACAGTAAAAATATATATATATATATATGTTTAGTGTGGGATGAATGTGCCTGGACCAGATAAAGCCCTTAACATGTATCTCTTCATCTACAGACTTTCCTGCTTCATTACATACAGTCATCACTCTCACTATCCTGGACGCCCTGCCCTTTTGTACCCACCTCTAGTATTCAGTGCCCTTCATAACCCAGTCCATCCTGAACCTGAAACTTATTTCATTCATCCATTCATCCACCCATTCATTCATTCACTCATTCAACAAATTCAATTGAATCATGTTTAGTCAGTTGAATCAACTGTTATCATTGATATACTAAGTTAGGCATGGTTCTAAGGGGGATACAGCTCTAAGCAAGACAAACATGGTCCCTCTCCAGAAATTTAAACTAGACTGGTAGGGGTAGGAGGGTAACCTGTGGATTGGAGACAGCAAGTAAGCAGATAAACAAATAGATAATAATAAACTGTTGGCTTTATTTGAAGAAAAATAAGTGAGGGTGAGGAACTTGAGTGTGGCTGGAGGGCAGGTGCTCTTTTTAGATAGAGTGGCTAGAGAAGGTCTCTCTGACGAGGCTACATTAAAGCAGAGACATAAACTATATCAGGGAGTCAGCCAGTGCATGGAAGGAGAGCTCCAGGCAGAGGGACCAGCCAGTGCAAAGGCCCTGAGGTAGGCGTGGGTTGGGTGGGTTGGAGGAAAGGGAAGGAGGCCAGTGCAGCTGCAGCAAAGTGAACAAGGAGAGCATTTAGAAGTTAAGATCAAAGAGATGGGGTGGGGAGGACAGGATATGGAAGATTTGGTCAAGACTCAACTCCTCTGCTTTCCAGTATGTTCCTTCAGCTGCTCATTTGCAAATGCTGCCTTTGTGTAGGAGGCACTTAATGGCTGACCGGCTCATTAAGCAGCAACAGCAGTTTGCAGAACACCATGGGGCATCACGGATCTGCCAACACCTCCCTCGGACACACATCTCCGTGGGCAGGGCCAGGGCCAACCAGGCACAAATTACCTCACTAACCAGCCACCGCCTGCCAATTCCGGCAAAGGCCTTCTTGGCACCCCCTGGCTTTGCCGCTCTAAGAGTCCACTTGCCGCCCACCAGTTTCTTCTTAAATGCCATTGCCCCTGTCTTTGTCTGACCACACAGCTGTGAGCTTAATGTATTTTGCCTTGACTGGTGTTGCAGGGAACAGACCAAACTTGTTGTTTTTCCTTCTTGGTGTTATGCTATTCTGACTCAGTATTCATGACTCTCAAATCGTGGAGTCAGCAGGTGTTCAGTGAACACAACACGATTCAGAACACTCCTAGTTTAGAAGTCTGGGTGAACTATAAATATTTTTCCCATGAATGGAACTTCTTTGGCTTTTGTTGAAAAGTGTTAGGGGTTTGTGGGACCATAGTTAAATGTGACTGATAATTTTTTATTGAGCACCTCTCAATATCAGGCATTCTTTGAGACTCTGGAAGAACTGTGAAAAGACATACCAAATTCCCTAGGGAGGAACTTATATGGGGGAGAAGAACAGCCAACAAACAAGTAAAGAATAAATGATCAAGGTACATTTGGATCGTGATAAATAACACTGGGGAAGTGAAACAAGGTGAGAGAGAGTGGCTGGAGAGTGGGGGTGGGCAGACAGTACCTTAAACTGGGTGGTCTTGGGTGGCCTCTGCAAAGATGGCTTCTGAGACAAGACCTGAATAAAAATAGGGAGCCAGCCATGAGTTTCCAGCAGACATAACAGAAAGTACAAAGGCACTACGGTAGGAATGGCTTAGCCTTTGGAGAAGCAAAGGAGAGTGGATGCCCAGGGCCAGGCAGTATAAAGTCCTGTGAACCATGGTAAGAGGCTTGGATTTTAAGTACAATAAGGAAGCATTGAAGGAATTTTCAGCAAGGGAATGATTTGCTTAGTGTTTTAAATGGTCCACTGTGGCTGCCAGGTGAAAAAGCCATCAACAATCAGCCCCTACATTTGTACAATGCTTTTGCATTTACAAAGACCTTCCTTATTGGCAATTTCAAAAGCATCAAAATACCAAATAGGATTCACAGAATGCTTCCTATCTTATAGATGAAAAGCTGAGGCTCAGAATGGTGTGGCTAAGGCCAGGAAAAACAACCAGCAAGTGACAGGACTCAGTTGAAAGTATAGTCAGTCCTCTGTAGCCACTGGTTCTGCATCTGCAGATTCAACCAACCCCGGATTGAAAGTAGTCAGAAAAAGAATTCTAGAAAGTTCCAAAAAGCAAAACTTGAATTTGCCTCATGCCAGCAACTATTTACACAGTATTTACTTGTATTTACAACTATTTACATAGCATTTATAATGTATTAGGTATTATGTGTAACTTAGAGATGATTTAAAATATAAGGGAGGATGTGCGTAGTTTATATACAAATACTATGCCATTTTTTGTAAGAGACTTGAGCATCCTTGGATTTTGGTATCTGAGGGGGGTCCTGGAACCAATTCCCCATGGATACCAAGGAACAACTGTACTTAGTGCAGAATCTGCTTCTTAGGAGACGTTCCCTGGATCTGGGTTAAAAGGAAATTGACCAGCAGCTACCGTTCTATCCATCTCCTTTCTTACTATGGCCTTTTTGAGTGGGACTTCCCTTACTGGGAATTCCTCCCCAACTCCTTTTTCCTTCCACCTATTCATCCCCTTGTCAACAGGAGCGTTCTCTCCTTCCAACCGCCCACCAGAATGTATATGAAGATGTTCAATTACAGTTATATCAGTATGTCCTTGTACTTTATCTTATAACCATACTCTGCAGTTGTAACCCCAAGTTTTGTTAGCGCCCACAAATGTACACCTAATTCCTGTGATAGAGCTAAACATGTAATAAGTGCTCAATATAAAACAGGATTCTCGGGCTTCCCTGCTGGCGCAGTGGTTGAGAGTCCGCCTGCCGATGCAGGAGACGTGGGTTCGTGCCCCGGTCCGGGAAGATCCCACATGCCGCGGAGCGGCTGGGCCCGTGAGCCATGGCCGCTGAGCCTGCGCGTCCGGAGCCTGTGCTCCACAGCGGGAGAGGCCACAAGAGTGAGAGGCCCACGTACCACAAATAACAATAATAATAAAAATATAATAAAACAGAATTCTCTCAGTTGAATTAGGGTCATCATATCCCAAGTGCTTCCCATCTGCCAGACAATGAGTTATTGGTATTTTCCAAAAATTGTTTAATTCTAAAAGCAACCATCTTTGAGAATGGTACTGTTATTATCATCTTATACGTGAGGAAACTAAGGCTCAGAGATGTTAATAAGGAGTGAATGACTCCAACACCCTTGCTCTTAATCTCCACTGTACTTCCTTCTTTTGGAAGACAGAGTATCTTTGCTTTTTCAGCCTTGATATTTGACCCTTAGGTGTGAAATCAAAATGTTTTCTGATGCAAACACACAGAAGAGCCTAACAAAGCTCCCTGAAAGGAATCATCGATCCATTGGTCCATCCACCCATCCACCCATCCATCCATCCATCCATCCATCCATCCATCCATCTGTCCGTCCGTCATAGCAACCATCTTTCCCTCTGGTTTATGCTAAGTTCTTAAGAAAGCATAGGTGGGCGGGGTAAGAGGGGGAATGTGTGAATGAGGCCTGGCTTTCTTCATACTGCCCTGCTCTTCCCTGAATTAACCCCTTTGCACCTCAAAATGAGACAGAAGAGTTTCAGGAAGGCTATGAAAACAGACTCTTGACTACTTTCCTCTTCACCCATTGCTGGCCCTGGAAAAGCAGCTGTGAATCCAGTTGGGCTGGAGCTTCTGCCTAACTGGTCATCCTAGGGAGGCAAAACATATTTCAGAAACGCACACTCAGATGTGCAATTTGTTGCTCATCTGGATCAGTGGTGCCCACTGGAGCAGCAAAGCAGACCGTAGCTGTAGTACAGTGGAGTAGGTGTCAAAGGACCACATGGGTGTCTTCCTTCTGCCACACACATTGACAAGTTCCTTAACCTCCTGGCCTTGTTTCTTCTCTTGTTTAATAGGGCAGAATTTTCCTTTTTCCTCACCTCCTTTATCTTCTCCAATGCAAAGCCTCTGGTACGAAAGAGGTCTTTAGTGAGACAGAATAGAAGGATTGAGACTTTGTTAAGCTAATAACAAAATCAAAATGAAACTGATCAGTAGAGCTGGGCGACATTGGCAAGAGCCAGGTCTGTTGGTCCTGTTTATACTCCACTCTAGACTTAGGCAGGTAAAGCAGAGGCAACAAACTAAAATGCCCCGAAGGACCAGGTGGGAAATACAAATGGGTAAATTGGAGAGAGCAGTATCTACACCATAGGGAATGGGGGTTCTTGATGAGCTAAAACACATAGACCTGCCTAAAGGGGCAGGCACAACTCAGCTCCAAGCCGTTGTTGCCACGTGGAAACACAGGTTCATTGCTGATAAATCATTCCACTTTTCAAAGAAAGCCAGAAATTCTGATTTTTAGTGCAAAATCTCCTTATTTTAAACATTACCTACTATGTCAACTTTTTGAAAACAGTGTGGGTCAATAGGACATGCTGTGTTAAAGGGAAACAATTCCCTTCTTGATGATTCCTCATGAGAAGAGACATCTATAAAAAACAAACTTATGGTTACCAAAGGGGATGTGGGGTGAGGGATAAATTAGGAGTTTGGGATTAACAGATATACACGACTAAATATAAACTAGGTAAACAACAGGGTCTTACTATAAAGCACAAGGAACTATATTCAATATCCTGGAATAAACAATAATGGAAAAGAATATGAAGTGGGGGAGTGGCCCCTCCCACACTCTTCACTCGTTCCTCCCCAGGTGGGGCAAAATAACTTACCTGGTTGATGGGTTTGGAAGAAGGCACTAGGTTATAAGAAGGAACAGGGCATTCATAACCCAGTGCCTTCCCCTCCCTTGGGAACTACCCACCCACCCACCCACGAGTTCTGCCCTGATGAAAGCCAGCCTACCCCAGTCCAGAATCTGGGATTCTGTAGTAGGAACCCTATTTGCCTACCACTATAAGCCATATTCTCCAACATCCACTTTCTCATTAACCTGATACACTACTTCCATCAGCTTACTCTTTGGTCTTACTTCTCAGTGGGTTCATAGTTCAAGCAGAAAAAGAAGCCCTAATTATTGGGTCTACCTCAAGACTCCAAGAGTCATCTCTGCTCCCAGGTCATACGTTTGCTCCCTCTAACAACAAACCAAATCTTTGGATGTAGAATTAGGGACTGTTATATCCCACGAGGGTGAAGGCAGGGGCCATGCTTAGAAGCTTGAGGGTCTTCTGGTGATTCTCCAGGGTGGAGCTTAGAGAGATGGGGTGGAGAAGATTGAGGGGATTATGGAAGGTATGAGAAGAGGGAAGGGAGATCCAAAAAGAGGGTCACTGGGGACTTCCCTGGTGGTCCAGTGAGTAAGACTCTGCATTCCCAATGCAGGGAGCCCAGGTTTGATCCCTGGTCAGGAAACTAGATCCTGCATGCATGCTGCAACTAAGAGTTTGTGTGCCACAACTAAAAAAGATCCTGCGTGCCGCAACTAAGACCAAGAGCGGCCTAAATAAATAAGTAAATATTAAAAAAAGAAACAAAGAAAAAACAAAACAAAAAGATGGGTCACTGGAAACCCATCAGAGGAGGGCACTGTATGGACCAGAAAGTGAGTCAGTGAGGAAATACAAGCATGTTTTTCACCATCTTCTGAACATCATTCCTCTTCAGGATCACCTAATGGCAAAGTTATTTTCTTTCAGGTAATGGTCTGTACTTAACACACCCTTCCTAGGGGTAACACGAAAATAGTAACATCTCTCATGCCTCCTTCACAAGGTTGAAAGGGTCAAATGAGTTATCTTTGGAGAATCTGACCATAAGACCCTGTTATCTGTATCATCAATAATGTAATTCAAGATGCCCAAAAAAGTCAAACTTAATTATTCTGAAACTTACTTTCCAAAACCCTGGAGGACTAAAAATCAGGTGTTTTTTTTTCTTGAGGATGATTTAACAGCCATTGGGAACAAGATAAAACTAATACCTAGAAAAAAGGTTAAGTAGCAAAGTAAACCATTTGGAGACTCATTCATTGAACACGTATTGAGCACTGACTACGCGCCTGTCACTGATATGGGAACTGGGCCTGCAAAATTGAATAAGTACTCTGAACAAAGAAAGTTTATAGTGGTGGCAATTTCCAGCAATTCAGTGCGCAGTATTTTTGTTTTGTCTTACTTTAACTGAAAGTACATTTTTAAAGAAGGCTTGGGAATTATAGCCCTACCATAAAATATGTTTTGTTTCACTTCCTTTAGCTGTTATTTTATGACAGCACTGACCTTCTGACCAGAAGCAAAATTCTGGCCTTTCTAAATATCCCATATTGGCTGGGCTTAATGGGTTTTCAAAATAAATGGATTGGATTTCTCAACCTGTCAAAACATAGAGCACAAGGGCTTTTTCGAACTTGGGAGGACTGCTCTGAGCATGGATTCAGAGTCCACCATCTGAGCCAGGGAGCTGAGAGCCAGCTTATCAGCAACCTGTTATTTTTGATGGAAGCAGAGGTGACCGGGACAATGAAATGAGCTCAGGGAGGTCAGACTAACTTAAACATGATGTCACCCAGGGCGATCAAGGCATCAGAGGCCTCGGATTCTCTCAGAAGGGAATTTCAGAGGATTTTAACCAAGGCATAAACCTAAGCCCCACCTGACAGCTCCTGTAGGACCATCTTTGGGAGGGGTCCAGAGAAGGAACGGCCCCATTACACAAAAGATGATCCCAGGTGCCCATGGCTGCTAAGTAAGTCCAGAGTCAGCTCTAAATGATGGGCTGTGTTATCATTAATAATGGAAGTATGGAAAGATGCTTCGATGTTAGACAAGCCCAGCTCCACTGCTTTCTACCTGCGTGACCTTGAACAAGGCCTCAGTTTCCCCATTTATGAAATGACAGCAGTACTGACTCCACAGGGCTGTCATGATGGTCAAATATAACAACCAGGTAGAAAAATCCCTCCAGTAAATGGAAGCCCAAAGTAGCTCTTCCTGACAATCAGTCTGGTTGCTGCATTGTCATACCCAGGGTCTCTCTGAGGTCAGGAGAGGCTCCTTACATATTAAGAAATGCCCAAACTGGGTCAGACAAATTACGATGTTCTAATTGGCTGGATCTTGTCAGTGCATTTTTGTGACTATATACTAAATCTCACTCAGAGATGAAATTTGACCATTGCAAAGCCACCCACTCCCACTTTACCCCACCCTGAAGCTCGGCTCTCTCTCTGTAATCGAGAGGCCTTCAGGAGTGTTCAGGCTTGGCCACTTAGATCTCCTCCCCCCTATCTTACAGGCTGTGTAACTTTTAAGTATATGATCCCAGAGCATGAGGAAAAGGGGAAGAGAGGCTCCCAGAAGCCATCACTCTGTGAAGGGACGGCAAAGCCCTCACCAAGAGCGGGGGTGGGGGGGAGCCTCCTCTGCAGGAAGTGTTTTATTTCACAATTAACAAAGGCAAAGGGAAACCTTTCTAAAGTATGTCTTTCCCTCAAGGCCACAGGGTTTAAACCTCTCTGTCCCCCAGCTATTGCTCTGAATGAATTATAGGAGCCAATTATTCTGCCAGCATGTGCTGGCTCTGTTGGAATAGACTCTGTGGAGCTCTTCTGCACCTTTCTCCAAGGGCAAGGTGGAGGCTCTTGTCAAGGTCAGCCAGAAGCATCTTATAGGATTCAGCACAGACCCGGAAACTTCCTAAGTGTGTGCGGGGGAGGGGCGAGGAGAGGAAAGGAAGGAGGGAAGGACGGAGGGAGCCAATTACTAACTCTACCTGGTCACAACCAACAGCTCATCCAAGACACTTGCAGAGTGGGTTTGGGGATCACAGGATGTGCATGAGAAGGAGGCACGTGAGAATCCAGCTCAGACCACGCTGTGTTGGGGGTGCAGGACCCCACTGGGGTAACTCCACATTTCCATCTTGCTGGCTCCAGGTCCTAGCAGATCACTGAATGCATTAAGAGCTGTCCCTGTTGTTGGGCATTACAAGATAGAAGGGTTTCCCAGCCAGGATATGAAATAAACCATGATCGAATGCCCACAGACAAAGGGAAGTGCCTCTCAGCACTGGCCAGTGAACAACCAGGGAGCTACAATGGCATAAACCAGAGGAGGTGGATGTGGCCGGTTTATATGCTTCTAACTCTTATGTATGGTGAATTGTGAGCCAGGGAACAATGTAGCACATTGAACTAGAAAAGGATAGTCTACAGTGTTCCCAATTTTGTCTTCTTCCTATTCGTTATTATCACCATCACCTTGACCTTCACCACCACCACTGTTATGGTCATTACTGGTCATTTTTTGTCATCATTCCTTGCCTGTGCACAGTCTCTCACAATTGGCAGAGAACTTCTGCATCCACTCTGACAGTTTGATCATCACAGTAGCTCTCTGAAGTGGACAGGGCAGTCTTAGCATCCCCATTCTCCCAATGTGTAAGCCAAGGCTTACAGAGGGTAAATTGCCGGCCCTTAGTCATACTCAACTCCGGTCTCTGTAAGTACTGTCAACTTATAACAGTAACTTGAAAACTTTACTTTGAAAATGACATTGAAATATTTAACAACTGATAAGACATAGTTACTTACCAGTCAGGACAGACATGAGCCATAAACAATGTATGGACGTGGCCATTCTTATTCATACAGCTGAATATCTCCAAGATGTTGCACATTACTCTAAACACAACATTGCATCTTTTGGTCCAGCCTTCTCTGCCATTTCACAGAAGTCCTTCTGTTCCCAAATAAGACTGCAAGATGAGGCACTGAGAGGTGAGATGATGAGGTTATTATAGTAAAGAGAGGGCTTTCAATCTTGTCTTCCTTGACCATCTTGAGACAAGGTAGTGGAAGAAGGAGGTGAGGTGGGATGTGAGAGCATGGCAGCTACTACATGGGTTTGTGGGCTGAATGGAAGAGACCATTCTCCAGAGCTGGAAAGTTGAGTTCAGACCAAGTCTTTAAGGTGTCCTGAGGGAATCACATGGCTTTAGAAAGAAGAAAAAGCCAGGAATCCGGAGCCAGATGGAAAGAAGATTGGAGAGGGAGCCAGTTGGGAATCAAACAAGAAGCCTATTTTCCTACTGAGAAATAGGAGGGTCTGCTGCTTGCTTTTTCCTGGCATGGGGCATGTAGGCATAGTGACCTGGCTTCGATACAAGGGTGGGGCTGGGCAGCAGGTAACCAGTGTTTTCATCAAAGCTAAAGAAAGTGTGCACAATAGGAACTCAGAAATTAATAGAAGATAAATCAGATTGTCACTTTCTCAGAAGCTACTCTCCCTATTTTCCATGAAAGAATGATACTCATTCTATTTTTATACTTCGTTTTATCAACTCTTCCTATGTACTATTCCTTGAAAAGAATCTCTTTTATTTCAAAAGTAATATACATTCACAGAAAAAAATTAATATAGATAAGCCAAAAAAGAAAAAGAAAATTAAAGTCACCTCTGATTTCTCTATCCAGAAATAACATGGCTTAATATGTTGATATAGATCCTTCTAGACATTATCCCATGCATAAAGCTATCATTGTTATTATGATGATTTACAAATATTTAGTTGTTATATGCCTGATGTTTTCTCTACCTATGGTTCTTGAAGTTTAGGAACATTATCTTTGTTTGACAATGTAGACTTAATACCAGGAATCTGAACATATTTTATTGCATGAGTATCTTGTTGATAACATAAAATTGGAGGAAGAATAATATTTATTAGAAATATCCAAGCACAGGGCTCAGAAACAAATTGCTTGTGCCTGAGCAGCATTCTATGTTTTCAAAGTGGCCATGTAAAACACAGAGCCCAGTGGAATCATATATCACTGCTACATAAACGATAATAACAATTCTTGATTTATATCTTCATATTTTCTGCCTTGTTCTTGCAGAAAAGTTGGTAAAGGCTGGTTAGACTGTTATGCCTACTCTTTTTTAGAAGATGGAAGATAGGAGAAAATATTACCACCATGAAAGGAGGGGGAAAACCCAAAGGAAAATCTGTTTTTTTAAAAGTCTGAGACTCGTCAGCATGATACACAGCTCTGAAGATGAGAGCAAAGCAATACAAATGTGCGAGTTATTTCTTGGATCAAAAGTTTCAATCATCTTTTGGGCTCACTTCTTAGGTATTTGGATATCTGTAAATGATAAGCAAGATGGCAAACTCAAAAAGAAATCTGGAATGTGAGGCTTTCAGGTGAAATGGTCTTTAACCATGTTTCTGGCTGCAGTCTTCATCAAAAGAATTTTTATCAGTGGGGGGAGCAGAGGTTAACATTAAGATGAAGATGTGTTCCTTTTTTACAAGTATAGTCCTGCTGAATTGATACGAAGCAGAAGTGTGTGCAGAGATATGTCACAAAGGACCCCAGTTCCCCCATTTCAACAGGGAGTTGTCTGTAAGAAATTATTCTGCAGGATTTTTGACGATACATATTATTATTATTATGTGATTACTTCTAATAGAATTTCTACATGAAAGGTGCTTGGTTAATTAAATTTTGTATGCTGTCAGGTGGTAACAGTTTCAGAATCCACTGATTTGGATTTTTTTTTCACATTTTGAGCACAGTATACCCGATTTTTTTTTTTTAAAGTACTGCTGATCGATGCCCTAGTGTTTATTGAGACTTGCTTGCCCAGAACTCAGCCAACCACTCTCTGAGTTAGGAAAAAAAAAAAAAATTCTCTTCTTAGCCTTCATTTTCACTGAGGGGAAAAGTCTTATTCATATGAAAACAGAAGAAAAGACCCAGTGAGCTCAATGCTGAGTTTCTATTGAGAAAGTTTCAGAAAAGAAAAAAAAAATTTGTTGTGGACTAGAAAGCTGAATTCCAACATGTGTTTATATGCTAAAAGTGGTAAGAAGAGAAAAACAAAACAAAACAAAAAAAACCAAAAAAGCAAAAATGGGTGTTCTACTCCATAATATATTCCATGAAAACAGGAAATAGAAGAAAATCCAGGCAAAAGGTGATGAAAGATAAAAGTAGTAGAATTGGCAAAAGTGGGAAAGGATGCTGGGAATGGAGGAAACATTAACAATACTCATTCTTTCTCTTTCTTTCCTAAAACAAGTATTTATGGAGCACCTGTTATGTGCCAAGCATTGTACTAGGTGCTGGGTAAATGTGAATCAGACACAGGTGGTCCTGGCCCTCATGGGGCTTAAATAAGGGGAGGAGCAATAAATAAGTAAGCAAATTTTACTTAATTACTTTGTTAATTACTGTCAAAAACAAGACTACAGGCCCAATAGGGAGTCACTTATGCAGAAAGTCACACATCACCAAAACAAGAGCCTTAACTAAGTACATTTTCAGCTCTCCCAGAAATGGAATCTTAAACCAGTCAGTCAGGAATCCCTTCATCATCACTAGCTAGGAAATCTGCCTCATAAACTCCTGTCATCCCCTAAAGGAAAGTCACTTGCAATAACCACCATGCTTTTTGCCCAGTACAACTTCCTCATTTCCACTCCCTTCTGCCGATAAAAGTCTTCCATTTTGTACAGCTTCTTGGAGCTCCTTTCTGTCTGAGATTGGATGCTGCCTGATTCATGAAGGGTTGAATAAAGCCAGTAAGATTTTAAATTTTGCTCAGGTTTTTAACATCACTGTGAAGGAAACTAAGGAATAAAGAGCAGTGTGGGGAACCTACTTTTTACACAGAGTGGTCAGCAAAGATTTTCCTGAAGAAGGCACTTTTAAGCTGAGACCTGAGGAACAAGAGAGAAGCCACCAGATATTCTGCATTTAAGTGTAGGGAACAGCAGTGCGGAAACACTGAGGCAGGAAGCATATAAGAACTGTTAGGGGACTTCCCTGTTGGTGCAGTGGTTAAGAATGTATCTGCCAATGCAGGGGACACGGGTTCGAGCCCTGGTCCAGGAAGATCCCACATGCCGTGGAGCGGCTAAGCCTGTGTGCCACAACTACTGAGCTCACGCACCACAACTACTGAGCCCACGTGCCTCAACTACTGAGGCCCGAGAGCATAGAGCCCATGCTCCGCAACAAGAAACACCACCGCAAGGAGAAGCCTGCGCACCACAATGAAGAGTAGCCTTTGCTCGCTGCAACTAGAGAAAGCCCGCGTGCAGTAATGAAGACCCAACGCAGCCAAAGATAAATAAATAAAATAATTTTTTAAAAAAGAACTATTACAAGGTGGCTATGGCCGCAGCAAACTAGAGGGGCTGGTGGGAGGTGGGGGAAATGAGAGGACAATGAAGACCTTGTGGGGAGGAACGTGGAATATGTCCTAAGAGCAGTGGGAAGCCAGCGCTGAATTTTAAGCAGGGGGAGTCACAGAGTCTGGTTTGTGCTTTTAAAAGATCACCCTGGCTCTACCTCATACCATACACAGTAAGGAACTCAAAACAGATCAGACACCTAAATGTAAGAGCTAAAATCTACAAAACACTTAGAAGAAAACATAGGACTAAATCTTTCTAACTTTGGATTTGGTGGTGGTTTCTTAGCGGTGACACCAAAGTATAAGCAACAAAAGAAGAAATAGATAAATTGGAGTTCTCAAATTACAAACTTTTGTGTTTCAAAGTACGTCACAAGAAAGTAAAACTACAACCCACAGAATGGGAGATAATAATTGCAAATCTTATATTTGATAAGGAACTTGTATCTAAAATATATAAAGAACACAACTCAATAATATAAAGGCAAATAATCCAGTTTTAAAATGGGCGAAGAACATGAATAGACATTTCTCCAGAGAAGACATACAGATGGCCAATAGGCACATGAAAAATGCTCTACATCACTAAGCATTGGTGAAATGCAAATCAAAACCACAACTACATACAACTTCACATCCATTAGGATGGCTAGAGTTAAAGACAGAAAGAATTAAAATTAAAAATTAAAAAACAGAAAGGAGAATAGTTGTTACTAGGGCCGGGGAGGAGGAGGTAATGAGGATAGAGTCTCAGTTTGGGATGATAAAAAATTTCTGGTGATGGACAGTGGTGATGGTTGCACAATAATGTGAATGTACTTGATGCCACTGAACTGTAATAGTTAAAATGGTAACTTTTATGTTATGTATAGTTTACCACAATAAAGAAAAGTTTTTAAAAGGTGGGAGGGGGGCAGGAGGTGGGAGAGCAAAGTATTTGAATAGACATTTTTCTAAAGAGATATATAAATGGCCAAAAAATACATAAAAAGATGTTCAACATCACTGGTCCTTAGGGAAATACAAACCAAAGCCACAATGAGATACCAGTTCCTACCCACCAGGATGACTATGTTCAAAAAAACAGACAATGACAAGTGTTGCAATGACATGGAGAAATTGGCACTCTCATACATTGCCAGTGGGATTATAAAATGGGCCAGCCACTTTGGAAAACAGTCTGGCAGCCCCTCAAAAATGTTGAACATAAGACTTATGACCCAGCAATTCCAGTCCTAGGTATACACCCAAGAGAAGTGAAAACATATGTCCGTGCAAAAGCTTGTACGCAAATGTTCATAGCAGCAGCATTATTCATGACAGCCAAAAAGTAGAAAGAACTCAAATGTCTATCAGCTGATGAATGGATAGACAAAAGGTGGTATATCCATACGATGTAAGATTCTGCCATGTAAAGGAATATAATACTGATATATGCTGCAATGTGGGTAAACCTTGAAAACTATGCTAAGTGAAAGAGGCCAGAAGCAAAAATCACATGTTATTTGATTCCATAATACAAAATATCCAGAATAGACAAATCCATAGAGACAAAAATTAGATTAGTGATTGCCAGGGGCTGGGGGAGGAGGAAATAGGGAATGCCTGCTAATGGTTATGGGGTTTCTTTTGGGGGTGATTAAAATGCTCTAAAATTAGAGAGTGGTGATGGCTGCACAACTCTGTGAATATACTGAAACCCACTTTACTTTTTCTTTTTTTTAACATCTTTATTGGGGTATAATTGCTTTACAATGGTGTGTTAGTTTCTGCTTTATAACAAAGTGAATCAGTTATACATATGTTCCCATATCTCTTCCCTCTTGTGTCTCCCTCCCTCCCACCCTCCCTATCCCACCCCTCCAGGTGGTCACAAAGCACCGAGCTGATCTCCCTGTGCTATGCGGCTGCTTCCCACTAGCTATCTATTTTACTTTTGGTAGTGTATATATGTCCATGCCACTCTCTCACTTTGTCACAGCTTACCCTTCCCCCTCTCCATATCCTCAAGTCCATTCTCTAGTAGGTCTGTGTCTTTATTCCTGTCTTATCCCTAGGTTCTTCATGACATTTTTTTTTCTTAAATTCCATATATATGTGTTAGCATATGGTATTTGTCTTTTTCTTTCTGACTTACTTCACTCTGTATGACAGACTCTAGGTCTATCCACCTCATTACAAATAGCTTAATTTCGTTTCTTTTTATTGCTGAGTAATATTCCATTGTATACATATGTGCCACACCTTCTTTTTCCATTCATCCGATGATGGGCACTTAGGTTGTTTCCATCTCCGGGCTATTGTAAATAGAGCTGCAATGAACATTTTGGTACATGACTCTTTTTGAATTATGGTTTTCTCAGGGTATATGTCCAGTAGTGGGATTGCTGGGTCATATGGTAGTTCTATTTTTAGTTTTTTAAGGAACCTCCATACTGTTCTCCATAGTGGCTGTATCAGTTTACATTCCCACCAACAGTGCAAGAGGGTTCCCTTTTCTCAATTCCCTCTCCAGTATTTATTGTTTGTAGATTTTTTGATGCTGGCCATTCTGACCAGTGTGAGGTGATACCTCATTGTACTTTTGATTTGCATTTCTCTAATGATTAGTGATGGTGAGCATCCTTTTATGTGTTTGTTGGTAATCTGTATATCTTCTTTGGAGAAATGTCAATTTAGGTCTTCTGCCCATTTTTGGATTGGGTTGTTTGTTTTTTTGTTATTGAGCTGCATGAGCTGCTTGTAAATTTTGGAAATTAATCCTTTGTCAGTTGCTTCATTTGCAAATATTTTCTCCCATTCTGAGGGTTGTCTCTTGGTCTTGTTTATGGTTTCCTTTGCTGTGCAAAAGCTTTTAAGTTTCATTAGTTCCCATTTGTTTATTTTTGTTTTTATTTCCATTTCTCTAGGAGGTGGGTCAAAAAGGATCTTGCTGTGATTTATGTCATAGAGTGTTCTGCCTATGTTTTCCTCTAAGAGTTTGATAGTTTCTGGTCTTACATTTAGGTCTTTAATCCATTTTGAGCTTATTTTTGTGTATGGTGTTAGGGAGTGATCTAATCTCATACTTTTACATGTACCTGTCCAGTTTTCCCAGCACCACTTATTGAAGAGGCTGTCCTTTCTCCACTGTACATTCCTGCCTCCTTTATCAAAGATAAGGTGACCATATGTGCGTGGGTTTATCTCTGGGCTTTCTATCCTGTTCCATTGATCTATATTTCTGTTTTTGTGCCAGTACCATACTGTCTTGATTACTGTAGCTTTGTAGTATAGTCTGAAGTCAGGGAGCCTGATTCCTCCAGCTCCATTTTTCATTCTCAAGATTGCTTTGGCTATTTGTGGTCTTTTGTGTTTCCATACAAACTGCGAAATTTTTTGTTCTAGTTCTGTGAAAAATGCCAGTGGTAGTTTGTTAGGGATTGCATTGAATCTGTAGATTGCTTTGGGTAGTATAGTCATTTTCACAATGTAGATTCTTCCAATCCAAGAACACGGTATATCTCTCCATCTATTTGTATCATCTTTAATTTCTTTCATCAGTGTCTTATAATTTTCTGCATACAGGTCTTTTGTCTCCTTAGGTAGGTTTATTTCAAGATATTTTATTCTTTATGTTGCAATGGTAAATGGGAGTGTTTTCTTGATTTCACTTTCAGATTTTTCATTAGTGTATAGGAATGCCAGAGATTCCTGTGCATTAATTTTGTATACTGCAACTTTACCAAATTCATTGATTAGCTCTAGTAGTTTTCTGGTAGCATATTTAGGATTCTCTGTGTATAGTATCATGTCATCTGCAAACAGTGACAGCTTTACTTCTTCTTTTCCGATTTGGATTCCTTTTATTTCCTTTTCTTCTCTGATTGCTGTGGCTAAAACTTCCAAAACTATGTTGAATAAGAGTGGTGAGAGTGGGCAACCTTGTCTTGTTCCTGATCTTAGTGGAAATGCTTTCAGTTTTTCACCATTGAGGATGATGTTGGTTGTGGGTTTGTCATATATGGCCTTTATTATGTTGAGGAAAGTTCCCTCCCTCTATGCCTACTTTCTGCAGGGTGAAACCCACTTTAAATGAGTGAATCTTATGGTATGTGACTTATATCTCAATAAAGTTGTTATGAAAAACAAAAAACCAACAGCAACAAAGAGATCACCCTGGCTGCTCTACAGAGAAAACAAGAGAAAAGATCCTTGAAGGAGGGAAGTGGAAGCAGGTGATCAACTAAGAAGCAACTGCAGCCGTCAGGGCAACAGGCAGACAGTGATGCACACGGGGGCGGAGTGGGGGAGGCAGTGCTAAGGAAAGGGGGAACCATGGGTTTCAGTTTGGGGGTGAATGGGTTGTAGGGTGGTGCCATTCACATCCTCCAGCAGAGAACTGAGTTCGTGTCCAAACGGGGAAAATCTGCACGGGATCATGATCCCAACCCTATGAGGTAGGTACGATTATCCCCATTTATAATTAAATGAATGAGGCTCAAAGAAGTTCGAATAAATACCTTAAATAAATAAAATCCCTAATTTGTTCTGTGCTTAACGTCAGCCTGACTCTGACACCCATGCTTTCTACTGTGTACTATATGAAGAGAGATTTTTAAAAGAGGAAAAAAAGAGGAAGAGAGAAATTATGGGGGCAATATGAGTAGAAGGGTAAAGACGGTAGGGTCAGGCACCCTGTGTGGAGCATTTTTGCCACCTGATTTTGGCTTAATACCTTGTGTGCACTGTCACGAAGAACCAGAGAAGCCAAATAAATATCACTCTCAGCTCCCAGTCAGTAGCAAGAGGCCGTTAATTCCCCTCCAATTTGCTCACCACTCTCTCCAGTCACAATTGTGGAGTTTCCTTAGTCCAGTGCCCCCTGTCTCTTGCAGGAGGTTTTGCAACATCTTCCTGGCTCTTCTCCCTGCTTCTGGTGCCACCTACCACGCCATCCCTGCCCCAGCAATTCGTGTTGGAGAGTGCACACACATGCACACACATCCGTCCCTTCTAATCCCTTTTCCACAGCTAGGGTGCTCTTTCTAAAATGCAAACCTGTTCATTGCACCACCTTCCTTCAAACCCTTCAAAGATTTTCAGTCGTGCTCAGGATCCAGCGTAAGCTCTTGAACACAACTTACAGGGCCCTTCACAATCACTACCCTTCATACCTCTCTAACCTCTTCCTCACTCTCCCTCCCCACATCACACACCCTGTACCCTGTGAGCCAGCCACACTAAACCGTTTTCAGTCCCCTAAATGTACCACGCTCTCGCTGACCTCAGGTCTTTGCATGCTCTGTTCCCTCTGTCCAGAACAGCTGACCCTGCCACTTTTTGAATAACTAACTCCTACACATTCTGCGGTCCTCCCTCACCCTCCAAGTCAGGTATAGGTTCCCTTGGAGGTGTCCTCGTGGCACTCTGCACAGCCCCCATCAGCAGAGTGGGATTAAGGGGTGGTCCGCTGATCAATCACCTGAGGCAGCAATCTACATGGGGGAATAAAAATCATAGGAAATATAATGAAATAAGAAAATTTCTCTCTCCTACAGTTTCCTCAGATAGTATGCTATGTGGCTGGAAAGGATACCCCTTGGGGCAGGGGTAACAACCCCAATGGGACATGCTTGAGAAATGCTAGATGAGCTTTTAAAGGGGAACTTGTCTAACTTCGAAGTGTTTGTTTGGTTTCGTGGGGACTGCAGGTTTGGGGCAGAATGGAATTGCTCAGGACTTTGTGTGTAAGGATCAGTGTTGGCACCAGCAGGCCTCCTTTCTCTGCACTTCCTTCCTGGCTGGGTCCCAATATACCTTTCTAGTTGCACTGGACAACTTCAAGGGGAGTAGGGAGATGCCATCACAAAGACCCTGGTGGGTGAGCTGTAATCCCACCTCACAAAGTGCTCAGCCTCTCCTCTAATGAAAGCTGAATAAAGATTTAGAGCACACTGACTTGATGAACGTCTAATTATTAGCCTGTCCACATGCTCACATATTTCAGTCCAGACATACCCATCAGAGCATCATTCACATAACAGTAACTTCTCTATAGCCCTTGCTGGAAGAATGTACTGTAATAATCATTAGTATTTGAATCGTTAATATGTGCCAAGTATTAATCCACTTTATTGTCAAAATAATCCCTTATGGTGCTTGCTATTTTACTCCCATTTACAGCTGAGGAAACTGAGGCACACAGAAATAAAGTAACTGGCAGAGCTGGGTTTTGAACCCAGGCAGTGTGGCTCCGTCCTGTGCTCCCAACCTGTACGGTACGCTCCCCCTTGATGATGGGGGCTGAATCATCCTTTTCACTGATGCATCCTCTTCAACTGAGTACAGACCTAACACATAGAATTTAATAAATATATACAGAATGAGTCTTCAATTAGAAGACTGTTATTCATTTGTTCAGCAAATATTAAGTCCCTTCTATGTGCCTGCCACACAGCCGCATACCTCAGTAACCCCCTCATGCTGCCTCAGACTAATGAAGGAACCCCTTCTCCTACATTTGCACTGGATGGCCATCCTGCCTCTGGCTGAGGAAATGGGAGGGTGGTTGTCCTCAGAAGTAGCTCCTTTTATGTTTAGACAGCTCTGAGATTCTTTTTTGCTGAAGAAACTGGCCTCCTGAGCCTTCCACCTGAAGAGGCACAATCTTGTTCTACGATCTCACCTGCATGACAGCCTGTCACACGTGTAAAGATAGTTCCCACATCTCCCCCAGGTCCTCTTTCTGCTCATCTAGACTAAGCTCCCTGAGTTCCTTCCTTTTTTCAGGCTCTGATATCATTTCCGCAGGAGAGGCCCTTCATTCATTTGCTCATTCATTTATTTAAACTTTACTCACTGTGTACTAAGTACTTCGCTAGGCCCTAGGAATACAGAGATGAAGGCATAGTTCCCCCCTTGAAGAAGTACAGGATCCACTGGGGGAGGGAGGCAGTTAAAGAAACAATTGCAGTCTGCCCTAGGTGCCAAGTGCTGTAACGGGTATGGTGGGACACAAGGACCATTCAGTCTGACAATGGAATTTTAAACTGTCCACCCTAGAGCATTCAGTTTGGTCATGCTCCTCTTGCATAATGACCACCAGAACTAAAAACAGTAGAAGAATTCTAAAAAGAATACTTCTACCACTCTGATCTAAATGTGGTAATTCCAAGAATGCAGCCCAGAACTGTGATTAATTTATTAGCAGTTGGCTAACTTAAAAAAAATAATAATAATGAACTCTGGTATTAATTTCACTAAGTGCTATTAGGCCCATCCTGTGCAAATGAAAAAAACAGATAGATGGATGGATAGGTAGAGAGATAGTAGATAAATACAGAAAACATATTATATTTATTCATCCTTGGTAAATAACTTTCTTGTTTCAGTCTAGCAATACAGCACCAGGCCTAGGAACCAGGGTTGAATTTCCAGTTCTTCTTCCTCTAGCTACCTCCTAGGTCTGTTCAGGGTATTGAAAGGAAAGGAATAGTGAATGAAATTATCTGGCATATTGCCAGCCCCATAGTTGGTGCTCCATTAATGCTAGCGATATTTATTCTTGGTTCACTGGTTCATCAAGACTTTTCTAAACCTTGTGTCTGACACCCAATGTATAAGGCTGCCCCTCAGCTTCATGCCAACAGCAAACCTGACGGTGTGTCTTCTGGTTTTAAATAATCCCTCCACTCGCAACTCCGTTTCTCACGCATCTTCTTCCCCTCAATTTCAAGCTTTTCTTGGCCCAAGCTTCAGGCTCTTAGAAAGTTGACAAACCAGCATCGCCATCTGGAGGACAGAATGAGAATCTGCGTAAGAAAACAATTTCATGGCGCCAGATAAACTAACTCAGCTGTTTTTCGTACTGGCGCTAACGAGGCCAAGTTCACAGGTTCATCCCCAAAGGGGCCAATTAGCTTTACACCGAGAGACACTTCAGAGCACAGCCTCAGCCTCTAACCTTGGCCCCCAGTTCACACGCTTGTGCCTGTCGGTTAGAAAGCAGATTCATCAATCCAAGCGTGCGGAAACAACGAAGATGAACAAGACCTGCTCCCTGTTCTGAAGGAATCTTGAACCTGCAGCCGTGTTTCCCCCAGTAATTCCTGAGACATTAATAGGACTTATGAAAATAAATGACTCCACAGCGTTAAATTAGTTTAGGAAACAGTAATCAAAGTCAAGCAGGTTCTCTATGGAAGGGCTTCTCAGAGCCTTTAACATGCTAATATGCACTATTAATTTTCCAAGAAGTAAATATAAGGGGCAGGGTCTCCCAGATTTGGATGGCCATGAGGCATCCCCACTCTATTCTTAAAAAAGAATAGCAATGAAAGTGCTGTCCCAGAGTATGACTGCTTCCACTGAAATATCTATTTTAAGAAACAACTCATCCATGGGGAAGAGTTCACAGTCTATTGCTAGGTTAAAAAAAAAAAAGCAGACTATAGAACAGTATCCCATTTTGAAAAGCTAGAACAAAGATGTACATACACATGGGAGGAAAAAAAAAAACAGACATAAACCAAAATGTTAACACTGGTGATTTTTTGTCAGCGAGATTGTTGTTTTTCTGTGTTCTTTATATATTTTTCAAGTTTTCTGCATTGAATATAAATATCAATTTAAAAATAAAAACCGCGAAGCACACGTTCTAAAATGGTATACCATCGTCATAAGACTATAATTGTAGAATACTAATAAGAGCTAACATTTACTGAAGGCTAAGTGCCTGGCTCCTGGATTATCTAGATTATCTCATTTAAACTTTACATATAAATCATATGAGACGAGGTAACTGTTTTTAGGTTTTATTTATTTTTTTGTATATATCTGTTGTAATTTATTTATTTATTTTATTTTATTTGGTTGCGGCACACAGGCTCTTCATTGTGGCGCACGGGCTTCTCTTTAGTTGTGGCATGCAGGCTCCAGAGCACGCAGGCTCAGTAGTTACGGTGCACAGGCTTGGTTGCCCTGCGGCACGTGGGATCTTAGTTTCCTAACCAGGGATCGAACCCACATCCCCTGCATTGGAAGGCGGATTCTTAACCACTGGACCACCAGGGAAGTCCCTTATATATTTTTTCTATTGGAGTATAGTTGATTTACAATGTTGTGTCAGTTTCAGGTATACAGAACAGTGATTCCGTTTCATATATATATATATATATAATATATATATTTCAGATTCTTTTCCCTTATAGGTTATTACAAAATGTTGAGTATAGTTCCCTGTGCTATACAGTGGGTCCTTGTTGGTTATCTATGTTATATATAGTAGTGTGTATAGGTTAATCCCAAACTCCTAATTTATCCCTCCCCCGCTCCTTTCCCCTTTGGTAACCATAAGTTTGTTTTCTATGTCTGTGAGTCTGATTTGTAAATAAGTTCATTTGTATCATTTTTTTACAGTCCACATATGATATTTGACTTTCTCTGTCTGACTTAGTATGAGAATCTCTAAATCTATCCATGTTGCTGCAAATGAAATTATTTCATTCTTTTTAATGGCTGAGTAATATTCCATTATATATATATATAATGAATATATATATATATTGCATCTTCTTTATCCATTCATCTCTCAGTGGACGTTTAGGTTGATTCCATGTCTTGGCTATTGTAAATAGTGCTGCTATGAACACTGGGGTGCATGTATCTTTTCGAACTATGGTTTTTGCCAGATATATGCCCAGGAGTGGGCTTGCTGGATCTTATGGTAGCTCTATTTTTAGTTTTTTAAGGAAGCTCCATACTGTTTTCCATAGTAGTTATACCAGTTTACATTCTCACCAACAGTGTAGGAGGGTTCCTTTTTCACCACACCCTCACCAGCATTTATTATTTGTAGTGAGGTACCATCTTTTTGCCCCAATTTAAAGATGGAATATTAAAGAAATAAACCCTGTGGAATCAGAATTTGAACGCATTACATCCCTCATTTGCTGTCTACCCCACTTTCCCTGAGACACACACACACACACACCCCACATACACCATAAAAGAGGGAGAAGATGCTATTCCTCTGGAGAGAGAGACTGTTAGAGGGCAACAACGAGATAGCTTTGCTACATGGCTCCTGGCTGCCATTTATCAAATGCTCACTGGTGCCAAGAATTGTTCTACATGCTTTGGCATATATAAACATCTAAACTGAACAACAGCTGGGCTCTACTAGCCCTTTAAGATGTGCCTTCTGGGGATTTCCCTGGTGGCGCAGTGGTTAAGAATCTGCCTGCCAATGCAAGGTACGTGGGTTCGATCCCTGGTCTGGGAAGATCCCACATGCCACGGAGCGACTAAGCCCATGCTCCACAACTATTGAGCCCATGCTCCACAACTACTAAAGCCCACATTCTCTAGGGCCTGCGTGCCGCAACTACTGAAGCCCATGCTCCTAGAGCCCGTGCTCCGCAACAAGAGAAGCCACCGCAATGAGAAGACCGCTCACTGCAACGAAGAGTAGCCCCGCTCGCTGCAAATAGAGAAAGCCTGCGTGCAGCAACGAAGACCCAACGCAGCCAAAAAAAATTTTTTTTTAATTTTTAATAAATAAAGAAAGAAAAAGATCTGCTTTCTGCGGTATTGTTTGGGCCATTTCTCTCTCACTGGCCACTGGAAACCCCAAAAACTATTAACCCCCCCAAAACTATTGGGTAGAGCAACTCAGCCCTCTTCAGTTTCTATGGCCAAATTCAGCTCCAGTTTTACTGTGATTATCCAAACACCATTAACATGCTCTGTGAAACAGCAGACCTACTACCCAATCACATACTAGTTCTCTCTCTCTCTCTCTCTCTCTCTCTCTCTCCCCCTCCCCCTCTCCCTCTCCCTCTCCCTCTCCCTCTCCCTCTCCCTCCCCCCCCCTCTCCCTTTCTGAGGAAAAACATATTTCCTCACTGATATAAAGCATGCCTACCTCCCTTAAAAAGGAGAAGTGTTTATGGTCAGTTTGGGTTTACAATGCTATTTTTATTTTCTATTACATATGTATTACTGAAGTAAGTTCTTTTGTTAATTCCATTTTACAGATGAGGAAACTAAGGTCAGGCGACTTGCCCGAGGCACCAAAGCAGGTACGTGGCTGCACCACTCTTTGACCCAGGCCTGTCCAACTCCAACCAAGATTTAAAGGAGAGCGGGGACGCTTGGGGATGCAAGACACAGACATTCCCCTCAAGGTGGGGCTCTTATACCCTGTCAGGCTGCCTCCGTTTCTTCAATGTAAGTGAGAACAGACTGGTTAGAAGGGACCCCGACTGAAGAAAGCACACAGTTCTTCCCCTTCAGGTTGAGAAATCTGGCCCCCAAAACCAGTTAGAAATAATTGATTTAGCAGCTTACCTCACTGACAATGGTAATCCTCTGAGAGAAAAATCCCTCCTGTTTCTCTGCTCCCCCCGCTACTCTAGCATCTCTCTAGGAGATGGGCAACCATCCCCATTCAAAAATGACTGCATTATGTTTATTTTTTTTTAATTACGGGAGATCTTCTCCTTTGCCCTCCTTGGACCTGGGGGGAGACCCTTTTCCTTACCAGGGGGCATCTTCTACCCCACGCTGAGGTCCCAGTCTCCTGCAAAGGGAAGCAAATCAGTTTTTTGTCCTTCCACTGCCTTCCAGCTGAGCTTATAGCTGAATTTTCCCACCAACTGGGCCTTAAACGGCAAACAGGGCTCAGGGCAGAAGGCATCACAAAGCAATTTTGGACAATATGGGCTCTTCATTCCATCTGTGAAATGCTGCTATTACCTTTGATCAAACGTTAGTACCGCACAATTTCGACATCTTATGATAGAGCTGGAGTTTAAGAAATGGGGCTGAGGGTTGATTGGGGTCCAAAAAATAAATCTTTTCTATTGCCATGAAGCAGTTACAGTTGCACAACTGAAAAACCAACCCTTTGGAAAAGCTGTCAAACCCACTCGTGCAGTTGGGTAATACCATCATCCAAAGCACTTCTTAGACGTCTGGTGTTCAAAGCAGAGTGCAAAGTGACTTAAGCAGACACAATCTATTACGTGGGATGTTTCCAAGCTTGGATATATGTTTCTGATGCTGGCAGTGAAACTGGCTCAGACAGATGCCAAAGAACACCTCTCAGAGGCCAGCATGGTATATGATAATCAAAACTAACATTTGGGCTTCTCTGGTGGCGCAGTGGTTGAGAATCTGCCTGCCAATGCAGGGGACACAGGTTCGAGCCCTGGTCTGGTAAGATCCCACTTGCCACGGAGCAACTAAGTCCGTAAGCCACAACTACTGAGCCCGCGTGCTGCAACTACTGAAGCCCGTGCGCCTAGAGCCCGTGCTCTGCAGCCAGAGAAGCCATGGCAAAAAGAAGCCCGTGCACCACAACAAAGAGTAGCCCCCGCTCTCCACAACTAGAGAAAGCCTGCATGCAGCAACAAAGACCCAACACAGCCAAAAATAAATAAATTAAATAATTTTTTAAAAAAACGAACAATTTATCGGGCCCCTTCTATTTGCCAGGTCCATGCAACACGTCTCACATGATCTTTAGAGCAACCTTTGAAGGAGGGGCTATCGTTACCCCCAATTTACAAACGACGAAACACAGGCTCCTAGATGTTATATAACCAGACCAAGATGATACAGCTAGCAAATGATGGAGCAGAATTCACATCCAAGATCCCTTGACGCCATGATTCACACGCTCAATCACTGCAACATACCTGTGTGATTCGTGTAGTGTGGCTCCAAGGTGAGTCCTGGAGTTGGATGGCCCTGGATTCAAATTCTGCCTTTATTCTTCAATTGGACCAGGTATACAACCTCTATAAATCTTAGTCACCTCACCTGCAAAACGTGGGGATGCTAATGTCTAGCTTGCCAGGAAGTAAATAAAGAAATACTTTTATAACCAATAGCATCTGAAGACCCACGTGGATCAGTCCCAGAACCAGAATCCTCTTCAAAGGCACAGCAGGAGGGAGAAGACTCCTATGTCAATAATTATTGTTTTGTTTCATTTGTGAAGCCTTTAGCCATGGTAGGCACTCAGTAAGTTGCAACTATTATAATCCTTTTTGATATGCTTTTAAGTTATTATCTTTAAATAACTAACCCAGTCTGTCTATTTGAAATGCTACTTAAATGAACCACTTCTCTACATACCCTCTTACTTTTTAAAAAACTATAAACTTTAGTTTCTCCTCATTCATATTAAAACAGAATGAGGTGTGTAGCAGAAGCCCCATTTTAGCCCCTTCAAGCTACGTTTCTCAAAATTTTAGATTGATCTGCACAGGTTTGGAAATCTGAATAAACAAATCCCAGGACCAAGGCGCTCCTGGCAAAGAAATTAAGAGGTGAGGCCCACCTACCAGCCTGGTTTAAGTACAAGGACAACCTCAGAGTAGGAGAGGAAACATAGGTATTTGACACAGATTTTCCACTGGACTAGCTCATGGGCATATTTGTCTGATCTGACCCAGCAGTTCCTACTGGGGACCGGAGAATTCTCCTGTGTAAGACTCTTGTCTTACTATAATTTATCCATCGTACAGTAGCCAGAGTGGCCTTTCTAAAGTGTAAATTAGATTGTGCCAACTCGCCTGCCCTGTTTAAAACTTCAAATAGCTTCCCATTGCACTGATACAATCCAAACTCTATATTATGGCTCACAAGCCGCCGCATGGTATTGCCCCTGCCTCCCCCTCTAAACTCATTTCCTTCCCCCTCTCCCTTCATTCACGACACTCCAGCTACAATGGCCCTCTTCTGTCATTCCTGCCTCAGAGACTGGCCCTCGCTGTTCCTCCTGCCAGAATACCACCTTAGCTAAGACCAACACCCCAGGAACTCTCTCTCTTTATAGCCCTTACCAGCACGGGAACTTGGCTTATTGGAATATAAGTTCCCAGTATCAGGAACGGTAGTTAGAGAATAGTATGTACTCGCTGTCCTCTGCACTCACTCACCCTCGTTTCCGATTCCTGGTCTACACCCTGGATTTCAGCACAGCTTCCATCTGCCTTTGGCCACCCTTTTGGATCTCGTTGTCTGGCTTTCTGCCCTCAGCTCATATGACTCTTTTGACCTCATTTGACTCTTGGTTCAGCAGATTCCTTGGATTTCAGCATCGCTCACAGCTTTGCTTGAGAAATATTCAAAACATCCTCTGCCATCCTGCACCCCAAGCCCATCTCCCAGTGAAGCCCACCTCCTAGCCCATGTGGGGGCAGCAGTCTACACAGGCTCTTGGGACTGCAGGAAGGCTTCACCTGAAGAAGCCCACTTTGGCCACTGGACCTTGAAGCAGCTAAAGCAAAACAGAAATGCAGACCACTCCAAGGGAGGTGAGATCCCTTCTTAGTGAATTTCTCCATGCCAGACAGCCAAAACCATGGGGCTATCCAGAAATTTGGACTGTTAAGATGTGACTGAAGCTTCCCTGACAAGAGCAATTGTCTGGCCCTGGACCAGTGCTTCCATCTCATGCTGGGGGTGGCCAGCTGAGAAAGTCCATTACACACGGTATCACACAATGATGCACTGCTACCAGCAGAAAGCAACAGTGATAAAAAACCACAACTACTAGTATCATTTACTGGACTCCTTAGTTAATACTAGGTGCCAGGTACTTTATGTTCATGATCTCACTTAATTTTCACAATGAAATTAAGGTAGGTGACTATCCCCATATAAGTGATGAGAAAATCAAGCCTCAGAGACAGATAAAATTATTTGCTTGAGGTCATATAACAAACAAGTGGGAGAGCCTGAATTTCTGACTCCAAAGCTCATGTTCCCAATCCCTACCCTCTAAGCATTCAATTATGGGTCCCTTCACACCTACACACACACACACCTCCCACACCAAATTATGGACTCCTCCAGAGCTAGGACTTATTTCTTGTTCATCATCCACATAGCACAGGGACTAATCCTTACTGGATGGTCAGCACATTTTTGTAAATGCATTTCTAATGCTACTGAATTGGTCTTATAATTTATATACACTGTAATTAATAGATTAATATAGATAGTCATTGCCATAACATACCACTGTTGGCTTTCCTATTCCCTACTATTGGCCATTTGAACTATTTCCAATTTTTAGGTTTAATGTGCAGTACAGTAATTTGCTCTTACTGAAACATGGAATGGGACTGAGAAGCAGAAGATGAATCTAATAAAGGAAAAATAACATTCTGCATCTTTCGTGAGACCATTCAGGGTGAATCCAATTAAGGAATACACTAATTACGTAAAACAGAGAAACAATTCTGGGGTTATGATAATAAAATTACCAGCCTTTTATAGCAAACTTAAATATCACAATTTTCACTAGAGAAGCAAAGTGTCTAATATATTGCAAAATACACAGTACCCTCTTATCTAGGCAAGATCCAAAAATTCTTTCAAAAGTGAGTGTTGGTCTACAGATAGAAGTGTCAAAATCCTATAATTAAGAAAACGTATAGCTATCTTTTAGCAAACTGACTTTATTTAATAATGTGCCGGAAGTGTTAAAATATATATAGCACTTTAGGTCTGCGTTTCTAGTTCAGATTTTTAACTTTAGTTTCCTGAGTGCTTTTGTTGAACGACTCTCAGGTGCTCTCTAGTGGATGAGCTGGAGAACAGCTTGGTCATCTTTTTATGTATTACACGCCTAAAAGTAATCACAATTCACACTTTTAGGTTTACATGAAGGATATAGGATTAATGATTATTTTTAAAGAAATATTTTACGGACTTACAGTCATTCCTAATGACAGAGTTTAAGGTTTATTAATATTAATAGGGTTTTGGCCTCAGTTTATTTTAAATAACTGCTACTGGAACTTTAATTTTTTCCCACTCTATTTTGAAACATGAGTTTAAAATTAATATGATGGCACTAGAGAGCCCGCGTGCTGCAACAAAGATCCTGTGAGCCGCAACTAAGACCCGACGCAGCCAAATAAATAAATATTTAAAAAAATCAATCTCTGGAAGATTCAGGACATAAAGTTAAAAAAACAAACTAATATAATGGCTTTAATCATCATAAATAAATCATTAAATATATTTTTTCAAAGGACCCATAAGTAGGTTAAAGAAAATTATTAATTTTCTCCCAAATGCAAAGAATTTACAAAGGAACAGTATGACCCAGCCTAATTTGTTGCTTTAAGGAGACATTGAAATGACATAGGCAGAGAGGTCAACGTTTTCCAAAATGTGCTCTGTGAGATACTAGTTCCCTGATGTGTTGGTGGGGGGAAAGGGAGAGCTCCTAGCTGAGAGACATTTCAGAAGATTAACTCACTCCCCTTGTTTTGTTTCCACACTCAGTTCATAAATTTCTTTAATTTGTTTTTCTGTGCTACTTGCTCATGGGAAGAGAATGCAGTGGGTAACATGACACAAGCTTTTCAGTTGGCTTTACAGCTCAGGTTTTCATTGTGAATTTAATTGTCAGCATTCATATTTATGTAGAAATACATATGCATGTGTTCCTGTGTGTGTGTGTGTGTATGTGTATATATATATATATGTATATATATATAGTTAGTTAGTTAGTTAGTTAGTTTGCTAGTTATTTAATGAATATGGGCATAGCAAACATACCAAACTCTTAATAGTGCTTTATTTCTTGGTGGTGGGGTGTGGAAGGGAATAGCAAAGGTTTTTGCTTTCAAAGCTATACTTTCTCTAATATTTGAAATTTTTACAATAGACATCTTTAGCCTTTATAATCATAAATATATATATTTATGTATACACACATTAATTATCATATTCTATTGTAGAATTTGAAAGATAAAAAACATTTCCCAAGCAATGTCCCCAAACGCACCTCTCAAGCTCCCACGTGCCCAGACTAATCCAATCTCTTCTAAGGACAGCCCACACACCTACCCACCTTTTTGTCTCCAAAAATCCCCTGCATTTGCTTATATCCAAAAGACAACACCTGGGTGGACTCCTGCCTGATTCCTAGAGCTGAAGCTTAGAGCGCCCCCTTGAGGCTCAAGGACTCCACGGTGCTACCCGGGGTTGGTTGTTTCATAAGATGCACGCCGCAAAGGTGACTTGGTGTCAGAGCTGAAACCTATCAGCCCCTTGACACTGTCTTGTCACTGCTGGTGGTGGTGTTCCCCCCAGCAACCTTCAAACTCTTTGTAGAAATAGTTTCTCTCACTGAAAGGTCATCCTCACCAGACTCTAAACTTTTATTTGCTCTATTTAGTAATTTCTAGCGCCTGCGCACATGCACACAAACACACGCACACACCCCCCTCACCACCACCACCAGTGTCCAATAGTGTAAGTACGCCACCCCCAATTATAGCCACATCCTCGGGTGCTTACAAAATCAGGTCTCTCAGACTCACAGATGTGGAGAACGAACGTATGGTTACCAGGGGGGAAGGGTTGGGGGGAGGGATAGTTAGGGAGTTATGGATTGACCTATACACACTGCTATATTTAAAGTAGATAACCAGGGTTTCCCTGGTGGCGAAGTGGTTAAGAACCCACCTGCCAATGCAGGGGACACGGGTTCGAGCCCTGGTCTGGGAAGATCCCACACGCCACGGAGCAACTAAGTCCGTGTGCCACAACTACTGAGCCCGCGTGCGGCAACTACTGAAGCCAACGCGCCTAGAGCCCATGCTCTGCAACAAGAGAGGCCACCACAATGAGACGCCTGCAAACGGCAACAAATAGTAGCCCCCTCTCGCTGCAACTAGAGGAAAGCCCAAATGCAGCAACTAAGACCCAACGCAGCCAAAAATAAATAAATAAAATAATAAATAAATAAAATAGATAACCAACAAGGACCTATTTTATAACACAGGGAACTCTGCTCAATGTTATGTAAAAACTTAAAAGGGAAAAGAATTTGGAAAAGAATAGATACATGTATATGTATAACTGGTTCACTTTGCTGTACACCTGAAACTAACACAACATTGTTAGTCACCTATACTCCAATATAAAATAAAAAGTTAAAAAAAATCAGGTTTCTGCATCAGTAGAATGAAGACCAGACCCCAGGTCAAGATGAACTCATTAGAATAAGTGCCATTCCATGTCCGGGAGCTGGGCAAATTCCCCTTGTGACACCCTCTCTGTTTCTCTCGCTCATTGCCTGCCTTCCTCAGAGTGAAACAAGAACCTAGTCTCCAAGATGAAATAGTAAGTTAACATTTACTGAGCACTTAACACACACACAGAGGAGGGGACTTCCCTGGCACCCCGGTGGTTAGGACGTGGCGCTTTCCCCGCCAAGGGCCCAGGTTCAATCCTGGTCGGGGAACTGAGGTCCTGCAAGCTGCACCACGGGACAACAACAACACATACACACACAGAACCCCACAGGAAACCATCTGTGTTTTATTTTTATGTATTGTCTCATTTCAACCTCACAACAACCCTCTGAAGTAGGCACTATCCTTCTCCCCCACTCTATAGAAGACTAAGGTTCAGAGAACTTAAATAACTGGTTCAGAGGGGTAGCTCCTGAATGCTCAGCTTCTTGCAAGCGGGGGACATGAACTTGTGTGGGGTGATTCTGTTGAAAACATTTAATCAAGTGCTCTGCAGTCCACACCCAGGATGGGCTAGCCCCGGGCTCGTACTTCCTGGAATGGGCGTGATGCCACAGGCTGTCAACACTACAAAAACAAGATGCATCACCCAGGAGTGTCAAGTTTCCTTCCAGGTTTTTTGGGGGCGGGAATATCATTTTATAGGAAGATGAATAGATGCATTAAGGAGTATAATGCAAACATTTTGTATGTTTAGGATAAAAATACAAAAAAGATAAAATCACACTAAAACCATCCCTCTGGTAAAGGCTGCATCACTGAATCCCCCAGGGCGATGTTTCTCCAGCGTTGGAGTGCATGCCTATCACCTGCGGGCAGGGCCCACACAGATGTGAGACCTGTTAGTACTGTCAATACATACACTTGGCTTAATGCTCTGCTGCTAAGGTCTTGAAATTCTTACCGATTTTTTAACTAGGTCTTTGCGTTTTCAATTTGCACTGGACCCTACAAATGATCCAGCTGGTCCTGCCTGAGGATTTTGTTAAGATGCAGATCCTGGTTCAGTGTATCTGGGGTTCTGCAGTTCTAAGAAACCGTTAGATAATGCTTGCTATTGGTCTAAGACCACACTTTGAGTGGCAAGACCCAGTCTTCCACAGTTTCTAATACTTCCTCTTCTTAGAAGGACACCAGTCATATTGGATTATGACCACCCATAGGACCTCCTTTTACCTTAATCACCTCTTTAAAGGCTCTACCTCCAAATACAGTCACATTCTGAGCTTAGGACTTCAACATATGAATCTGGGGGCTGGGGGAACACAGTTCAGCCCATAACAGATACAGAGGACAAAGCCAAACAGAAATAACATGTGTCAGTGGGTCCACATGCAGCCCATTTTTGATTTCAGCATTCACTGCAACACATCCTTTATTCTCAGGTGAATATTATTCACTGAGGACGAGGAGTTCTTCCACGGCTGGCAGGCAGTGTGTGCAAGGACTTCTGAATCTCTCCTCTGTTACTGACCATGGAGAACTTGGTCAAGTTCCTTCACGTCGCCAGGCCTTAGCGTTTTTCCTGTGAAAGGAGGATGACAATAACGCCTGCCTCATAGGACTATCGTGAAGATCAAATGAGGTAACCTCAGATCTCTTCTTTCCTGTTGGACGAAAGGAACTGCCAGCAGTTTGGTATAGATTACCCTTGAAGAGGTCTTTCGAGTCGTCCTTACCTAAGGAAAGTTCTAGTGGGACTGATGTTTAACTGAGTGAAGGGGTGCCTCCTTGCATGTAGGGCTCCAGGGATGGGGAGGAGCCAGTTTGCAGAGGGAACCCAGGGATCTTCTGGGAGGGAAAAGTCTCGCTCCTTTCTCTATTCCCAAACCTTCTCCCTGAGAGTTGAAGTTAGGGAGATACATAGGGTGCTTGTGGGCAACTCGGAAAAGGATTCAGAAGCAGGAAAAGCAACAGGTCCAACTTGTTACCGAGCCCAAGTTCATACTGCTCGCTGTGCACCAGGCCAATAAATCCAGAGACAAGTTGTTGGGGCAAGAAATAACAACTTGATTGGGAAGCCAGCAGACCGAGAAGCTGGTGGACTACTGTCCCAAAGAACCATCTTGCCCAGTTTGGATACTAGTTTCATTTATGGATCAAAGAGGGGGAGGCGAGGAGATAAAGTAAAAAAGGCAATAAGTTGTTACAGATATTTGCTGGTTCCAGCCACACTCTGGAGGGGATGTGTTAATTCCTTCTCTCCTGGAGGCATTCACAGGTGGGCCTGGTCAGGAGGTTTCCTGTGAGCTAAACAAGAGTATTTTAGCTGAACACTCAGGCATAGGAGGCAGGGTTCTTGGAGATGGCCCTTTATGTATACTTTAAGCTATAAACAACATCACTTTAGTGATTAACTTGTAGCAAAAGCATTAGAATACAAAGGTTAAAGTAAAAGAAACAGATAATATGGAGTCAGATTTGTTCTTCCCTATTACAAACTGAGTCCAGAGATGCAGGACTTGTGGCCAGGCTTGGCAATAAATCCAGAAAAGAGAGTGCAAGATGGGGATTCTGGGTCCTTTAAGTGCTTGATGCTGTCATTAGTTCTGCCTATCCCTCGAGGCCAGTGTGTTTTAAGAACAATAACCCCAGAGGCTCAGCTCTATTAGGAATGACAGGGAGTCTCTCCAATGAGCTTAATCTAGAGGCATCTCCTTCCCTTGAAAAACTGCTAGTGAAGAACGGGGTTGGTGAGCTGAGGTCCCACCTCTGCAGCATCTCAAGCAAGGATTGGGCTGCACGTCAGCTCTGCTGCTGCCATCTTGCAAAGTTATCGAGAAGCTGGGCCCCATCCCCACCCTCCTGGAGTAGTTTGGCTTCCAGTGGATGTGGCTACCCACTGGGGAATAAAAGAGAGCTGTGGATGATTTGGCTGTGAGTCCCCTCAGGGAGTGTAGCCTTGGGGGACATACAGTTCATCCTCAAAGAATTCCCCCTTTCCCCCCATAAGACAGTCCGCTCTAGCAACTGGGGTTATAGCAGGAGCAGAGAACTGGGGCTTAATCCCTGACCAGCTTAATCCACCGCCCACCATGACCAGCTTCCACCACACTCAGTACCCTTCACTGCAGTCCATCCACTGAAACGGGATCAAACCTGTGTGAACTTCTTGCCACAAGACACATGTCATGGCTCCTGGGTTCCAGATGCCTAAAGGCAAGGGGGATGGAACCCTGGGGACAGGTTGACGAGACTTCTGAACTTCCAGCTCTTACCAGCAGGTGGAGCCTCAAATAATGTAATCTGGGAAGTGACCGAGAATATTGTACCCAGCAAGAGGGAACACTCTAGAATGTAGTACAGTCTCTAACACACAGTAACTACCTGTGGAAAAAAATGTTAGTTATTATTATAGGAAAAGTAATTACTCACATAATCCCCACCACCACCACCATTTTGTTTTTACAAAATGGAAAGAAGAGAAGGAATTTCTCTCTATGAGCAGAAGAATGAAACTCTAGTTGGGAATATAATTTCCCCTCAACCTTAAAGGATTGAGTAGAGGATATGGAAAGTTCTGAAGTTCCCTCCTCACCTCTCTCACCTTTCCTTCTACCCTTACTCCTCCAGTTTCCACCGCCTGTTACAGCTATAACCATAGCAACCCAGCTGGTGGGAAAGTATGGAAACTCCTACTCATTCTCTAGATTCAGGTAAGTCTTCGCCTTGTCTGTGAAGGCTCTTTGCATCCTCCTGCAGCCTCAGAGGAGACAACCTTGCTGTTACCCAGCGTGGGCATCCTGTGCACACCTGTTTTACACACTCATTGCATTGCTTCAGAACTCTGTTTACTTGTTTGTCTCTGTCCCAACCCCATGATCTCCTTGGGCACATCTGCACCCCCTGTGTTTGGTTTGGTGCCTGGTACAAAGGAGCTGCTCAGGGGATTTCCATTCATGAGTGTCAGAAACTTAAAGGAGGAAGGGAGGAGACTGCACTGAATTGGCGTGAGAAGGGGTGGCAGGCAGGTCGTCCCGGGAATGGAGTTGAGCCAGAGCGGCCTCAGAGGACAGAAATCATGTCCTCAGCCAGGAGAGCTGTGCCTGGCGTGCAGGCTGTTCCAGGCGGGGAAGGGAGGAAAGAAATTGCAGAAAAGCAATGGGGCTAGAAATAGAGGTGGACAGATGGAACGGGGAGGGAGAAGCTGACATTCAGATCAGTGTGCAGCCCTAGAGGGTCAGGGCTAGAGGTTCAAGGCTGAGACTTGGTGAGAGGGGGCTCAAGGCCTATTTTTAAATGGTGAAGTCTGACTGTAGGGGCGTGGCTTGCAGGACTGCATAGTTTAGACAGAGAAAAACGTCTGTGCAGAATTCTTCGTTGGCTCAGGGAGATGGGAAAGGAATCAATGCAGAACGGATACCTTATAATCACACTTTTACCCTTTTAAACTGCTAAATTACAGACATCATCTCACTCTGAAAAGCAATATGGAGTGATAGCCAAGCAGGCCTGCTTTCAAATCCCACTTATTAGCTCTGTGAATTTAGAGAAGTCACTTCAGATCTCTGACCTTCATTATTAAAACCTTCCTCAAAGGACTAATAGGAAAATTTTTAAATAATGTATGTAAAGTGTTTAGCACAGGGCCTGACACAGGTAGACATTTCATACTAATTCCATACTTTTCAGTGCCAGTGAGCAATGTGTTTCTCAAATCTTTCTTTCTGAATCCATCGAAACTGCCCCAAATCTTATCAAGATTTGTTTTTTAAATGGGGCGTGAGTTCTCAATACGACTGCACAATCCAAAATTGGTCCAGACGGCCTCTTTCAGGTTCTGCAGAGGACCGCGTGGGTGCTTGCCAGCTTTTGAACTATATTCTTCTTCTGTCTCTCATCTATTACCTGGGGGATGCAATCTGTGCCATTTTAGTCTCCTGTCCTTTCACCTTTGAGTGATGAGGCAATAATCGTTGCTGCAGGAGCATTTACTCAGCGAAGCTATTTCACCAGCCTTTCACCCTCAAATATACTCTTTGTTCACCAACTGAAAATTGGGCTGTCTTTCATGAACAGAGATGACACCATGGCACTCTTTACCTTCAATGGGCTTTGTTTGTTTTCTTACAATAACAATAGGTGGTGGTGAGCTATCCACAAACATGTTTCATTGGGATCTCAGACTTGTTAGTAAGAAACATGATCGGAGGCCTGAAGCAGGAGGCTGGAAATTTGTGCAATTACAATTCCAACCTTAGCCATAAAACTGTCCCGTATCAAAGGATGGATGGGTGGACATATAGACTGAAATTTCAAGTAAGGAGTCTCTAGGATGGCTCTCTTTGTATGATAACCAGCTCCCACAGGGAAGGAGGGAGTGGTCTCCTCTACGTTGTATCATTAATCCACTCTCAGCACATCACCTGTCATTTGTCACTCCTTTATAATAATAATGAGATTCTGTAAACACAATGGAAAAGACATACGGAGTCCGTTTTCAATTTAAGGTAAAGCCAAGGGCAAAACACCCATTTTATCTGGTTTACTAATGAGAGATATTTGGAGATAGCCAATAGCACTCGTTGTGCCTTAAAGCTGGCCACAGAAAAATTACTCTTTGCTCACCAACTGAAATGACCAGCATATCCCAAAGAATTCAAGTCTGTAGATGTTTCATTCCCAAATGAGGGTGGGTTCTAGATGGATTTTGCCACTCGTTAGATGTATGGCCTTAGGTAATTACCTGATCTTCCTGAACCTGTTTTCTTGTCTATAGATTAGGAAAAATAATAATAATTAAAAAGAGATAGTAGCTTACAAAAAAGGTAGAACTATAATGCTAAACAACAAATACTTGGAAGATTGACAGGTGATTGCAGTTAAAATGTTTTAAGTTCCTTACAGTGTATTGAAGGGAGGTAAAGCTATTGACTAACTTTAAACTTTGTTAAAATAGTCACACCTTTTATTGAGTAATCAATTTAAGAATGAAAATAGAATATATAACTTTCAAATGAGTAGAAGAGAAAAGTGGGAGAATCCAGAAAACTCGGTCAATTAAGTGGAACTGAGTTAAAAGAAATAAGCAAAGTATGGTAGGAAAAGTCAAAATAAGATGGTAGAAATAACCCAATATGCATCAATAAAAATAAATGGAAAGGGATTGAATTCACCAGTTGGAAAGCAGAGAATCTCAGATAGATTTTAAAGAAGAAAATACTCTTTGCTGTTTACAAGAGATACCATTTTAGAAGGATGAAATCCATCTAACTAAATAAACTAAAATTACCTAACTCTCAGACAAAAGCTAACTAAAAGAAATATGATATAGCTACATTATTATCACACAAAACAGACTTAAGGGGAAAAAAATAAAAGCATCACTAGAAAGAGAGAGGGTCATTATAGAATGATGAAAAGAGTAATTTCCAGACAGTCAAAAACATCTCTCGACTTGTGTGTACCTACCAACGTGTCCTTAAAATATTTACAGCAAAAATGGACAGAATTACAAAAAGAAATTAACAGTTCCCAATCATAGTTGCAAAATTTTAATACACCACTTTCAGAATAGATAGATAAAGCAGATAAAGGAAAAGTAGGCAAAAGAAAATAAATGTGAACATAGTTGCTTTACAATATTGTGTTAGTTTATACTGTACAGCAAAGTGAATCAGCTATACATATACATATGTCCCCTTTTTTGGTATACTCCAATAAAAAATTTTTAAAAAAGAAATGTGAACAAATTTAATCAAATGACATATAGAACTCTGTGCTCAATAATTCAACATTATATTGATACATGCTTTTCAAGCACACATGGAACATTTATAAAAACTGACCCCAAACTGGGTCACAGAGGCGTCTCTACAAACACAGAATAATTTATATCATTTAAATTACATTATCTGTCTAAAATACAATGAAATTAAAAATACTTTAGAAAAAACATAACCAATCACCCCATCATACTGTACATAGTTAGAAAAATACTTTTCTAAAAAATACATTGATCAATTAAGAAATTATTATAAAAATTATTAAATATTTACTACAAAATAACAACCAAAGAACTATATATCAAACAGCTGAAGCAGTTTTTGAAAGGAAATTTATAACCTTAAATGTATGTATTAGAGAAAAAGAAAGATAAATAATGTATCATGCAATGAAAGCAATTAGAAAAGAGCCACAGAGTGTATACCAAAGAAAGGTGGGGGGAACTAAAGATAGGCACAGAAATTAATGAATAGAAAATAAGGAAATAAGAAAGAATATCAACAACACCAAAAGCTTGTTTTTTGAAAAGATTAATGTACTAGACAACCCTCCAGTGAGATCTATTAAAAGGAGAGAGGAGACATAAACTATACCAGAAATGAAAATAGGTACATAATTACAGTAAATTTTAAAATAATAAGAAAATATCATAATCAACTTTATGCCAAGATATTTAAAATGTAGATGAAATGAGCAGGTTTTTTTGACAGCTATAAATCATTAAGATTGAGTTACGAAGAAACAGAAAACTTCAGTGGGCTTTATAATAAAGAATTTGAATCATTAATTCAAAATCTATCCATGATAAAACAATGAGAAATTGTTTTTAGTGAACAGAGTGATAAAAATCAAAACATCTGATAATGCCAAGAATTGTCAAGGATGAAGGGAAATGTGAATTCTCAAACACAGGTGATGGGAATGTAAATTGGTATAACCACTTGGGAAAGCCAGTGGCAGTGTCTTCTAAAATTGTAGATCTGCACATTCCCTATGACCCCCACCCCCACCCCAGGAATTTTACTTCCAGGAATTTGCTCTAGAAAAAGTCTGGCACGTGTCTACAGGAACAGATGTACAACACTGGTCATTGCAGTATCTTTTGAAATAGTGCAAAACAGAAAGTTATATAAATTTCTATCAGTGGGAGGTTAGATAAGTAATGTATGTTACGTATATGCATATTGAAAGCGAGGGAGACACTACCTATTAGGTGAAATGAATGAACTTAGATACATGTTTCAATAAAGATAAATCTTAAAAACAAAACTTTGAAAAGGCAAGTGGCAAAAGGATACATATAATATGATACTATGTAAAAGTTTTAAGAACACAAAGTAATAATATCCATTATGGATTCAGGTAGATAATAGACACATATAATTTTAAAACCTGGTTGTGACAATTCAAATCAATTTAAAGACAGTGGGTTCTTTGGGGAAGAAGGGAGGGAAATGGGATGGAGAAGTACTTAATCATATCTGCAATGTGTTATTTCTTTAAGGAAAAATTAAATGTGTCAAATCTGGGCAGTGTTTACGGATGTCCCTGGTATTTGGTGTATTTCTTTCGTACACTTGAAATGTTTGTGACATTTTAAAAAATAGAGAAAACAGTACCAGCTCTGTCTTCTTTTATAAACATTAAAGGATACCTTTCAAATGTTCTGTGAACCACAAAGCTCTACACGGAGGTGAACGGGTGTCCTCTTCCACTGTTCTGATGGTGGATGTCTCATTTCCTGCATGGCAGAGCCTGCAGCGGAGGGGGGGCGGGGCAAGCTGAGCCTCTCTCACCTTTTCCTACAAGGTCAATGTTAAGATCAGATCCGAGAGGCATGCTGGCTCCAGCTCAAGTGTCATGTGGAAATGGGTAGAGTCAGAAGTGTGGAGAACCAGAATTGGGAGCTAAGAAAGGCAACCAAAAGGAGGGGAAGTGTTCTACGAGGATGAAAACCAGGGCCCAGGGATCTCACCAGGCCGAAATGGAAATGGGGTGAACAAATTCTGCAGATGAGGGCTGAGGTCCACAGCAGGTTTTCAAGTGGCTTCGTAAGTTAGCTCTTGGTGAAGAATGGAACAGACAGCGGGTAGAGCTGTTATTACTTCTGTTAGATGCGGTACCTTGCAGTTCTGTGGAGTTGGTTCTCCTTGCTCAGGCTGCTGATATGGTGATGCTTCTTGCTCTTGAAACTCAGGCTGCGTTTGTCATATGCTGGCCTCGTACTGTGGAGTGAAATGGTTGTATTCACCGTGAGCTAAGTGCGTGGGCTCTAGGGTCCAAGAGACTAGAGTTGAATCTACGACTTCCTCGATGTGTGCTCTTGGAAGAGTTGTTTGATTTCTCTGAGGCTTCATTTTCACATCTGTAAGATGGGGCTAATAAAGGGGCCACCTCCACAGGGATATTAAGGAATCCATTAGTAGCATGATGCCTGGCACATGAAACACTTCATGAGGTTGACCATTTTCTGTAAATGATAATAATAATAATGTTCCATGAATACCGTCAGACATCTAAAAACAATATATTTCACCAAGTGTAGACCTTTGTCTTATTCCAGGAAACTGTCAGGAGAGATAATACTAATTACACAATTAACAAAAGGCAGTTGATCCTTTCTGGGACCAGTCCCTTTGCAAACAGCACACAAGGTTTCCAGGCAGCAGTGCCTATGTCCTCGGCTGACAGTCACTGCAAATTCCTCAGCCTTGTTAAACCAGTCTGATCAGGACACATGGCTTCTAGTAATTCCTTTAGTTCCTGCTTTGGCCAAGTCTGTAAACTGAGGTAACCAAAGAAGCTTGTTCTAATATTTGGTTAAGAGAGAGACAGAGAATTAACAGAAAATGTATTCCGGAACTAGATAGGATGGTTGCACAACATTATGAATGTACTAAATGTCACTAATGACAAATTTATGTTATGTGTATTTTATCACAAAAGAGAGAGAGATGCAAGAGTAACTTCTGAGATCCACAGACTAATTCATCAGATGCAAAATTAGACTACAATTCCAGTAACGACCAGAGGAGACAAGAAGTCACTTTATGAATTGACGGGGATGCAGAAAAGATGTAAATATATTGGACTTCCCTGGTGATGCAGTGGTTAAGAATCCGCCTGCCAATGCAGGGGAAACGGGTTCGATCCCTGGTCCGGGAAGATCCTACATACCACGGAGCAATAGGCCCGTGTGCCACAACTCCTGAGCCTGTGCTCTAGAGCCCACGAGCCACAACTACTGAGCCTGCGTGCCACAACTACTAAAGCCCACGCACCTGGAGCCCGTGCTCCGCAACAAAGGAAGCCACCGCAATGAGGAGCCCATGCACCGCAATGGAGAGTAGCCCCCGCTCGCCGCAACTAGAGAAAGCCCATGAGCAGCAATGAAGACGGAAGGAAGGAAGGAAGGAAGGGAGTAAATATATTGTGCATAACAGATAAAAGTATTCGGTGTCATACAAGTGACCTTTAGCTTGTCAAGGTGAACTGAAAGCCAGATCAGTCCAGCCTCTAAGAAGCAACTGCATACGATTTGAATTCAGCTTTATGGGAATAAACGCAACGTGACCGGTTCCACTGGTGCCCCTCTCTTGGTGTGGTGATGGTAGTATGGTTCTGCATCTCTCTAAGTTGTCTGTCATAGCACTTACATTTCCTAAGAATGACATAAAACTTACAGACTGTTCTTTCTTTTCCCAAAATTAAAGTCAGGCATTTGTTATTTTTGGCTTCATATGCTTAAAGAGGAAATAAGAATGTGTTGCTTAGAAGACTTCTGCCATAAAGGATCTTTTGCTATATGTGAAAGGGTTTCCAACTCATGTGAAGGTTGGAACCTCACTTTCGACCTTCACGGTCCCAGCACAGGAGGTAGCATCTCTGTGGCAGAGAGGTTCCAAGTGCATCTCAGTGTACACAGCAGCCATCACTGAGGGCTTATGCTGGGCCCAGCACTTTGCTAAACTCATCACAAATGTCATCACGGTTAATTGTCACAACATTCCTATGAAGGCAGAGACTATTATCGTCCACATTTTATAGATGACGAATCGGATGCTTATAGATATTCACTTTCCCAAATCTACGTGGCTAATAGGTGGCAGAGTTAGATTAGAACTCAGGGCAGTACGACTCCAAGTACTTAGCCATTTAACCACTTAGCTCTACAACCTCTCTGCTCCACCTCAGTGGAGAACTGAATTTCACCAGTTTTTTCTCCACCTCTTGCTCTGCTTTCCTCTGGACTCACTTTGTCCTCAAGTGAGTTTTTTCTTTTTTCTTAATTTTATTGGAGTATAGTAGATTTACAATGTTGCACTAGTTTCAGGTGTACAGCAAAGTGATTCAGTTACAATATGCATATATTCACTCTTTGGAAAAACGGGCTTTTTCTACATGGCAGCAAAGATGGCCCCAGCAGCTCTGGGTTTGCATGATTCTTGGCATCTGTGCTTTCCCGAAGGAGACTAAGTGTGATAATCGTCCTGGAGAGGGCTCTGTGGGAAGTTCCCTGAAAATGCTCACCCCAGCAATTCTCCCCTTTCCTCCGTGAGCAGACCACTCCTCCATTAAGATGTGGAGTCTGTTTCCTTTCCTCTTGAATCTGGTTCTCCTCCACTGATACAATGCGATGAAAGTGACATTCAGGAACTTCAGAGTCCAGGCCTTGAAAAGACCAGCAGCCTCTGTTTTCATACTCATGCCATAAAGAAGCCCAGGCTGCAGTACTGGAGAAAGGCCACATGGGGCAGCCCTGCAGGATGAGATATGTGTGGAAGGAGGCCAGTGGAGGAAAATCAAGGCCCCACAGCTGAAGTCATCAATCACCATGGCCTGGACCTTCCAGCTCAGCCCAGCTGCCAGCTAAACCAGCTGCATGAGTCAATCCAGCCAACATCACACGTGGCAGAAGAACGCCCCGTCAACCCCCAGAATCATGAGAAATAATAAATCGTTGTTGTTTAAAGTTGCCAGGTTTGGGGATGAATGATTATGCAGTGATTGGCTTGGCGTGGGTAACATCACATGTCCAGGAGCACATAGGCCTCTGATTGGAAAGATGTGCTTTTCCTCCATCGTCCCTTGAAACCTCAGTGGCTGCCCATAGAAATACTAGGCAGGTGAGAAAAAAAAAAAACTATGTCCACCTGCTTTGTGCGTGTGGGTTTATATTAATGTAATCTTCAGAAAGAGCAAGGACTTTGGGGTCCAAATATCTGGATTTGAATACTTGGCTCTCTCTCTTTCCAATGAGTCACCATGAAAAGGACATATTGCCTCTCTGTGTCTTTCTAAAAACTAGAAAAAAAAAATCTTAATTTTGCATACAAGGTTCCTTTGTGGATCTGAAGTGAGAGTTATTCCACAACATTTACTGAGCTTTTCCAATAGACTTGACAGTACCCATTACATTGTCAGCTCGTTGAGAACAAGCTCTTTGTACTATCACATTTTCTAAAGTTCCAAAATTATTTATTGAATGAATAAATGGTGACAGATCCTAGTGACACAAAGACGAATAGAGAACTGATTTCTGAAAAGCTCAAAGTTAATGGTAAAGAATGTGTGCAAAACTACAAAGTGGTATACAAGATTTTTTTTTTACTATTTTACCTTTTAAATACAGTGATTCACTAATTCATTAATTACGTTTGCTAACTCTCCCCACCTCATTCCCAAGGGGATGTGCAGACGCTTTAAAAAATCATCGAATATAAAAGGATAAAATATAGATGAGAAAATTAGGGCAAAGTGAGAATAAAGGTCAGAGCAATGATTTATTAAACTATAACTTAATTGCAGCATACCTTGGCTTTTTAAAGCTGGTATCTTCACTTAAGGTAATTAATCTATCACTGCCAAGATTTCTAGAAGCAATAAAATCTGTTAACTGTCACCTGTAGTTTTGCCATAAATAAGTTCACTCAGATTTCACTCTACATGTCAGTTGGTAAGAAAGGTCCTGGAAAACGCACCTCCTCCAATTAAGTTAAGTTAGCCAGTTCAGTCTAGGAATGTAACTACTGTGTAAATGGTGATCAGGTGGGAAGCAGTGGAGACCAGCAGGTAAAAACTGGAAAGCGGCTAGTAGCTAAAAAACAAACTTCAGGCTCATGACTCTATCACTTACTAGATATATGACCTTGAGCAGGTCATCTTTCTTAGCCTCAGTTTCCTTATCAGTAAAATGGGTGAATAATAATACTGGCAACACATGTAAAAATGCTCATCATCACTAATTATTAGAGAAATGCATTTCAAAACTACAATGAGATAATACCTCATACAGGTCAGAATGGCCATCATTAAAAAGTCTACAAATAATAAATGCTGGAGAGGGTGTGGAGAAAAGGGAACCCACCTACACCGTTGGTAGAAATGTAAATTGGTGCAGCCACTATGGAAAACAGCATGGAGATTCCTCAAAAAACTAAAAATAGACTTGCCATATGATCCAGCAATCCCACTCCTGGTCATATACCCAGACAAAACTCTAATTCAAAAAGATACAGGACATCCCTTGTGGTGCAGTAGTTAAGAATCTGCCTCCAGTGCAGGGGACACGGGTTCGATCCCTGGTCCGGGAAGGTCCCACATGCCACAGAACAACTAAGCCCATGCGTCACAACTCCTGAGCCTGTGCTCTAGAGCCCGCGAGCCACAACTACTGAGCCCACATGCTACAACTACTGAAGACTGCGCGCCTAGAACCTGTGCTCTGCAACAAGAGAAGCCACCGTAGTGAGAAGCCCGTGCGCTGCAACGAAGAGCAACCCCTGCTCGCCGCAACTAGAGAAAACCCGCGCACAGCAATGAAGACCCAACACAGCCATAAATAAATAAATAAATTTATTTTAAAAAACAAAACAAAAAGAAAAGATACACACATCCCTATGTTCACAGCAGCACTATTTACAATAGCCAAGACATGGAAACAAGCTAAAAGTCAGAAAGAGAAAGACAAATACCATATGATATCATTTATATGTGGAATCTAAAATACAACACAAATGAACCTATCTATGAAACAGAAACAGACTCACAGACATAGAGAACAGACTTGTGGTTGCCAGGGGTAGGGGTGGGAGGATTGGAAGTTTGGGATTAGCAGATGCAAACTATTATACATAAGATGGATAAACAACAAGGTCCTACTGTATAGCACAGGGAACTATATTCAATATCCTGTGATAAACCATAATGGAAAAGAATATGAAAAAGCATATATATATGTATAACTGAGTCATTTTGGTGTACAGAAGAAATTAACACAACATTGTAAATCAACTATACTTTAATAAAATTTTTAAAAAGATAGTATTGGCCACATAGGGCTGTTGGGAGAATTAAATGAGATAATCTGCATAGCACATAGTACATTTTCCTAAGTGTTAGCTGTTATCACCATTGTAGTGAAGAGAAGATAGATTGTGGGAGGGAGAGGGTCTCTGGATCTTAGGCAGGTGTAATTTTATTGTAAGTCTGAGTAAGTAGGTATTAATTAGGACACTTTGGTGGCAAGTGGAATGTAGGTAATACTGATAGTTTGAAAATTATTAATGTGCTTTTATATTTAGTTTGTCAGAGTACATGATCTTCACCTTAGTCTTCCTGAGGCATCCTTCTGCCTGGGGAGATTAAAAGTGTTACAGAGGAATGCAGAGACGAAAACCAGCTCTGACACTCGAAAAAAGGATTTTTCTGCACTACTCTAGCTTTGCAAGTCAGGCTATTAAGAGAGGATTGCACATCTTCCTTTACCTCCATTTTATTTATCAAGGTCTCGGCTTGTTGAGTTCCAAGGAAGACGAAGAAGGGAAAGCCTGCCCTTTCTTGGCCCCAGAAGTGTTATTAGAGGGAGGATAAAGAATAGGAAGCAAACCAAGTGTTTAAACATGGGGTCCAGTTTTCCCTCTCTGGGCTTCAGCAAGAGTGTTTCGCCCTGCTGTCTGTTTGGGTCTCTGGGAAGGAGGCACCTTGACAGCTGTTCTAAAGCAACTAGGAGAGTGGTCACATCACATCCACTAAATTTGGTTGCTCAGCTGGGTCAGACAGAGGCAGTCTTGAAGTATAGGTTTTCTGAGTTGCTCTCAAGCATCAAGGGGCTGTGGTAAGCCTGCTCTGCTGGAGCAAGGCCATTCTCCCCATCCCAGAAGCTGGTGGGACACCAGAGGGGGTGGACCACTGACTGGGGGCCAAATGGAGGCTGAGACAGAAGCTCATGGGTCTGCAGCCAGGAATGATGAGAGGAGGCCACGATAGCAAAGAGGAGGACTGACTGTATCCTCCACTACAACCCCCCTCACCTCCCTCCAATAATATTGAAAGAAGTTTGTTCAGTATGACCTTGGACAGACCCCTTAACCAGTCTGGGCATCCAGCTCCTCATGTATAAAATGAAGAGGCAGTTGGTATAAATAATCTCCAAAGCTCCCTCTAAATCATGAAATTCCATGATTCTACCATTTAAATCAATGTCAAACCTTCTCCTACTGCATACAGTTTGTAATATTAAGACAACCTAATCAAAGTCACAGACTAAACCTGCTATCCCATGAAAAGGAGTTATAAGGCCTCATACTTAATACATTTCAGACATACTATTAATACCTTGATAAAAACATCCTCTGTTATTATATTCAAGTAAAAGATTAAACAGAATTAACGAGCTTCTATTTTATGAATTTCAAGGTCAGATGTTAAAACTCTATATTCCTTACTACTCAGCAATAAAATGCAGCAAAGTGTTGATACAAAGAGCAACATGGATGAATCTCAAAATAATTATTGAGTGAAGGAAGCCAAACACAAAAGAGTACGTACTGTCTGATTCCATTTGTATTAAACTTTCTGTCCATAATGACATAAGGCAGATCAGTGGTTGCTTGGGAGGGGGGTTCACAGAGGGGATTACAAAAAAGGCTTGAGGAAACTTCTGGCGGTGGTAGATGTGTTCACTATCTTGATTATTGGTGATGGTTTCATGAGCGTATGTATATGTTAACTTAGGAAATTGTATGCTTCAAATATGTGCAGCTCATTGTATGTCGTTTATACTTCAGTAAGTCTGTTTTTAAAAAGATTACACTTTACAAAGCAAAAGAAACTTTATATTATTCCCTCATTTGTCAACTTCAGTAAGAAATATGTGCTAAAAAAAAAAAAAGAAATATGTGCTGAAATGAAAATTTTAACTCAACTATTATATATGAGGAGAAAAAAGAAAACAGTAAAAGAGAGTATATGAATATAATACAATATATATACACAATACATAATGTGTATGATTACATGGATTCCAGATAAGTTCTCACCCTTTAATGGGTCGCAACACTGAAATCAGATTAGCTAGACTTGACTAGAAAGTGGTCATCCCACAAAGTAATAAAATATTAAATCATAAGATGCCATGCATTTCTGAAGTATATATGGTCCGAGATACTTAAACGTCAAGGATTTAAATAATCATGTTGTCATTTGCTTACGTTATGCTTAATCAGTACTGAGATGATGTTCACTTCCTTTTGGATGCTTTGCCTGCAACTATAGTAGGTTTTCACCAGTGAGCAGTTATGTATCAGGTATAGTCACCAGGTGTAAATGGCAGGTCTTCCACCTCAGAGGTGGGTAACTGAGAGAGAGCAGCAGAAACGAGCACTCACCTCTAAAAGACTAAATGAAAACTCTTTAAAATGACATTTATTGGGCTTCCCTGGTGGCGCAGTGGTTGAGAGCCCGCCTGCCGATGCAGGGGACACGGGTTCGTGCCCCGGTCTGGGAGGATCCTACATGCCACGGAGCGGCTGGGCCCGTGAGCCATGGCCGCTGAGCCTGCGCGTCCGGAGCCTGTGCTCCGCAAGGGGAGAGGCCACAACAGTGAGAGGCCCGCGTACCGCAAAAAAAAAACCCCCAAAAAACCCAAAATGACATTTATCAATATTGGTCATGTTCATTTGTTTTAACTTTAAAAGCAATTTTAGAAATCAATATTGAAGTATAATTTGATTATTTTCTTGCAAATTCCTAATTGTTACGACTTTTGGTCCTCCTCTTTGGAAAGAAAATCTTTTAAGAAGCAAGCACTGCAACTCACAGAGAGAGCATGAGAAAAGTGTGTCAGAGTCACAAAAAACAAAAGTCCCTTGTTCTGAAGAAATGTGTGGATTTGAAAAGATTAGCAGAAGACCAGCTCAATTCATGTAATAGCATACACATTCTTAGTAAAAAATTCAAAATGCTTTTTTTAACATCTTTATTGGAGTATAATTGCTTTACAATAGTGTGTTAGTTTCTGCTGTATAACAAAGTGAATTAGCTATACATATACATATATCCCCATATCCCCTCACTCTTGCGTCTCCCTCCCACCCTCCCTATCCCACCCCTCTAGGTGGTCACAAAGCACTGAGCTGATCTCCCTGTGCTATGCTGCTGCTTCCACTAGCTATTTTACATTTGGTAGTGTATACATGTCCATGCCACTCTCTCACTTCGTCCCAGCTTACCCTTCCCCCTCCCCGTGTCCTCAAGTCCATTCTCTACATCTGCATCTTTATTCCTGTCCTGCTTTGTGTTTTCAGGGTGCTAAGCTAGTGTGCAACAAGATTAAGGCCATACCCATTAGACTTTGCAGGTCTGGAGTCTAAAGTTGATTTTAGATTCTAAAGTTTTCTTCTTTTATAGGCAGTGAGATTTTCAAAGCTGAGTTTCAGGGCACATGGTAACTCAATTTTTGTTGGGTTGGGTCGACAATTCCAGCTATATTTCGATTCATTGAAGGAAACCTTCCTTCTGGAGTAGTTGATAACTTAAAACTTGGCAAGGTCAGGACTATCCACATCTCATCATCCTATCATTAGATGAACAGCAATGGACGATGAGGCCAGACTACCAGCGAGGGAGAAGATTTTGCTGGAATATGGATGAGAGAGAAAAAACATATGAAGTTACCTTATTTGGGAAGGTGGGCGGGAACTCTTGGGAGGCTAGGACAAAGTGTTTAGTGGCCATTTCCTCTGCTGGTAATAGCCCTCAGGTTTTACTTGTAGGGAAGTACCCCTCCCCCATTATCAGTTGTGTGGTTTGGGTGGGACTGACCCCAGCTCCAATTCTAGGATGGATTCTAATTGGCTTAAGCCACCCTATGTGCCTTGGTCACCATGGTCTTTCCAAAATAGGCACACAATGCAATCTTTTTTTTTTTTATTTAAAAATGTCAGCTTTTAATTGTTCATGCTAATGCATAGGAATATAATTGATTTTTCTGATTGGACTTATATCCTGTGACCTTGATAAACATGCTTATTGTTAGTTCCAGTAGTTTTTTTATATATATATACAACAGGTTCTTATTAGTCATCAATTTTATACACATCAGTGTATACACGTCAATCCCAGTCACACAATTCATCACACCACCATCACCACCACCCCCGCTGCTTTCCCCCCTTGGTATCCATACGTTTGTTCTCTACATCTGTGTCTCAATTTCTGCCCTGCAAACTGGTTCATCTGTACCATTTTTCTAGGTTCCACATATATGCGTTAATATACGATATTTGTTTTTCTCTTTCTGACTTACTTCACTCTGTATGACAGTCTCTAGATACATTCACGTCTCAACAGATGACCCAATTTCCTTCCTTTGTATGGCTGAGTAATATTCCATTGTATATATTTACCACATCTTCTTTAGCCATTCACCTGTTGATGGGCATTTAGGTTGCTCCATGACCTGGCTATTGTAAATAGTGCTGCAATGAACATTGGAGTGCATGTGTCTTTTCTTTTTCTTTCTTTCTTTTTTTTTTTTTGCATGTGTCATTTTGAATTATGGTTTTCTCTGGATATATGCCCAGTAGTGGGATTGCTGGGTCATATGGTAATTCTATTTTTACTTTTTTAAGGAATCTCCATACTGTTCTCCATAGTGGCTGTATCAATTTACATTCCCACCAACAGTTCAAGAGGGTTCCCTTTTCTCCACACCCTCTACGGCATTTGTTGTTTGTAGATTTTCTGATGGTGCCCATTCTAACCAATGTGAAGTGAGGCCTCATTGTAGTTTTGATTTGCATTTCTCTAATAATTAGTGATGTTGAGCAGCTTTTCATGTGCTTATTGGCCATCTGTATGTCTTCTTTGGAGAAATGTCTATTTAAGTTTTCTGACCATTTTTGGATTGGGTTGTTTGTTTTTTTAATATTGAGCTGCATGAGCTGTTTATATATTTTGGAGATTAATCCTTTGTCCGTTGATTCGTTTGCAAATATTTTCTCCCATTCTGAGGGTTGTCTTTTGGTCTTGTTTATGGTTTCCTTTGCTGTGCAAAAGCTTTGAAGTTTCATTAAGTCCCATTTGTTTATTTTTGTTTTTATTTCCATTACTCTAGGAGGTGGATTAAAAAAGATCTTGCTGTGGTTTATGTCAAAGAGTGTTCTTCCTATGTTTTCCTCTAAGAGTTTTATAGTGTCCGGTCCTACATTTAGGTCTCTAATCCATTTTGAGTTTATTTTTGTGTATGGTATTAGGGAGTGTTCTAATATCATTCTTTTACATGTAGCTGTCCAGTTTTCCCAGCACCACTTATTGAAGAGGCTGTCTTTTCTCCATTGTATATCCATGCCTCCTTCGTCATAGATTAGTTGACCATAGGTGTGTGGGTTTATCTCTGGGCTTTCTATCTTGTTCCACTGATCTATATTTCTGGACTTTCTATCTTGTTCCATTGATCTATATTTCTGTTTTTGTGCCAGTACCATTTTGTCTTGATTACTGTAGCTTTGTAGTATAGTCTGAAGTCAGGGAGTCTGATTTCTCCAGCTCTGCTTTTTTCCCTCAAGACTGTTTTGGCTATTTGGGGTCTTTTGTGTCTCCATACAAATTTTAAGATTTTTTGTTCTAGTTCCGTAAAAAATGCCATTGGTAATTTGATAGGGATTGCATTGAACCTGTAGATTGCTTTGGGTAGTATAGCATTTTCATAATATTGACTCTTCCAGTCCAAGAACATGGTATATCTCTCCATCTGTTGGTATCATCTTTAATTTCTTTCATCAGTGTCTTATAGTTTTCTGCATACAGGTCTTTTGTCTCCCTAGGTAGGTTTATTCCTAGGTATTTTATTCTTTTTGTTGCAGTGGTAAATGGGAGTGTTTCCTTAATTTCTCTTTCAGATTTTTCATCATTAGTATATAAGAATGTAAGAGATTTCTGTGCATTAATTTTGCGTCCTGCAACTTTACCAAATTCATTGATTATCTCTAGTAGTTTTCTGGTGGCATCTTTAGGATTCTCTATGTATAGTATCATGTCATCTGCAAACAGTGACAGTTTTACTTCTTCTTTTCCAATTTGTATTCCTTTTATTTCTTTTTCTTCTCTGATTGCCATAGCTAGGACTTCCAAAACTATGTTGAATAATAGTGGTGCGAGTGGACATCCTTGTCTTTTTCCTGATCTTAGAGGAAATGCTTTCAGCTTTTCACCATTGAGAATGATGTTTGCTGTGGGTTTGTCGTATATGGCCTTTATTATGTTGAGGTATGTTCCCTCTATGCCCACTTTCTGGAGAGATTTTATCATAAATCAGTGTTGAATTTTGTCAAAAGCTTTTTCTGCATCTATTGAGATGATCATAAAGTTTTTATTCTTCAACTTGTTAATATGGTGTATCACATTGATTGATTTGTATATATTAAAGAATCCTTGCATCCCTGGGATAAATCCCACTTGATCATGGTGTATGATACTTTTAATGTGTTGTTGGATTCTGTTTGCTAGTATTTTGTTGAGGATTTTTGCATCTATGTTCATCAGTGATATTGGTCTGTAATTTTCTGTTTTTGTAGTATCTTTGTCTGGTTTTGGTATCAGGTTGATGGTGGCTTCATAGAATGAGTTTGGGAGTGTTCCTTCCTCTGCAATGTTTTGGAAGAGTTTGAGAAGGATGGGTGTTAGCTCTTCTCTAAATGTTTGATAGAATTCACCTGTGAAGCCATCTGGTCCTGGACTTTTGTTTGTTGGAAGATTTTGAATCACAGTTTCAATTTCATTACTTGTGATTGGTCTGTTCATATTTTCTGCTTCTTCTTGGTTCAGTCTTGGAAGGTTATAACTTTCTAAGAATTTGTCCATTTCTTCCAGGTTGTCCATTTTATTGGCATAGAGTTGCTTGTAGCAGTCTCTTAGGATGCTTTGTATTTCTTCAGTGTCTGTTGTAACGTCTCCTTTTTCATTTCTAATTTTATTGATTTGAGTTCTCTCCTTCTTTTTCTTAATGAGTCTGGCTAATGGTTTATCAATTTTGTTTATCCTCTCCAAGAACCAGCTTATAGTTTTATTGATCTTTGCTATTGTTTTCTTTGTTTCTATTTCATTTATTTCTGCTCTGATCTTTATGATTTCTTTCCTTCTGCTAAATTTGGGTTTTGTTTGTTCTTCTTTCTCTAGTTCCTTTAAATGTAAGGTTAGATTGTTTATTTGAGATTTTTCTTGTTTCTTGAGGTAAGCTTGTATAGCTATAAACTTCCCTCTTAGAACTGCTTTTGCTGCATCCCATAGGTTTTGGATCGTCGTGTTTTCATTGTCATTTGTCTCTAGATATTTTTTGATTTCCTCTTTGATTCTTCAGTGATCTCTTGGTTATTTAGTAATGTATTATTTAGCCTCCATGTGTGTGTGTTTTTTATGTGTTTTTCCCTGTAACTGATTTCTAATCTCATAGCATTATGGTCAGAAAAGATGCTTGATATGATTTCAATTTTCTTAAATTTACTGAGGCTTGATTTGTGAACCAAGATGTGATCTATCCTGGAGAAAATTCCATGTGCACTTGAGAAGAAAGTGTAATCTGCTGTTTTTGGATGGAATGTCCTATAAATATCAGTTAAATCTATCTGGTCTATTGTGTCATTTAAAGCTTCTGTTTCCTTATTTATTTTCATTTTGGATGATCTGTCCATTGGTGTAAGTGAGGTGTTAAAGTCCCCACTATTATTGTGTATTATTGTCGATTTCCTCTTTTATACCTGTTAGCAGTTGCCTTATGTATTGAGGTGCTCCTATGTTGGGTGCATATATTTGTATAATTGTTATATCTTCTTCTTGGATTGATCCCTTGATCATTATGTAGTGTCCTTCCTTGTCTCTTGTAACATTCTTTATTTTAAAGTCTATTGTATCTGATATGAGACTTGGTACTCCAGCCTTCTTTTGATTTCCATTTGCATGGAATATCTTTTTCCATCCCCTCACTTTCAGTCTGTATGTGTACCTAGGTCTGAAGTGGGTCTCTTGTAGACAGCATATATAAGGGTCTTGTTTTTGCATGCATTCAGCAAGCCAGTGTCTTTTGGTTGGAACATTTAATCCATTCATGTTTAAGGTAATTATTGATATGTATGTTCCTATTACCATTTTCTTAATTGTTTTGGGTTTGTTTTTGTAGGTCCTTTTCTTCTCTTGTGTTTCCCACTTAGAGACATTCCTTTAGCATTTGTTGTAGAGCTGGTTTGGTGGTGCTGAATTCTCTTAGCTTTTGCTTGTCTGTAAAGCTTTTGATTTCTCCATCGAATCTGAATGAGATCCTTGCCGGGTAGAGTAATCTTGGTTGTAGGTTCTTCCCTTTCATCACTTTAAGTATATCATGCCTCTCCCTTCTGGCTTGTAGAGTTTCTGCTGAGAAATCAACTGTTAACCTTATGGGAGTTCCCTTGTATATTATTTGTTGTTTTTCCCTTGCTGCTTTCAGTAATTTTTCATTGTCTTTAATTTTTGCCAATTTGATTACTATGTGTCTCGGCATGCTTCTCCTTGGGTTTATCCTGTATGGGACTCTCTGCACTTCCTGAATTTGGGTGGCTATTTCCTTTCCCATGTTAGGGAAGTTTTCAACTATAATCTCTTCAAATATTTTCTCGGGTCCTTTCTCTGTCTCTTCTCCTTCTCGGACCCCTATAATGCGAATGTTGTTGCGTTTAATGTTGTCCCAGAGGTCTCTTAGGCTGTCTTCATTTCTTTTCATTCTTTTTTCTTTATTCTGTTCTGCAGCAGTGAATTCCACCATTCTGTCTTCCAGGTCACTTATCTGTTCTTCTGCCTCAGTTATTCTGCTATTGATTCCTTCTAGTGTAGTTTTCATTTCAGTTATTGTATTGTTCATCTCTGTTTGTTTGTTCTTTAATTCTTCTAGGTCTTTCTTAAACATTTCTTGCATCTTCTTGATCTTTGCCTCCATTCTTTTTCCGAGGTCCTGGATCATCTTCACTATCATTATTCTGAATTCTTTTTCTGGAAGGTTGCCTATCTCCACTTCATTTAGTTGTTTTTCTGGGGTTTTATCTTGTTCCTTCATCTGATACATAGCCCTCTGCCTTTTCATCTTGTCTATCTTTCTGTGAATGTGGGTTTTGTTCCACAGGCTGCAGGATTGTAGTTCTTCTTGCTTCTGCTGTCTGCCCTCAAGTTCAGATTTTGTTGCCGCTTGATCTTTCACTCAGTCTTGAATTGTATCTACTAGTTTAGGAGGGTCTCCTGTGGAGGCAGGGGTGGCTGTGGCTTACTGCGGAGGCAAGGACACAGGCAGTAGAAGTTCTGAGAAATATTCCTTGGTGTGAGCCCTCCCAGAGTCTGCTGTTAGTCCCACCAAAGAGCCTGTAGGCTCACACAATGCAATCTTAGACTAGATGCAAGGAGACCTTGTGATGGGGGGAGGGGAAAGGGGGGAAGTAGGGGATGGAGGGGAGGGGAGTTTCCCTTTCATCACTGGGAACTCTCTTCCCATGAAGAGTGATTATAAAAACTAGAGGCCTGGCCTTCTTGGTAATCAGTAACAAAATGTTACTGAGAGTTGGGGGCCCAGAGCTGCCAGGAATCCACTTTGTGGAGGATAAAGCCAGCCTAGCAGAGGGCAGAGGAAAAGTGTGGAGTGAAACAAGTCCTTAGTTGAAGTCACTTGAGCTACTGGATCAAAATATACCTCAAATCAGGGAATTCCCTGTCAGTCCAGTGGTTAGGACTCTGTGCTTTCACTGCTGAGGGCCCGATCCCTGGTCTGATAACAAAGATCCTGCAAGCTGCATAGCATGGCCAGAAAAGAAAATTTTATATATATATATATATATATATATATATATATATATATTTATATTTATATTTATATATGCCCAAAATCAGATACCACTGTACTTTCAGTTAAATAAACCAATAAATTCCCTTTATTACTTAAATGAATTTTCTATGACTTGAAATATAAAGAGTCCTAACTAATCACTGATCATTTTGCATGGTTTGTGGATATCCCTAAAATATGCCTAAGATTAAAATGGTTAAACTGGTAAATTGTATGTTATGTATATTTTATCATAATTTTTTAAATGCTGCAGCATCTGGAAAAAAATGCCCAAGCGTATGAGTCTAGAGCTTCTGAGTATCCCTAAAATCCCTGGAAAGATCACCCAGTTGTTCAAAATTTACCTTTGCCAAAGTCCTCTATGAAGGCTTTTTTTTTTTTTCTGCAGGTCTGTGTAGGCATCCCCTCGATGGTAGCAGCTTTTTTTTAAACCATTTTTTTAAATTGAAGTATAGTTAATTTACAATGTTGTGTTAGTTTCAAATATACAGCAAAGTGATTGTTATACATATATATATTTTTTCAGATTCTTTTCCATTATAGGTTATTACAAGATACTGTATTGAATATTGTTCCCTGTGCTATACAGTAGGTCATTGTTGTTTATCTATTTCATATATAGTAATGTGTATATTTTAATCCCAAACTCCTAATTTATCTCTCCCCCTCCCCACTATCCCCTTTGGTAACCATAAGTTTGTTTTCTATGTCTGTGAGTCTATTTCTGTTTTGTAAATAAGTTCATTTGTATCATTTTTTTAGATTCCACATATAAGTGATATTATATGATATTTGTCTTTCTCTGGCTTACTTAATATGATAATCTCTAAGTCCATCCATGTTGCTGCAAATGGCATTATTTCATTCTTTTTTATGGCTGAGTAATATTCCATCATATATATATATATATATATATATATCTCACATCTTCTTTATCCATTCCTCTTTCAATGGACATTTAGGTTGTTTCCATGTCTTGACGATTGTAAATAATACTGCTATGAACATTGAGGTGCATGTATCTTTTCAAATTACAGTTTTCTCCAGATAGATGCCCAGGAATGGGACTGCAGAATTCTATGGTTACTCTAATTTTAGTTTTTTGAGGAACCTCCATACTATTCTCCATAGTGATACAGCTGTTATTCTTTTATCATTTCCAGACCATCTGGACCCTAGTAAAACAACAACAACAAACCTAGAACTAGCTCTCAGTTGGGTGCTTGTTCTGTACAAGTACTGTGCTGAGTAATTTATGTGTATCATCTAATTTTCTTTTAGTAGCTATTATTCTTATTATCATACCTATTTTATAGATGGAAAAACTGAGGTTTGGAGGGGTTAAGAAACTTGCGCATGCTTACACAGGAAGCAAGTGACAAGGCCAGGACTTGAATTCTTTCAGGGCCACGTTGAAGGGTAAAGGCTCCCCATAATAATGTTAGTTACCAGTGGAAGAAGCCAAAGAGGCTGGTCCAAAGCCTCTGAGGCATAGAAAAGCTCTAGCCAATGTTTCCTCCTCTCCAGGCAACAAAAGCAGAAAAACAAACATTGGTTAGCAGCACACATACTTCTGCATCAATTATATGAAACCCCAGGATCATTTATTTCTGATCAGAAGTTTCCCAACAAGCTCTACTTTGAGGAAGAAAAGAACTGAAATGTCTTCTGCCTTTGCTACTTTTGTACAGTCAGTGTATATGCTAGATTTGTAGTCAGCTGTGGGGTAAAGAGGAAGGGAGTGGGGCAGGACAAGAGCTAGAAAGGGAGACTGAAGAGAAACTTGAAGGGTCCTGAATGACTTGCCAAGGTTGTGGATTTCGAGCAAGGTAGTGACTTAGACAATTGCCCGAGGACAAAGGTGAATCTGAGATGTTGCATGAGTTGGGTTCTAAGGAGATGAACTGGGGATGCCCCAAATTCTAAAATGGTTAGATTCTATAGCAGAGACTGGGCAGACTGGTATCCAGATCTCCAAGTAGGAATGCACTCCAATAGGAGTGCACTATTGGAATGTCCAGGCTGGGATCGATGTCCAAATGTCCAGTCCAGGAAGAACAACATGGAGGAGCTGTTGTTTGAATGTGGCTAAACCTGGGCACAAAGGAATGTTAATAACACCTAACATTTGAGTGATCATTTGGTGTCTGGCGCTTTGCAGGCTTTACTTACACTATCTCATTTAATCCTCATCTATGAGGTAGGTGTAGATGAGGAAAGTGAAATTTAGAAAGCCATTTAACTCACCAAGTTAACTCAGTTAACTCACCGAGATGCCCCATCTGTCTAGCTACAGACACCTGGTCCTTGACGTAGCCTTCCTCGGTAAGGAACTGAGGAAAGGCCTTGGGCCTGGGAAGAGCATCTTGACTATTGGTCTAGGGATAAAAGCTTGAGACCATGTTCTGGTTTCCAGCTAATTAGAGGAAGTCAGACTCTGGAGGTCCTGATAATTGCAAAAGCAGAATTGATTCTCTGAGTAGACATAACTTTTATAATTTGATCAAAAAGGAATTGCTGAGCTGTATCATAGCCCATTATCATAGATGATAGTGCTTTGAAATTTTCCATCTCTTGCATCATATGCTGACATATTGATTCATTTGACAAACATGTACTGATGTCCTACTATGAGCTGGGCACTGTCCTGGGAGCTGGGGTTATAAAGATTAACAAGACTCAGCCCCTGTCTTCAAGTTTATAGTCTACTGAAGATAATAAATATTGGAGAAAATAAAATAATACGTGCTAAATGCTACAATAGAGGTATTTGAATAACTCTACCAAAGAAGCTTCAAAAAGATAATATTACAGCTGGGTCTTAAAGAAAAAGTAGGAATTCTTCAAGGACATGACAGGAAGGAAAGATTCTAGGCAGAGAGGAATTAGGGTCTGCAAGGGTGTGGAAGAACACGGTCTGTCTATAGATCAGCATCATAATTTGTGAGACTAGAGTATAGGTTATATCAAGAAGGATTTGGTGGGGGAGGGGTAGTATGGAGGAAGTAAAACTCCAGGACAATTCAGTTGTCAAACAGGTATTAAAGTGCACCTCACACCAGTCAGAATGGCCGTCGTCAAAAAAATCTACAAATGGGCTTCCCTGGTGGCGCAGTGGTTGAGAGTCCGCCTGCCGATGCAGGGGACACGGGTTCGTGCCCCAGTCCGGGAAGATCCCACATGCCGCGGAGCGGCTAGGTCCATGAGCCATGGCCGCTGAGCCTGCGCGTCCGGAGCCTGTGCTCCGCAACGGGAGAGGCCACGGCAGTGAGAGGCCCGCGTACCGCAAAAAAAAAAATAAAAAAATCTACAAACAATAAATGCTGAAAAGGGCGTGGAGAAAAGGGAACCCTCATACACTGTTGGTGGGAATGTAAATTGATACAGCCACTAAGGAAAACAGTATGGAGGTTCCTTAAAAAGCTAAAAATAGAACTACCATATGACCCAATAATCCCACTACTGGGCATATACCCAGAGAAAACCATAATTCAAAAAAACACATGCACCCCAATGTTCATAGCAGGACTATTTACAATAGCCAGGACACGGAAGCAACCTAAATGTCCATCGACAGATGATTGGATAAAGAAGATATCACATACATACAATGGAATATTACTCAGCCACACAAAGGAATGAAATTGGGTCATTTGTAGAGATGTGGGTGGACCTAGAGAGTGTCATACAGAGTGAAGTATGTTAGAAAGAGAAAAGCAAATATCGTATAATAACTCATATATGTGGAATCTAGAAAAATGGTATAGATGATCTTAGTTGCAAAGCAGAAATAGAGACACAGACCTGGAGAACAAATGTATGGATACCAAGGGGGAAAGGGGTGGGTTGGGAGGAATTGGGAGACTGGGATTGATACATATACATTATTGATACTATATATAAAATAGACAACTGATGGGAACATACCGTATAGCACAGGGTACTCTACCTAACGCACTGTGGTAACCTAAATGGGAGGGAGGTCCAAAAGGCAGGGTATGGCTGATTAATTTTGCTGTGCAGTGAAGGCTAACACAACATTGTAAAGCAACCATACTCCATAAAAATTAATTTAAAAAAATGCAATGTATGTGTTTATACTTTTTGAGTTGGTTGAGAGGTAAGATAGCAGGGTATAAGTTATGATTTGTACCAAGGTATATCAGTCTGGGTGTAATCAGGGGAGATAAACCTTAGAGTAATTGTAGCAGGGAAAGTTTAATATAAAGAATTATTAACTATAACAAGGGTTTGGAGTGATGAGGATTGGATAGTAAGAATTAAGGGGAACTCTAAGGAATAGAAAGATAGCAGATATAATATTTAACAGCAGGTCTATTGTGTAATATCTAATAGCCCTCACCCCTAGGATTGAGTTAGAACACTGAAGGCCGAGCCCCCAGGGCCACTAAAGTTGAGATCCAGACTGTGCTGGAGAGGGCATGGCCATGGCTCCCTGGCTGACACAGGAGGTGCCGTGGTGCTGCACCAGTAGAACTTACCAGCTATGTCAAATCATTATGCTGGACACCTTAAACCTATACAGTGCTGTACGTTTATTATATCTCAATAAGGCTGGAAGAAAAAAATGAAATGGAAAAAAACGTGTCTTGAAGTAAAAAATAAATAGATTGATAGATAGATGGATAGACAGATAGATAGATAAAAGCCTCTTCGAGGACACTAATTATTTGTTGGCTAGGCCAGAAATAGAATTCTGGTCTCAAGTTTTAGTTGAATATTCTTTCTAATAAATCCTGAAGTGTGAAGAATGGTCATTAACTCACATTAAGTGTGAGGTGTTTTTTTTTTTTTTTTTTTTTTTTTTTTTTTGCGGTAAGCGGGCCTCTCACCGTTGTAGCCTCTCCCTCTGTGGAGCACAGGCTCCAGACGTGCAGGCTCAGTGGCCATGGCTCACGGGCCCAGCCGCTCAGCGGCACGTGGGATCCTCCCAGACTGGAGCACGAACCCGTGTCCTCTGCATCAGCAGGCGGACTCCCAACCACTGCGCCACCAGGGAAGCCCCAAGTGTGAGTTTTTTTAATGATCAAGGAGGGTAGCTTTGCTTGAAAAGGACAGTTCACAGTTACTTGGGCTTTAAATTAATATTCAGTTTATTAAAATTGTATATTTACTACTGAGCCTGCACTCTAGAGCCCGCAAGCCACAACTACTGAGCCCGCGTGCCACAACTACTGAAGCCCACGTGCCTTAGAGGCTGTGCACTGCAACTACTGATCCCGCGTGCTGCAACTACAGAATCCTGTGCGCCTAGAGCCTGTGCTCCTCAACAAGAGATGCCACTGCAATGAGAAGGCCGCACACCCCAACAAAGAGTAGCCCCTGCTCGCTGCAACTAGAGAAAGCCCGTGTGTAGCAACGAAGACCCAAAACAGCCAAAAAGAATAAATAAATTTTTTAAAAAAATTGTATATTTAAAACATGTTTTCTTAGGTTTTTAAAGTTTACCTTATAAGTGTTGATTTAGTTACAAATCTAGTAATGTTTTTTGACATTCAATTACTTAAGGTTTAACAGGTTAAATTCTCCCAAATAACTAGTCTCAAATTTACAAATGTAATAAATACATTTATAGATTTTAAACAGAATTTGCATAATACCTCCCAAGCACTTCAGATAATTTATAGGAAAGATAACCTTATTTGCAAAATCTTTTTAAGCACTTAAGCATTTCTTACAAATGTAATAAATCAAATGCATTAATGTAGTAAATCAGTTTCTCTTGCAGAGAGTCTAATTCTGTTAGTAATTATCTTATATCCTTCAGGTTAAAATTACAAGTCTAAAATAAATTATATATTTCAGATAAAATAAGCTGTCTGTTTATCTGATACACCAGATTCTCTCAAATATTAGACACTGTATCAGTCAGGATATCCTGTAGGTTATTCCACAGTAACAAACAATTCTAAAAATCTTAGTGGCTTAAAACAACAATTTGATTTCTCACTCATACTACATGTTCACTTTGTGTTAACTGAGAGTCTGGTCCAGGCCCTACTCACTCTGGGACACAGGCTGATGGAGAAGGCACTAAATGGAGTGTTGCTGGTGGCAGAAAGAAAGAGAGGAAGTGGCAAATCTTGTACTACTTCTTAAAACATTCGCGCCAAAGTGACACGTGTTATTTCTGCTCACATTTGCTTGGATAAACAAGTTACTTGGCCACCCCTAACTCCAAGGAGGCAAGAAAGTACAATCTTCACCATATTTTTCTGCTCATAAAGTGAAGAGCTGGAAATACTTCATAAGAATAGCACCAATGGTCATCAAAGATGCTCTAAATAGGAAATGTACATGTGATCCCAATGACTAAAAGCCATAGTACTAAACTTAACTTGCTGTTATTGGTTTGACTAGTCTGTTGGAGAAGCCAGCTTGTACCCACTTATTAGCGCTGATTGTTAAATTTGTAGGAAATGTGCAAACCAGTAGTTAAACAATCATTATTAAAAATTAAATTATATAAACTTACCATTAAATAAATTATATTTAAAACAAGTAATAAATACTCAAAATGCATTATTTTTAGGGCTTCCCTGGTGGCGCAGTGGTTGAGAGTCCACCTGCTGATGCAGGGGACACGGGTTCGTGCCCCGGTCTGGGAAGATCCCACATGCCGCGGAGCGGCTGGGCCCGTGAGCCATGGCTGCTGAGCCTGCGCGGCCGGAGCCTGTGCTCCGCAACAGGAGAGGCCACAACAGTGAGAGGCCCGCGTACAGCAAAAAAAAAAAAAAAAAAAAAAAGCATTATTTTCTAATTATTTTATACATTTTAATATTATCTATTTTCTTGAGGTTATTTACATCTACTGTACTTGTAATGGTAGAAATCATTTATGATGGTATTTTATGGTGCATCCCTTTCCAACTCTGCATTCAGTAACATCTCATTGTTGGATTACAATTGGCCATGTTGGGAGTATATACACCACAGAAATCAACAAACACTGTAAATCAGGGTTTGATTTATTATTTTGTCAATTATCTAGACTTAAGATAATGATGGAACTAATATTAGCAACACCGTTTAAACTTAAAAGTTTGTGGTGTCTGTAACGATTACACTGTAAATAGCACCAAAAAAATTGAAGAAATATTCTTCCAGTGTTTTAAAACCATTATCTCATTTGGTAAAGAAGTCAATCACGTTATTGATAAATAAGTGAAGTACTGACACACATCTTCGTTGTTTGATTTTCATCTTACCAGTTAACGTGAAGGAAAATATTTACCAACATTTATGTTGGAACTACACTTGTTCGTCAGTTGCAACCATTGTTTGGCTATGGATGTAAGATTTAGGTAAAAATCAACCAAAGCATTTTACAATTGTTACATAGGATTTAAAATAAGTATTATATATCTTATTTGTATGTTGTCTTCTAGTCTTTTATAGCAATAAAATATATATATATGTATGTATATAACATACGCACATGTATGCACACGCAGGTACACACTTTCCCACCAGAGAGCTGGTTGTTGATAATTCGGCAGCACCATTGGGCTTACCTCATCTCAATATACCTTCCTGAACTTGCAATCTTCTGGAAAAGGTCAAGTCCTCAATCCTTTGACCCTGAAATTGGAAGTCACTCAAATCTACCAGGGTGGATTTAGGTGATCTTTGGGTTCTTGTGATAGGAAACACACACACACACACACACACACACACACACACACACACACAGTCACTGTGATAAAACTCCCCATGAGGAAAGAAAGAGCCTGGATCAGTGGGCTCACTTCTGCGTCATGCAGAGGAAAATGAAAGTCCTGAGTCTATGAGAAGGCCCTGACTCAACCTCCTAAAAAGGCAGACTTTAAGAGAACAATGGTGTGGATGACGCTGAGTTGCTGTGGCACAGGGAATTCGGGGTGATCTTGGCTTAGAGCACCTTGGGAGTAAAGACCAGCAGCCCTAGCCCTGACTCTGACCTGCCAAGGTTTCAGAGAGCAGTGAGACCTAACCCCGTGGCGACAGTATTGAGCAGAAACTTCTCTACACACAGCATGGGTTTTGATGCTGAAATCTCGGCCTCTGTGCATTGGTGCTGAATCAAATCTCAGAAACAGAGTTTGGGGTGAAGTAGAAAAGCATAGCTTTATTGCTTTGCCAGGCAAAGCAGGACACAGCAGGCTCGTACCCCTCAAAAACTATGTGTCCCAACCCGGGAGTATTTGATGAGAAGTTTTATAGTAACGGTTCAAGGGTAGGGTTGCTGATAAGATGAGGGTGTGTGCAGGGCCTGCACGCCTTTAATCTTGTCCCAGGTGGTCTCCTAAACTTGAGGAGCTTCTCTGGTTCCTTTAATTTGGCCTCAGGTGGTTTCTTGGCTGCTCGCCCCTTGTCTTCACATCCCCTCCCTTCCCTGACTAGCAACTGTTCGAATCTGCCCTTTGGAACACAGGGAAGGTCATGGAGGCCGGGGTCTGTTCCCTACAAACAAGAAATGGGGGATAGAATTGCCTCTGTGCCCAGGAGCCCCACAGGATCCTATTTGGTTTCAATTTCAACTGCGTGAGCAGACAGCATCCAGGAGCAAACGTAGAAAACTTCAGGCTCAAGCAGGTCAGTCTGACTTTCAGCTCCGAAGCTTCGGAAGCCAAGCTATGCTAATGCCCCACGTCTTGAAGGTTTTTGGCTCTGAGTAGAGTTTTAGTGTCAGATGACATTTTTTTTTCTAGAGAAGCAGCAGAAGATTGATTTTGAAAAGGAAGAGGGGAGGAGAAAAGAGGAAGAAGAGAAGGAGAAGGATGAAAAAGACTGGTTGCCTGGTCTTTAAGACCAACATGAAGTTGGGATTCAAATCTAGCACCATGGCAAATGTCAGGACATTCACCCTTAAAGCGGAAGTGGAATGGGAGTGAGGGTTCTCACATAGACAAATCTTGGTAGGTTGCCAAAGGGTAATGTCCCAGCCTACAGGAGAGCTTGCCACCAAAGCCAGAAGTACAGAGATAAAGGCAGAGAATGTTTCCTAAAGAAAGAGGTACTTTAAAATAGACAGTCTTTTTAAAGAACTGTTTTCTTGCCCTCTAAATGTTAGGCCCAACATCAGACAAAGCCTCAGTTACTCTGACTTAAATTATAGCTCTCGATCTTAGCTAAATCATTTAAACTCTCTGATTCTCCATTCTCTCCTGTTGGTAGAAGCACACCCACCTCACTGGATTATTGTGCAGATTAAGTGAGAACACATATGAAGTGCTTGGCACATAATAAGTGGCCAGGAAACGGTAGCCATGATTATTTCTACTTAGGCCTTTCAATTAGAATTAGACTAGCGATACTTCATACTAGATTTTTTTTTTAAGTCTGAGAAAGTACTTTACTTAGGACTTATTTTTTAATTATTTTCTTAAAATTAGTAATTGTTTCATTAATGATTTCTAAAAAAATGTGGACTTCCCTGGTGGCGCGCTGGTTAAGAATCCACCTGCCAATGCCGGGGACATGGGTTCAATCCCTGGTCCGGGAAGATCCCACATGCTGCGGAGCACGTAAGCCACAACTACTAAGCCTGTGCTCTAGAGCCTGTGAGCCACAACTACCGAGCTCTCGTGCCACAACTACTGAAGCCCGCGTACCTAGAGCCCGTGCTCCACAACAAGAGAAGCCGCCTCAATAAGAAGCACGTGCACCGCAACAAAGAATAGCCCTCGCTCGCCGCAACTAGAGAAAGCCTGATTGCCACAACCAGAGAAAGCCCGTGTGCAGCAACGAAGACCCAAAGCAGCCAAAAATAAAATAAATTAAAAAAAAAAGAATTTATAAAACAAAAAATAAAGTTATTAAGAATGTTTGATTAGAGAAGGTTACCTGGGACTTGGGAAAAACAATCCAATTTGACATGTAATCCTATACAGGTACCATCACTCATCTTTTTTATGTTACCTAAATTTCAGGTATAGGGTATAAAAAGCAAGAAGTAGCCTCTAAAGGACTATGCAAAGCAAACTCATAAAGACGTGTGTATTTTGGGAAAAAAAGTACCCCTGGTTATTCTGATGTGTACTCATAAATATTAATTTGAACGAATGGATTTCCAGTCCCCTAAACTCCACAGTGGAGAACCTCTGGGAGCATATTCACATTCTGTTGCCAAGTTGTGCTTACTTGCCCTCGTTTCCAGTTAACTTTAGCTTGCCCAGAGGGTACATGGCACAGCAGTTCAGAACCTTTAAAGACTTACCAGACAGATATTTCACTTCCTGGTAGGTTCCTGGCTCTGTAAGTGTTTGCCCTGCCCTTGCCCAGAGCCAGAGTACACAAAGGTACTTAGGAGTGGCTCCCTTCTTTCCCACAGTCAGTTAAAGGGAAGGGCCCATTATGAATCCAGTCTCGGAACTTCCCTGGTGGTCCAGTGATTACGACTCCGTGCTTCCACTGCAGGGGGCTCGGGTTCGATCCCTGGTCAGGGAACTAGGATCCCACATGCCGCGAGGTGCAGCCAAAATAATAAATAAGGAACATAAAGAAAACAAAAAAATCCAGTCTCATCTTGAGAAGTTACAGAAGTGGGGTTAGTTTTTCTCTTTTCATGGGGACTAACAGGCTAAGTTAGTGTAACTTTGGGTCATCAGCCTTCTCTAAAGACCCTATAGAGTTCTTTGTACCCCTCTAGGGCACTGGTGCCTGAGGGGGGGAATTCTATCTGCAATCCCCAGAGAGTCAGCTGGGCTCTGACTCAAAATGCCACTCCTTTCTCTACTATACTTCCTGCATTGTGTTCAGACTAAACTTCCAGCATTATTTTGACTCACATTCTAGTGTTTCTGCTTGAAAGAACTCACATGACTTCTCCCTCTACCAGCAGGCTAGGAGCAAATGATGGCCAGGAGTGATTCATGGACATGTGTAATTTTCCCTGGGAACTTCACAAACGTTAGGAGGGAGGGAAATCTGAGAGATACCATTACCACCTTCATATCAACCAAGTCAGGGTTTGGAGCTTTGAGATTCTGGAGTTTACGTTCAGAAATGTTGCCAGAACTCAAGCCAAGTGTCAATGAGGTTACTCTTACATGAATATCCCAAATTTCAGTTCTCCAGTCCCCCCCAGATATTTTCAGGAAAAGCCTTAGAAACTATTTGAATCCCTGCTAGTCAATTAGGTAAGGCCTGGGAGCATCAAGATTAGGGTTATTGGTGTAATCGTGACTCCATTTACATAATCCGGTTTGTGAAGTCTGAGACCTAAGAGTTATCAGCAGTCCCTGGTTGCTGGCAGTACTTGGTTGCTTCGGGCACAATCACTGTTTCTCAGTGGAGCCAGACGCCTGATTAGATCACGGCTGAGACTTCACGATACCAGCCCCAACAGTTCCACTGGGATGCAGCTTTAGGCCAGCCTCTAATTCTAATGGATTTAGTATAAATCTCCTTCAATTTGTTAGGTAGCACTGCTCTGTGCTAAGCTCCTGAGGGGAATGCTCCCTACTAAAGATTTCATAATAAAGAGTCACCACCCCCATGCTGAATGTGCTAAGGCCACTGGTGTCAAAACGATACTGTCTAGAGTGAATGGCACCAAGCCCTCTGTCCATTAGCTCAGAAACTGACATCCTCCAGGAAACGGTTGGGACTAATCTACTCTGCACTCTCATCCCTGTTTTCATTGCCACGTTAATCACTGGTCTTCCATTATATCCATGGTCTGAAAATGTGGTCCTTGGACCAGTGAGTCCACATCACTTGGGAACTTGTAGTGCAAATTCTCAGGCCCACCCCAGAATCTACTCAATCAGAAGCTCTGGGAGTGGGGCCTAGCGATCTGTATTTTAACAAGCCCTCCCCATGATTCTTATGCATTGGAAAGTTTGAGAATGACTGCACTATACCATCACCCCCATAATCCTCCCTATTTCCTCTTCCTGTTTTGGTTCCCCACTGTTCTGATACACACCTCCCCACCCCAGCTCTCCAGTGTGCCCTCTGGAGCACTTGCTCTGTGACCAGCAAATTCCCCTGTATCTACTACACCTTCCAGGAATGTTCTCCATATCTCCTTGCATTAATTGAAACCCACTCCCTTCGACAGCAGCCCTCTGGGATGGTGGATCTGTACTCACATCTATTTACTGCGGGACAGGCCCTCATCCATCACTATTTCTAGACCATTACTTCTACCCCACCCTCTTGTAAAAACTCCTCTTCCTTTGAGGCTCATGCCCTGTAGTTATACCACCATTCCCGCATCTCATCATTCAAGTCTTTTGTACCAGGCTCATCCTGGGTCACTTCAAAGTCCAGAGTGATGGCTAACAACCAAGCCTCTCAATTTCTTGACCATCTTATCTCCACCGACCTTCTCCTTTGTCCTCTACTTTGCCTTTTGAAATTGCTTTTCCTCCCATATCACAAATATAAGCCTCCCTTTCCCCAACCACAGATTCTTGCATTACAGTTTGCTTGGTCAGCTGTTTCCATTATGATCATTCTCCAACCTCTTTGGGATACCTACTTAACTCTCTTTACATTGTCACCTCCTTGGTTTCTTACCCAATTTTGATTGGATGGTCAGTCATTTCAATCAGTCTTTTGCAAATATCTTCATTTACTTTGTCCTTCTGGTCTTTTGTCACTACTCTGGCCAAACCCAACATGGCTGACATCAGCCATCAATAACTCACGTATTGAATAAGCATCAACATTGTGACGGGTGCCTTTATAGGTACTGAAGATACAAAATGAACAAGACAGATCACGGCCCTGACCTTGTGGAGTTTATATCCTGCAGGGGCGGGAGGGGGTGCTCGTGGTGGCAGAAAATAGACATATAGAGATTTAATACGTGTTAGCTCAGGATAAGTGCTTTGAGGAAAAATAAGTGCTGGGAAAGGGGACAGAAAGTAACAAGGGTGGGAGGGCAGTGCTATTTTAGATGCAATAGTCTGGAAAAGAATCACCAAAGAGGTGGCTTCTGAGCAGAGATCTGAAATGAGGTAAGAACCATGGCATGGGAGGACATTCCCAAGAAGAGCAGATGCAAAGACCTTGGAGTGGGAGTGTGCTTTGCCTGTCCGAAGAAGAGCAAGCTGACAGCGTGCCTGGAATGCAGAGAATGGTAGAAGATGAGGCTGGAAAGATATCCAGAGGCCACATCATGAAGGTGTTATCGACCCAGATGAGGACTTGGGACTTGGTTTGTCCAAAGAAGCCATTGAAGAGTTTTGAGCAGCTGATTGAAATAGTTTGACTTTCCTTTGAAAACAATACTATGTAGAAAATATACCATGGGGGAGGCACAGCTGGAGCTGGAACATAGTGATGGAAATGCCACTGTGGTCCAACTGGGAGATGAAGATGTTCAACTGGGGAGGTAACCATATGCTTTCTCTGTACTTTTCTCTGAAAGTGCAGTCCCTGAATCAGCATCATCCATATCCCCTAGAAACTTCTAATGCAAATTCCCACAGGCCCCCGCCCCCCCCCCCCGCCACTCATCTACCTACGTTTATTAAACTTCTGATCCCTTACATCTCCCCTCATTCTCAGGAAATAACCCTCACTTTCTGCTTCATGGGGAAAAAAAAAAAAAGAATCCATCATGCAAGAATTCCTTCAGTTTTGGGCTACCATATCTATAAAATTATTTCCTTCCAGTCTATCCATACTAAATATGTATCCCTCCTTCTAACTGTAGCCTTTTCTTCTATCTGTGAATGGCATTCATGCAGGCTCATCTCTGCCAACATGTTAAAAGTAAATAATTATCCCCACTTCCACCTCCAGCCATCAGTCTGTCTATCCCAAAGCCAAACATCTTGGGAACTTCCCTGGTGGTACAGTGGTTGAGAATCCACCTGCCAATGCAGGGGACACAGGTTCAATCCCTGGCCTGGGAAGATCCCACATGCCGTGGAGCAACTAAGCCGGTGTGCCACCCCCTCATATTGAATCAATTACCACATTCTACTTATCCTCCCTCTGACATACATGGAATATATATTAAATCCATTCCCTCCATATCCCCCTGACAGTCTCTGGTTCAAGCCACGATCACCTGTTGCCTCACTGATTAAAATGTCCTCTTGTATTCCTGCATCCATATTTGCCTCCCTCCAATCCATTTTCTATAAAACAGCCAGAGTGATCTTTTAAAAATGCAAATCTGATTAAACCAATATATCTTGTTTCACTCCCCTGGGGTTCAAAATCAGGTCACATTCCTCTTAAGTGTTCAAATCAGGTGACTTGGAGCCTTCAACTTGTCTCCCTTGTGTGATAACTTCACATTCCAAAGGTTCAGATTGTCTTAATAAATGGAACTGGAAAACCTGCTCATATTCTTTTTGACTGCTGTGACTGTCAGTAAAACACCAGACTTCACTGGTCCTCTGTCCTTGGGTAGTCCCTAACCATTGCTGTATGATCTGCAGTGACCAGGCACAAATGTCCACCAAATAGCCCTGGGTAATCCTTATTCAGGGAAAGAAAGTGTTTCGATGATCTAGGCTCCACAGTATTTCAGTTCTGGAAGTAGGGGGAAAAATCTTTCTTTCCAAGGGTTATATTCATCTATGATGGCTCAATGCCATGGTGAGCCTGTGACACAAATGTTCAAGCTCTTCCCTTACACAGCACATTTAGTTCACTCACATGGATAAGGAGTGCTGGTGTCAGAATCTGCTTACATTTCCCAAGGCAAAGGCTTAATGTCATTGTGAATTAGTGTAGGCAAATTGATTTGTTCCTGTCCAGGTTTGTTCCTGCAGCATTTAAGCCTCAAATGCAAGGGGTGTCACCAGAGGCCAGCAGCATGGGGCCCAACACTAATCAGGATGCACTTGAAGCCTAAGGAGTTAGTTAATGGTCTACTTCTTTCTGAGAAAGTTCATTTTTTTCCTTCCAGTTTTATTGAGATATAACTGACGTACAGCACTGTATAAGTTTAAAGTGTACAGCTTAATGATTTGGCTTACATACATCATGAGATGATTACCACAATAATTTTAGTGAATATCATCTCATGTAGATACAAAATTAAAGAAATAGAAAAAAATTTTTTTTTCCTTGTGATGAGGACTCAGGATTTCCTCTCTTAGCTTTCATGTGTAACATACAGCGGTGTTACGTTTATCATGTTGTACCTTACATCCCTAGTACTTATAACTGGAAGTTTATACCTTTTGACTGCCTTCATCTAATTCCCCCTCCCCCCAACCCTCTGCCTCTGGTAACCATAAATTTGATGACTCTTTCTACAAGTTTGTTTTTGAAGTGTAATTGAGCTACAACACCATATTAATTCCTGTACACAACATAGTGATTCAATATTTCTATACCTTTCAAAATGATCACCAAGAAATTCATTTTTAACCAAAATCTTCCTGACACCCTCTAGCTCCTGTCTTTGGTAGGCTGTCTAATGACTAACTCAAGCTGGAAACACAGGAGAATTCCAGAAGCTACCACTCCCTCAACCCTCATATCTAATCAGCCAGCAATCCTTGATGACCCTACCTATGAATATCCTTAGAATTCAGCTCTGGCACTGTTTTAGTTCAAGCCCTATCTGTTCTTTTGCTGTTCTAAGCAGTTCCTACAGGTCACCCTGGCTCAACTTCCAATCCAACCTCCATGTTGCATTCACTGAGCTTTCTAAAATATAAATCTGATCCTGCCTCTGTTCTGAGATGCATGAAGCAGGAGTCCAAATTGACAGGCATCAGAGGAATTGTGGATTACATGCAGATTTTATATGTGCATTTTTCCAATGAGATGGCCCATTTTATTCAGAACTTCAGCGGAATATATTTCCATAGAAAAGCTGAGATCTATAGTTTGAGCTCAAGTAGTTTATCTGGGATGAAAGGGATTTTTCACGACCTGGCTACTGCTTATCTGGCCAGTCGTATCGTCTGCATCTCTCTCCCTGCCATCCCTCCCCAATTAACACTCCAACAATACAGAACTGCTTATGATTCCTAAAATACGCCATATAATTGTATGCCTCCACGTGCTTTTGAGCATGTTGCTCCCTTTGCAATGCCTTTCCTCTTTCCTTTACCCACTTTTGTCTGCTTGTAAAATTTATCTTTCAAAATCCAGCTCTGGCAACATCTCCAGAGAGCCTTCCCTGGTTCCCTCCCATAAAGAGTTAACCAATCCCATTTATGAGCCACCTCTTTTTCTTATATAGGCTTCTGGTTTGCTCGTATTTTTGCTCATAAAAAACTGAAATATTTTAAGGAGACATTTTTATTGAAGTATAACAAAGCTGCAGAAGCGAGAAAACCATAAACGTGCAGCAGCTCAATGATTTTTACAAAGTGAATTATACCTGTGTAACTACCCCTATGATCAAGAAATAGAACATTGCCAGGACCCCAAAAGCCTCTCTTGTGCTTCATCCCAGTCATTACATAACCCCAAATGTAACCACTGTTCTGATTTCTTTTATCATAAATTAGTTTGCCCATTTAAAAAAGTCTCATAGTCTTGTGTCTAGCTTCTTTGATTCAACATTCTGGATGTTAGACTCGTCCATGTTGTTTCTAGTAATGGTGGTTTGTTGATTTGTAGGGCTGTATAGTATTCCTTTGTATGAATACACCACTTATGTATCCTTTTTCACTACTGATAGACATTTGAATTGTTTCCATTTTTAGTTACTAAGAACAAAGTTATTTTGAACATTCTTGGCTGTGTCTTTCAGTTACCATGTATATGCACTTCTATGAGGTATTATATGTCCCAAAGTGAAATTTCTCCATTATAGGGTATGTGAATATTCACATGTTAGGAGACACTGCCAAATACTGTTCTAAAGCAGTTGGGTCACTTTATACTCCCATTAATAGTGTATGAGAGTTCCAGTTGCTCTATATTTTCACCATTACTCACCCATTTCGGTTTCCAAATTTTAGCTACTTTGGTGACAGTGTAGTAGTACCTCCCTGAGGTATATTACACCGGATTTTATTTCTGTCTACTCTTCTCAATACTGCTTTCCTTGAGGCCACGAGACTATGTCTCATTCAGCATCGTGTGTCAACATGGACAGTACCTGGCACACACAGGGTGCTAAGGAAATGTTGTTTCAGTGAACACACTGTTGGAGAAGTAATAAGGGGCTAAGAAGTCTTCCTAATGCCCAAATCAAGCTTTTTAGGTAAGTGACCATCTATATTGCCTAAGTTTAAGTCCTAATCATCAGACATGTTTGAGTGTCCACCTACTGCCAGTATTATTCTTCTGGTATTTTCTCAAGGACTCACTAGCTAGATACTTCATAGCATTGACCAGGAATGTATACACCAGAGCTGTGACAGTTCTGACCACAGAGTTAAAAGAGAGCTTGAAATACAGTTGTATACCTCCTGCTTTCTGACAAAATCTAAGCCATCCAAAGCAGGGAAGAAGCTAACCCTTATTTAAAGATACCCAGTGATACAAATCAAACCCACAATGAGATACCATTTCTCACTGAGAAACATTTACTAGGATGGCTATAATCAAAAAGATGGATAAAAACAAGTGTTGGTGAGGATGTGGAGAAAATGGAAATTTCGTATATTGCTGGTAGGAATATAAAATAGTGTAGCTGCTTCGGAAATCAGCTTGGCAGTTGCTCAAAAAGTTAAAGGTTGCGTTACTGGGGCTTCCCTGGTGGCGCAGTGGTTAAGAATCCGCCTGCCAGTTCAGGGGACACGGGTTCGAGCCCTGGTCCGGGAAGATCCCACATGCCGTGAAGCAACTAGGCCCGTGCAACACAACTACTGAGCCTGTGCTCTAGAGCCCGCATGCCACAACTACTGAGCCCGCATGCCACAACTACTGAAGTCCACGTGACTGGAGCCCGTGCTCCGCAACAAGAGAAGCCAGTGCCATGAGAAGCCCATGCACCACAATGAAGAGTAGCCCCGACTTGCACAACTAGAGAAAAGCCCAAGCACAGCAACAAAGATCCAGTGCAGCGAAAGATAAAATTTTTAAAAAATAAGGTAGAGTTACCAAAAGACCCAGAAATTCTACTCTAGGTATATACCTAGAGAATTGAAAATTTGTTCACCTAAAAACTTGTACATGAATGTTCACAGCAGCATTGTTCATGATAACCAAAAAGTGGAAATAAGCCAAATGTCCATCAGCTGATGAGTGGATAAACTGTTATATATATACATACAATGGAATATTATTCAGCCATAAAAAGGAGTGCTACAACATGGGTGAATCTTGAAAATATTATGCTAAGTGAAATAAGTGAGACAGACACAAAGTGAGACACATTCCGTCTATATAGAAGGTCCAGAATAGACAAATCCATAGAAACAGAAATTAGATTAGTAGCAGTCAGGGGCTGGAAGAAGGGATAAATGGGGAGTGATGGATGATGGGTGCATGTTATCTTTGGGATGATAAAAATATACTAAGGGGCTTCCCTGGTGGCGCAGTGGTTGGGAGTCCGCCTGCCGATGCGGGGGACACGGGTTCGTGCCCCGGTACAGGAGGATCCCACACGCCGTGGAGCGGCTGGGCCCATGAGCCATGGCCGCTGAGCCTGCGCGTCCGGAGCCTGTGCTCCACAACGGGAGAGGCCACACAGTGAGAGGCCCGCGTACTGAAAAAAAAAACAAAAACAAAAACAAAAGAAAACCTAAAATTAGATAATGGCGATGATCGCATTACTCTGTGACTACTCTAAAAACCACTGAACTATACACTTTTAAAGTGTGAATTTTATGGTATGTAAATTATCTCAGTAAAACTGTTATACAACACTTTAAAGTGTTAAATTTTACTTTTTTGCATACTTCTTATTTGAATTATTTGCAGTAAAGATATATTACTCCTGCAATTTCAAAAAAAACTGAATTTTTTTTTTTTAGCCATGTGGCATGTGGGATCTTAGTTCCCCTGACCAGGGATTGAACAGGCACCCCCTCCAGTGGAAAAGTGAAGTCTTAACCACTGGACCACCATGGAAGTCCCCAAAAAACAAACTTTTTATTTTTTTTTAAATAAATTTGTTTATTTTTGACTGCGTTGGGTCTTCGTTGCACGGCACGGGCTTCTCATTGTGGTGGCTTCTCTTGTTGCGGAGCACAGGCTCTAGGTGCACGGGCTTCAGTACTTGTGGCTTGTGGGCTCTAGAGCGCAGGCTCAGTAGTTGTAGCCCACGAGCTTAGTTGCTCCGCGGCATGTGGGATCTTCCTGGACAAGGGCTCGAACCCGTGTCCCCTGCATTAGCAGGCAGATTTTTAATCACTGCGTCACCAGGGAAGCCCAAAACCAAAGTTTTTAAAACTACGTTTATGATTTGTATTTTTTTTTTCCTTGTGAAGATGTTGCAAAAACATATTTCTTGTCACATTAACACCTCTTCTTTTTCTCATCAACCCAGCCTGGTGTCCTAAAGAACTGGTGTCTTTCTTCTTTAGGTGGATGTTAGCCCAGCGTTCATGAAGGGAAGCGTAACCAGCTCTAACCAGAAGAATGCCAAGGAATATGATCTTGCAGTAGGACAGGGTTTTGAGGGGCATTTGGTTTATATAAGAAGAGCCTAGAGGAAAGGTGGCTGGTTCCTTCCCTCACTGTCATCTGGAACAACCTCTTAATGAAGTTTGACTAGCCTCTCCAATATCCTTATCTATTTTTTCTCTTCTGGCCTCTTGAAGAGGAAAATACAAAACAACAAGTAGCAGCATAAACCATGATATTCTAGTATACTACTGTCATCATTACTTTTAAACGTTTCTTCTCCCCTTAGTTTTTTTCCTTGCTCCAATCGTTAAAAATAAATAAATCCCTCTAATCCTGTGCTTCTCAAAACGTGGTTTCCAGACCAGCAGCATCAACATCACTTGAGGACTTGCTGGAAATGTAAAATATCGTCCCGTCCCGCATCTGCACGAGGCGTCTGACACTCTGGGAGTGGGGACCCGCGAGCAGGGCGTTAACAAGCCCTCCAGGTGATTCTGAGGCACAGCCTCAGCATCGCTAAATAGTGCTTTTTCTTAGCCAGCAGTTTTTCAGTATAATATACAGTAGTAGGCGCTACAGATTTGCTGAGTCACCTTCCTTTCCCTTAACCCTAACCGTCCATTCACCACTCTGGATTCTTTCCCCAGCCTGTAGCCTCAACATTTTCTCTCCCATCTTGGAATCCGATTGCTCCTTTCTGAATAGCAACTCAAGTGTGTGGCCCTTTTCAATGTGTCTGGCGATTGCCAACAATACCCTTGTAAGAGATCCTCACAGCACTTCCTGGGAAGAAAGATAAGAGGACATCATGAAAAGAGCTACTTTTATTTAAACATTTATGACACTTATTTTTGTGAAAATAAATGCCCCATTTCTATTCACAAACTTGAATGTGCAAAGAGGAATTTGATTTTTAAAACACATATTCCTAGGTCTCAGATTCTGGTTTGTAGATGCGATATCTGGAGTGGAGTCTGGTCATGCTCATTCTCACAAGTGCCCCAGGTGATTCTGAAAGTGGGGGCTTGCTTCCTTCGAGAAACACTGCACAAAGCTGGAGAATTAGGGTGGGGCTTGCAGACCTCTCCCCTTTGCAAAGTCGACACTCGCTGGAAAATCTATACAATTAAAAAAAAAAAAAAGTAACACGGGATCTACACCTTTCTGGAACATTTTTCATGTCTTTAATTTAGTGGCTTAGTGCTTAGGAAATCTTTAAATCAAGTTCTTAGACTCTCAACATTAAAAAAAAAAATGTTATTAACACCTGAAGGGTAAACCATTAATGCAGGGGGAGTTGTTCTTTTAGATGTGAAAGTTATTCTTGAACGATACATAGACTAATTGTAGAAACAGTCCTGAAGAAAGTACCTTTATAATATACTTATATTCTCCTAGTATGTAACTTTGAGATATGTAAAGTTTTATTCCTTCTAAAGTTTGTGAGGCTGTTGTCACTTTGAAGGAAATTCTTTTTCGATTATTGTTTGAAGTGGACTGTACGTATTAGTGGATGAAATGAATATATATACTATATATTGCCTGAAAGAGACCATGACTATGCATCAGTTGCTAGGATGCAAGATGATTATCTGTTCCCAGTTCAGTGTTACGTCCTGTCACTTTCTAAGGATTATTTTTTCTGCCAGTGTCATCTCAGTATTTTTACTTGTGAAGTGCTGGAACAAATGACTATATTTTTGGTCTCATAAAACAGAGTTGCCCAACCTCAGCATTATTGGCATTTTGGCCTTAATAATTCTGTGTTGTCCTGTGCATTGCAGGATGTTTAGAAGCATCCTTGGCCTCCACCCACTAGATGTCAGTAGCACCTCCCCCTCAAGTTGTGACAATTTATAAATACCTCCAAACAAGTGAATGTCAACTTGGGAGATTGGTGTTATTAAAATATCAATATATTGGGTATAACTTTAATACCAAAGTTTCTGGAGAAAGTGTTTTCCACTTATATATTCTGCTCTCCCACTGGTTTGCTGGGAAAACCCTTTAATTTTCCTATTTCTTCAGTGATACAGTGACCCCAAGTACCACATGGCTTTGTAGTGGGAAAAAAAGGCCAAAAGAGAAAGTATTAAAAATTCACATAAACATAGCTTTAGTCACCTTTTTGTCAGATGGGAAATAGACAAATTTGGTTTGCTGGGACCATGGCATAGGGCTGGGCAGAAGTTAAAGACACTGCTTTGCCTTAAATTTGTTGTTTTCCTGGACCTGTTGACCTGAATAAACAACTACAAGAATGTCAGAAAACCAAGGACATGGGATTGGGATAACATATTGTAGGAAGTGAGAGCACAACAGCTATGTATGTCCATCAAGTATTTCTGGTTCACCTGGTTCCCTTCCAGGCATCTGATAGGATAGTATCTCTTGGTTGGATGGGGTCATGTGACTCTTCCTGGCTAATAAGGTGCGAGCACACAAGACACAAGTCTACCTGTCTGGAGTATTTAATTGACTACTTGAGAAACCCTCGAGTTCTTTTTTCTCGTGGCATAGTAATCAGCAACACTTGAGATATGGTTTTTCCATCAGCCCGAATCTGAGTGAGTGCTGTGAGCAGAGCCCTCTGCTGAAACATGATGGATGTGTATCACTTGTTTTAAGCCAGGGATTGGCAAACTTCTTCTGTAAAGGGTGAGATAGTATTTTAGGTTTTGCCCATCATAATGTCTCTATCACTACTACTCAACTTTGCTGTCCTGTGGCATGAAATCGGCCATGAAAAAATATGTACCTGAATGGATGTAGCTGTATCTCCCCCAACCCCAAACTATTTACAAAAGCAGACAGAGGGCCACTTGGCCCAGGGACTATATTTTGCAGATCCCTATTTTAAGTCACAGAGGTTTCAGGATTGTTACTGCAGCATAACCTAGCCTATCGTGATATACTGTCAGCTGTGACATGAACCCCCAAATGAGTCTTCATCATCTGTGTTGTCATCTATCCTGCTCCCTCTCAACAATGCACTTTCTCTTTTCTTCAAGCCTAATTTAACTGGCCAGAATCTTTGTTTCAGTAACTACTATTTCATAATGTGCGAAAGAAAGGCAGAAAAGGCCTTTCCTTCTTAACACCTAATCACAAGGCCTCTTCAGCTCAAACCTGAATCACCAAAGGTCGGCAAGTCATTGGTTCTCATATGTTAGCAGGCATCAGAATCACCCAGAGGGCACAGATTGCTGGGTTTTACCCTCAGAATTTTTGATTCTGTAGGTTTGGGAAGAATTTGTCTGGTAGTGTAGTTCGTGTCTGATCTTAAAGACAGTGATCAAGTTCTAAAAAAGCAGTAACTTTTTTTTCCCCCAAACTTCACCAGGCATACAAATTGGCTGAGGAGCTTGTTAAAATGCAGATTTACCTCAGTAGATTTGAGGTGGGGCCTGAGATTTTTTTAAATTTAATTAATTAATTATTTATTTTTGGCTACTTGGGTCTTCATCGCTGTCCTCAGGCTTTTTCTAGTTGCGGCAGCAGGGGCTACCCTTGGTTGTGGTGCGTGAGCTTCTCATTGCGGTGGCTTCTCTTGTTGCAGAGCACGGCCTCTAGGCGCGCACGGGCTTCAGTAGTTGTGGCACGTAGGCTCAGTAGTTGTGGTTCGCGGGCTCTAGAGCGCAGGCTCAGTAGTTGTGGCACGTGAGCCTTGTTGTTCCGCGGCATGTGGGATCTTCCCGGACCAGGGATCAAACCCGTGTTCCCTGCATTGGCAGGCGGATTCTTAACCACTGCGCCACCCCACCAGGTAAGCCCCGAGGCCTGAGATTTTGACAGTGATTAGTGGTCAGGCTGAGTACACTAATTGCTGCTCTGAGCTGAAGGATTCTAATCTCCCTTTTTAGCCCTAGGCTTAGCATAGTGTTTAGCTTAGTGCCAAGCACAGTTCATGTGCTTAAGTCTTGAATAACCTCAGGTCCATTTTGACTTCACTCACACCTAACTGGTTAGCAAATCCTTTTGGTTCTACTATCATAACTATAAAGCATCCAACCACTTGTCACCACCTTTACTGTAACACTTTGACCTTGTCCACCACCATCTCTGGGCTGGATTATTTCACCAGCCTCCTAATTGGGCTCCCAGCTTCTGCGCTTGCTCCACCCTCCCTCTCACTTCTAATACACACTTACTGTAAATTCTTTATATAGCAGCAAGAGGGTTTAAGACACAGGTTGATCATGTTACTCCTCTGCTTAAGACTATGCACGCAGTGACTCCCCATTTCACTCAGTAAAAGCCAAAGTCCTTACAATGGCCTATCAGGTTTAACCTGACTGGCCCTCTTTTGTCTTTGACCTCATCTCCTACTCTGCTCTAGCCACTGTGGCCTCCTTGCTGTCCCTTGAACCCACCAAGCACACTCCCATCTCAGATCCTGGGCACTTGGTTTTCCCTCTACCTGGAAAATTCTTCCTCCAAGATAAGTGCGTGACCTTCTTCCTCACTTCCTTCAGTGTTGGCTTAAATGTCACTCAGTAAGGCTCTTCCTGACCACCCTATTTTTTTTCTCTACCTCTCCACTATTTACTTTTCTCTCCACTTACAATGTAAGCTCCATGAATATAGAATTTTTTGTTTTGTTCACAGTCCCTAGCATTACAGAGTTCCTAAGACATAGGTACTCTATGAATATTTGAATGCATAGATAACAGACTGCAGTTAACTGGAATATCTTGAGGCTGCAGGCTGCTGCTATTTCTCTAGGCTCCCTCAGGATACACTGTGCTAACCAGTATTACTCATTTTATTCCCAGGGAACAGTGGTTTGGTAGAATCCTTTTCTAAATCCCCTTTTCAGGAAAGTTAAATTATAAATTGGTCATTTACTGTTGTCATACAACATTATGTTGCTGACTTTCCCACTGATTATATTCCTTTTAATACATTTTCTTCCAGCACTTGGCCTCTTTTTTGTTCACCGTTCACAGCCTTATTACAAGGCTGTAATAATTCTCTTGGAGAAAAATAAAAAAAGATGTCTCGGTTTCATTTAACATTCTCTTAAGTTTTAGGTAAATCTAAAACAAAAGGAAAAAAGTCTGATTCGTAATACTCAGGCCTGTTGAGTACATGTCATCTTAAGGGAGCTGAATATTATTTTTCACATGAGTCCAGAGTTTTAAGACTTAAAAAAAAAAATCCATCTTGCTCATTTCAAACGCGTTCTACAGAGACCTCCTAAGTTACCAGGTGATTGTTTTGTGGGGGAAGTGGCAACTTGTCTTCAGACCTTTCGGGGTGTGGGAGTTTGCATGCTCTTCATACAGAAGGAATTCTAGAAGGTGGGACTGCACCACCCACCCTCACGCACCCCTCACTTGCGGAAACCTTTGCCCCCCCCCGCCGCCCCGACCCCTCCAACCCCCACCCAATAAGGGCTCTTCGCAGGGAAGTCGCCAGCTCCAGATCCAGCGGCTTGACACCTATTGTCCCCGTTTGGACGTCAAGCGACTTCGCCTGAAGGACCCTAGCTTCGATTTCGCCCAAAACTGCAGGCACCGCTCTGGCAGCCTCCCGGGGGCCGTGCCGAGCTGCACCGGGCGGCCGCGCCCCAGGCCAGGGGCTTGGGCAGGCCGGGCGGGAGGCCGGGCGGGCCCTTCCCCGCAGGCGTTCGCGCCGGGCAGCCCGAGCGGCCGCGAAGGCCCCCGCCCGCCGCTTCTCCCGCCCCCTCCGCCCCAGAGGGCTGGCTGCCTAAGTCCCTCCCGCTCCCGGTTCTCCGCCTCACTAGCAGCGGCTCTCGGTGCAGCGGGGACCGGGCGCAGCGGCCTGTGCCCAAGGAGCGCACGACACTGCTCGGAACGCACCGCCACCTTTGCCCCCTCAGCCGCCCACTCGGGATCTCCAGCGGCCTCCGCGCGTGCACGGTGAGCGCCACCCCGGACCAAGGCGCTGAAGGGGAAGCGGGCCGCTGCCCGGAGTGTCCTTTACCTCCGGATCGGCTGGATCTTCGCGAGGGGCTCGCTCCTCAAGTCTCCCCCTCCCCCACCCCCCGGTCATTTCCAGTGCCCTTCTTCACCCTTCTCCGCCCCGACCTCTCTCTTCCCTCCCTTCTTCGCAGGGCGGCGAGAGCCGGCCCTCCCCGGTGGGGACCGTTGCTTTGGCCGTTGGCCGCTGGCCCTGCGAGGCCCCGCCCCCGGCGCGAGCCTCGGTGCCCCGGGGCGGGTAGGCCGAGCCGGCAGCCCGCGCGGGGGAGGGGCGGGGGGCGGGGCGAGGCCCGTCCGGGCGCCCCGCTGGCGGGTCGCGCGCGCGCCCGCGGCCCCTTCCTGCCCCGGCGGCGCGCGCCGGCCCCGGCCCCATCCCCGTCCCCGCCCCCACCCGCTCGCGCAAGCTCCCGCCCGCTACGCGTTTTGTCCCGCGTCTCGCCCCGTCCGCCGCCTGACTCGCCGCTCTTGTCCTTCCTCCCGTTTTTTCTTCTCTCTCCTTACGGTCTCAAGATGCCCTCGGCCACCAGCCACAGCGGAAGCGGCAGCAAGTCGTCCGGACCGCCACCTCCTTCGGGTTCCACCGGGAGTGAGGCGGGGGCCGGGGCCGCCGCGCCGGCTTCTCAACACCCCACGACCGGCACCGGCGCTGTCCAGACCGAGGCCATGAAGCAGATTCTCGGGGTGATCGACAAGAAACTTCGGAACCTGGAGAAGAAAAAGGTGCCACGAGTTGGCGGGGAAGGGGGGGTTTGATGCTCCGACCCCGACTACCGCAGCCTTCACTCTCCCCGTCTCGGACGCTTCCCCTCCACCCGGCCCCCAGCCCCCAAGCCCGGCTTCCCCAGTAAACCGGAGCTTCGTGCGCAGAGAGCGGGCTCCGCGGGGAGGTGCTTGTCACCTGACCCTGACCCGGACGCGGCGCTGGCCCCCAGGTCTCTTTATGACTCTCCTCGTGCTGGGGGCCGGGCCCTTGGTCTTTGGGACTGGGTTGTGTGAGGGTGGGGGCCTGTGCCGTCGCCGGGCGTAACTGTGCGATGGATGCCCCTCTCTCCGTGGCCCCATTTCTTCGAGGGGTCAGCGGGGGAAAATGAAGAGGTCCCGGGGTGGGGGGCGTTCAGGGTCCACCCGACCGCCTCGTGGAGTTGGGGTGGCCTGCGTCCTGTATCCTTGGGGCTTGTCCGCTCCGTTACCAGGTACTTGAGGCCTGCGCCGTGGCCCCTCTTATCCGTTGGGAGGGAAGTGGACGGAGGATGGCTTCTCCATCCGGCCCTTCTAGAGGAGGTCTTCGATTTGCTACTCCCGCCCCCATCTGACGGGCGCCCTTAACGTTGCCTTCTTTGTTTCAATTGTCTGGGTGCCCCCGCGAGCCTCACGCTCCACTCGATCCCGGGAAGATTTTTTGCAGCGGCTTTTTGTCCCTCTGGGACACTATAAAGAGGGATGGGAGGGAGGCTGTACCGATCGGGACTCGGGGGAGGGGGGGTGGGTCCGGGTTAGACGGAGGGGCTCGCTGGGTCTCTGGGCACATGGAGAGCGCGTCTAACATGGCGGCGGCTGCGGGGAGAGGGAAGAGCTTTACAGGAGCTGCATTGTGAGCACAAAGCGAAAGCAGAGGGGGAGGGCAGAGACCAGGCAGCGGCCCCAACTGGCCTCCCTCAATCCCCCACCAAAAAGAAAAATCGAGCCACACCCACAATTTTTTGGATTCAGTGTTCAGCCAGTCTAGGTCACACACAAATGGGGTAATTACATCTGTGACTATTAGGCAAACTTTTGCATTTTACCTTAAGAAAATAACTTTCATTTAATAGGTTCTGCTTGTCTGCCTCTAGTAAAACATTTATTACAGCATCTTGAATTTTGAAGAAGTCATTTTAAAATGTTGAATTAGCCAGACACCTAATAGTGTTACTTAAGATGTTGAGATCGTAACTACTTGGCTAAAATTTGGGCTCTGGGAAATAACTTGAAGAACACTGGTGATATTTAGGCCTTAATTATTTTAATTGCGTGTTTAATGATTCATTTTACATTTTGGGGGGAGTTTTAAAACATTTTTAGAGTTTTAAAATTCTGTCTTTTGTGTGGTTTATTATAAATGATTTAAATAGTAGATTTATCAGTATTAACAAAGCAACAAAAGCATTTTAATTGTTAAGGAGCTGCATTCAAATATGTAATAGGAAAAGCACGCCCAAGACCAGTGTCTTCTGAGTCTGCCATCTGATTTAGTTTTTGTAATCTGTATTTGAAATTGAGACTTAGGTACCTTTTAAAAATATCTTAATGCAGCAAATAATCCTCTCAATCTGGTTGTTGCTTGAATGGTTTTTGTTTTCAGAATTCCTAAGAAATCTGTTTTCTTCTAGGGTGGGAATCAGAAGATAAATATTAATGATGTAATATTTTAAGTGTGGACATCTTAATATAGATATTTATATTTTAATGGCTGAAAAACGATTCTTGTAAGGTGTTTATAATAAAAATCAAGCACTGATTAGCAGGTACCTTAGTTGTGAGGTGGCTGTTAGATTCTAGTATGCATCTGAAAATATTAGAAATCTAGTTTCATAAGCCCTGTGAGGCCCTGAACCATGACTGGTCATTCACATGTATAGGTTTGTATTACTGTATATTGCCTACCCCCTCCCCCCAATTATAGAGGAGAAAGTAATGTAATTATTATTGCAGAGATTATAGACTAGGCTAGTAAATACTGAAAAATTCCCTTGTAGTGATGGAGATTTAACGTACTACACAAAGTAAGAAATGAATTTCATATCTTCTGTCTTCTCAGTGTTTGGTTGCTAGATAGCGGAAATGTCAAATGACAGTTAAGTGAGGCGTTTTGATAATAGACTGAGCCACATGTTAACTAGTTGAGTTGACAGTACTGATGTTGTGACTTAATTACTATTAAAACTATAGGTTTTACTTTTTGAGAAACTCAAGGCATTTGGGTTTTCCTCTCAGCACATCTAGTTCCTAGTTTAAATGGAATTTTTTCTATATCTAGATGAGTTACTGTATGAAAGGATTTAACTGTGCTTCATTTTTTAACAGTGAGCATTTCTAACACACCTAAAGTAGGATTTACTTTACAAAGTAGTTTTGAACCTTTTTAGAAATGCTTGTGGAGTAAAGGAAGAGACTATTTATAACTGGATTCCTTTTTACTTCAGTTCCTTAAGCAAGTTATATTTGAGTAGTATTTTAGTTTTGACCTTTTCATAGGAGCCTTCTGGACAAAATGCCTTTTTCCAGGGATTCTAAAATCAAGTATTCTGATAAAAATTATTGCTTGATAAGTAACATCACAACGAGACATAGAGAGTTGGAATAATTTTATTGCACTTCATTGAAAAAACAAAGTTATTTGTTAATTTTTTAGTAAGTTGAGCCATTAGAGGAAAGCTAAGCATCTGTCCAGTGAGAATGCATGCTTAGCTTTGATGAAATATGATCCTATTATGTAATGCAACTAAATGGCCTGGTGGTTTTTTGAAATTTGGGCTTATAAAGACTTCATGAGTGTTTAGCATAGAGAAGAAATGCAGCTGTAATAAAAAGTCAAGTGTAAAACTCCATTCACCAATCTTTCACCTGATTAAAGGACAAGTAATAATGAATTGAGTGATTGCCTAGTTTTCTTCATCAGTTTCTTGGCATAGAACTGGGCCCTAGGCTATGCAAGATGATATTTTGAAACCAGGTCTTAATTTTAACTCAAGAGAGAGCTCATTTATATGGTAAGATGTAATCAGTTTTGATGTAGAATAGAGGACATTTTAATAGATGACATTTAAAATTGTTGTACTCTTTTCAGATACATTAAGTTCAGACAGTGGTGACTTTGGGAGGTGAAAGATTAATCAGTGTTGTCTAACACAATGGCCTGGCAGTTTTGTAACCAATAGGTGACCAGAAGTGATAGCCAAAGTATACTGTTTTTCATACTTCCTAACGTCTTTTTGCTCTTTATATCTTTGCAGTTAACATTATTCTGAAAAAGGATGTTATCAGTGTTAGAAAGGATAACATTTCTTTCCAGAGCAATGCAGTATGCCTCTATTTAGAATTTTCAGTGCAGCTGTTGTACAGAATTCTTTTAAGTATTTTGAACAAAAGCATTCATAATTGTTTTATAAGCAAAATCTTTTCTTGGGGATAACATCTGAAGTTTTTGTTGACAGTTAAAATCTCTGATGTGTTGGTTTCTCCATTGGTTGCATGAACTATTCCTCTGCAATGCAGAGGGCAAGATTACTATGTTTTGCGTTCACCTTGTCACAGAGAAAAAAAGTATAATGCTTAATTTGTTTCTCTCTGCCTGTCTGGGTGTGCTCTGTGAGTGTGTGACATAGAGAAGTGTTTAAAATTTGGATTTGGAAAGGAAAAGGTGTGAATTCCATCATGTGATAACATCACTACCTTTTCCTAGAATGAGAGTAGAGTCCTAAGCATGATAATGAGAATGTATTGTCTTAACCTGGCCATATTACTTTACTCTAGGATCATTCCCATGTGGCAGATATTTCTATCAGAATACATTTTGTGTGACTTAGAGATTAAGCATACAATTTGTCATAATTTTACGTAATTAATTTCTTAGTTTACATTTAGAACTAGATGAGGATTAGACTAGTACTACTTCATCTTTAAAAAAAATTAATAAATACTTACAAAAGTTTAAACTTAAACAATATGGCCTTAATTTTATTTTCATACTATTACAGAATCTAAGATATTTTAAGAGCTTAAAGCCATCTGAGAATTTATTCCAATTTATTTTACAGAAGAGGAAATTGAGATGCTCATGTAAAATGACCCAGGTTGAAATGGGTGAATTCCAAGGTCTCTTGTAATGTTTTAGAGGGATAATTAGAATTTGTAATGCTCTGCAACGTAAGTGTAATTTTTCATGTTTAAGCTGATCCTGTAGAACCAAGTAAAGCCTTTTACTTCAAATACTTTAATGTTAAGAGTTCCTCTGTTTAAAAACGTTGAAAGCAAAAGAAAAAACCTTTCAATTTTTTCTTTGATAGACCTTTATTAATGTCTCATTGTTAAATTTGTGTTTGTAGGCTGTCTAGGTAATGGGCTCCAGCAACTAGCAGTACAGCTGAAGTCCCATTGTACCAGGTATCACTGAGACATCCCTATTGTTGTAATGAAATGAACTCTTAAAGTTTAAACTCTGAAGTTTCTCTTTGTGCTTAGGTAAGCCCCAAATGCACATTTGCCAGTCTCCTCAAATTTGGTATGTTATAGACCAGAAGATTTGGGGATAGCGTCACCAGTAGAGAAATCAGAGGTGTGTCAACCTTTACATCTTAATTCTTGTTTCGCAAGCTTCTGGATATTTTTTAATAATTGGTTTCTTTTGGGGGAGGAAATGAATAGTATGTATGCGGTAGAGACGAATGAGAGGAGTAGCAGAAGAGAATGTCAGCCAAAGTTGGAATTATAAGGTGCTTGACTTCTCATCTTTTTATTTCTCCCACTAGCTATATACCAGTGCTTTTGTTGGATAGAGCATAAGTATAAAAACATAGATGAAAGAGACCTTATTGAGCAGAGTTCAGAATTGGTATTTCCTGGGGAAAGGGGAAGGTATGCTTCTTGACCATGCAGTCTGCTTCCTTTAACTTCTGGGCTACCCATTGTCTGTACACTTCCTTTACATTTTTATATTGCCTTATGTTCTTACCTTATGTATTTTTCTAAATAGGTGGTAAGCTCCTGGAGGGCAGAGACTATTACTAACATCACACCGTGCCTTGCATAGGGCATATGCTAAATCAGTATTTGCTAGTTTGGGTAAATCATTACATAGAAGTATTTGTAGCTTCATCAGTAAAACCGTGTTAAAATGGATTAATCCATGAGGGGGAAAATGCTTTTTGTACATTTTGTACTGTTTACTTGCACTGTTTTTTATTGAAATGGGATTTTTCCTGAAGGATTTTTTTAAGTGAGTAAAGTTGATAAGTAGGCAAATAGGTTGGTATTTGAACCATTGTAAATTATTAGAAATTTCATTGCATTCCCCTTAATACTCTTATCCACACATAGAAATAGCTGAAATATACCTTAATCATTGGGAAAAAAATCTTTGGTCTCCATTTTAAATGAATTACAGTTCACATCTTTCTACATTTATATACTCCCACCAGAGTATATAAACCAGTTGTACCAACTCTTCCTAATGCGTAGTTTGGTTAAAGCAACTAATAATTCAAAAGACACTTGTTAAGATTATCTATGATCATTTGTTTTTCTTTTCTTTTTTTGTTTTGATCATTTGTTTTTCAAATGCACAAGCTTTATTTAGACTTTATAAGAATATAATTCAAAGTAGGTGATGCTGAAACTCTTTAAACTTTTTCATTTTCCTGCTAGGGTGCTTCCATTCATTCAGATTTAACTACATATTTACTGCCATGGACAAGGAATGAAGGTTTTTACAGAAACTTTTTTTTTTTCTCTTCTCAGTTGGACAAAAATCTTGTCAAATTAAACTCCTGGTTAGTTATCTGCCTGAAAAATTATCTTACAGTGGGACCTTAGATAATATCTAGTTTAGCATCCTTTTTCTGTTCTTCAGTGTTCAGGAATCCTGCAGTCTTGACAGGTATTCATTGAGCTTCTGCATTAATCATTCTTCTAGGGCCTGGTAGAATGCTCATTTTTCAGTGAAAGTATTTCATTTTTGGACAACTCTTTAAGTTCATGATGTTAGAGTTACGTCCCTGCCACCACTGTTTAATACTTACTTTGTTTTCTGTAACAATTCAGACTTCTGCATGTGAAGGTTTCCAGCATTTGAAGAGAGCTGTTATGAATCATCAATGGATTGTACTGTATGTTCTCTCTACCTCCCTTTAAAAATTGAAGAAACTTGATTCTTACTACCTTTCCTGTCTTCTATGAATTTTACTAACAACTAAGTCTCAGTTGAATTGGTGGAAGGTGAATTGGAGGCAGGGTCAGCTGCCTACCACTGTGTGGGCAAAGTCAGAACTGATGTTTCTAGGTGAAGAACAGGAATGCAGGGATTGGGGAGTTGAAATAATGTGTAGAAGGGCCACTGAAGATTATGGGAAGATGAGAGGAAGAGAAATCTTTCTGTGTTTCCATTCGTCATTCTACAGGTTCTTTCAATACTACAGAAGTGATTTATTTGGCCTGGAGACGTGAAATAATTTAAGATATAGCTAGGCGTTCTTACCACTTTTGTTATTTTAGACTTCATTTTTAAGTATTCTGCCTCAGTTTGGAGATCCCCTTAATTGAGAACAAAAGTTACATAGTTTCCCAGATAGTGGAGCTAAAGATGTTGTCTCTCCTAATCTTCCTTGTTGTGACTGTTTACAGTTGTCTAGTTGAAGAATTTTTGGTTTTTTGGAGTCTGTCATCTCTTTTGCCATTTCTTTTGAACTGTTCAATTTAAAAATATTTAAAAAATTATCCATCTGTGTAATTTCTTGGTTATCACAGGCAGGAAGTCTCTGGAGAACAGCTATTTTGGATATTTATCTTATGGCACCCTCATGGCACTGTAGTGAATTTTTTTTTTTTTTTTTTTTTTTCCGGTACGCGGGCCTCTCACTGTTGTGGCCTCTCTCGTTGCAGAGCACAGGCTCCGGACGCCCAGGCTCAGCGGCCGTGGCTCACAGGCCCAGCCGCTCCGCGGCATGTGGGATCTTCCCGGACCGGGGCACGAACCCGTGTCCCCTGCGTCGGCAGGCGGACTCTCAACCGCTGCGCCACCAGGGAAGCCCTGTAGCGAATTTTTAAAAAACATTTCAATAAAGTAACTTTGGTGGTGATGAAAAAATCTTTGGGAAGAATGGAGGATCTGGGTGTACTGTGATTCTGGAGAAGGAAAAGGAGGAAAACAGCAGCAGGAGGGCAGAAATGAAATGTAGCGGTGGCTGGAATACAGAGTGGGCAAGTGTTGAGGCACACATAATTTTTCTGGGATATATGACCTTAGGCAAGTTATTTAATTGCCCATTCTTTCAGTTTCCATTTAGATGAAATATGATTGATAATAGTGCCTCCCTGATACTTTAAATTTGAATGTGGTCTGTCACATAACAAACACTGTCAACTATTATAGGCAACAAAGAAACAGGAGAGTAGGACTGGACAGCACTTGTTGGGACAATTATTTCTTAGTACTACATGACTATATAGTCTTTTGACATTTACTGGGTAATGTCTGTCCCACTGCTATCCCATGGTTCTGCTTTAGAGACTCTGAGTAGTCTGGAAAATGGCCTGATTTTTTATCTTGCTCTTATGTGGTGCTATAAATGAATTTTTAATACATTCAGGCTGCTCAGTAGTTGAAAAAGGAACCCTAAATTGAATTTTCAGTATAGATATTTCAAGATAGAATCTAAGAGGGCAGGTTTCAGTTATATCAATATTGTGGTAGGCTTTCTGATTAAGATATCTGATGCTAGAAAAACGACTACATTCTCCTGGAAAAAAAAAACCTTAATATTCATTTTATGTGGATGATATGAGTAGAGAAAGAATTTGTCTTTACCACTTTATAAGTTAGGAACCACAAATTTGTCTTTACCACTTTATAAGTTAGGAACCGTGTTCTAGCTTAGGGAAGAAAAAAAGCTGTGTTTGTCTGGAGTCCTTCACTCCTGTCTTTGCCTCTCTGTTTTTGTTGTGGTTAATGCTGGATCTGTCAGTTTGACAACCAAGTCCTTATTTATGTAGTGACTAAGTTCATACTACCAATTTTAACCCCAAATGAACAATTTTTCTACTTGTATTTAATGCATAGATCTTTATTTTGGCTGCACAGAGGTCTTTTTGCATCCTTTTTTGATGACAGTATTCCATGAAGATGTGTACTATGAAGCTGAGTTTCACAGAGTAGCTGCTTTCTCTGTTTATTTACCTCTTAACCTTCCAGTTATTGCTGTGTGACAGATTACTCCAACACTTACCTCATCGCATCATGAGCACAGAAGATGCCTGTCAGGGATTCAGACAGGGCATGCAGCGGGGTTGACCTGCTCTATGATGCCTGGGGCCTCAGCTGGGAAGACTCAGCCTTGTTTACTCCCATGTCTGATGCCTGGGCTAGGATGACTTAACACTAGGATTGCTGACCAGAATTCTTACATGAGACCTGTCTTCATGGCTTAGCTTCCTCATAGCATGGCAGCCTCGGGGTTATTGAACTTCTTATATGTTAGCTCAGGATTCCAAACATGATTGGTTTTAGTGACCAGCAAACAGGGCAGAGATGCAGTGCTGTTAATGACTCAACCCTGGAAGTCATACGGGATTTACTTCCACTGTACACTGTTGGTTGGCATCCACTCAATAAAATTGCAGAGGAATTGGATTAGTTCTTAATGGGGAAGTGCCAAGGTCACATTGTAGAACAGTACGTGGGAGCCATCTTTAGAAAATGTAATCTGCCATAGATCTCTGGGTTAGATGAATAGTAAATTTCCTGTTGTGTAGAAAATTGGAGCTTTTCTGCTATAGGATATCTTGTCCTAGGATAATATAGATTCATACTCAAGGATTATTATAGGTGAAGGTCCTGACAATATCCTGAAATCTAACAATCTTAATAACATCTTTTATATAGCACAAGGTTTTAATTTTTTATTATATGTCTATTGCAGAATATCTAAGTGTACAAAAAAAGGAAAAAGATTCCACCTATAATTGTACCACTCAGGTACCATTCTTAACATTTAAAAAAATCTTTGTTTTTCATACGTATATGTGTGTGTGTGTGTGTGTGTATATATATATAGGCATTTTTCAAGAGTTTTAAGTTCTCGAGACATTAAATGACAAAGTTAAAGCTAGGTATAGGGCTTCCCTGGTGGCGCAGTGGTTAAGAATCCTCCTGCCAATGCAGGGGAGGGACATGGGTTTGAGCCCTGGTCCGGAAAGATCCCGCATGCCACAGAGTAACTAAGCCTGGGCACCACAACTACTGAGCCTGCGCTCTAGAGCCGGCGAGCCACAGCTACTGAAGCCCGTGCGCCTAGAGCCCGTGCTCTGCAACAAGAGAAGCCACCACAATGAGAAGCCCGCGCACCTCAACGCAGCCAAAAATAAATAAATAAATACTTTGTTTGTTTTGTTTTTTTGCGGTACGCGGGCCTCTCACTGCTGTGGCCCCTCCCGTTGCGGAGCACAGGCTCCGGACGTGCAGGCCCCACGGCAGTGGCTCACGTGGGATCCTCCCGGACCGGGGCACGAACCCGCGTCCCCTGCATCGGCAGGCGGACTCCCAACCACTGCGCCACCAGGGAAGCCCAAATTTATTTTTTTTAAAAAAAATCTAGGTATATAAAACTATCCCTTGGGCTTCTCTGGTGGCGCAGTGGTTGAGAGTCCGCCTGCCGATGCAGGGGACGCGGGTTCGTGCCCCGGCGGAGCGGCGGGGCCCGTGAGCCATGGCCGCTGAGCCTGTGTGTCCCGAGCCTGTGCTCCGCAACGGGAGAGACCACAACAGTGAGAGGCCCGCGTACTGCAAAAAAAAAAAAAACCCCAAAAAAACCAAAAACAAAAAACTATCCCTTGTGGGATATGTAGGACATTCACTGTGTATTAATGTCCTGATCTAGCAACAGTTTCCTTGAAAAATGTATAATACCATAAAAAGGGAAGATAATAAATGCAAGGTATAAGCTAATAGTAGTTTTTCTTTTGCCTGGTTGCTAGAATTTTAACTGTGTACTGACACTAAATTTCAGGCCCCCCTTCTGTCTGCATATCTTCTATTTGTATATTTCTAAATAGTGAAATGCAGATTATAACGCTGTTATTACATCCTAAATCATAATTAAAAGCAAATCTTAACTTGTTTTTTATTTCTTAAAGAAAAATAAGCCTACCCTTTTAAAAAAATGAATGAACTGTCTTTGTTCCATCCTCAGAGTGTTTGAGGCAGTTGAGCTTATCTTTTGCACATGGGGTTAGGCCTGTCATATCAGTGTAAAAATCTTGATTTTCATCTGGTAGACTTGAATTTTATATGTGTTTAGTTGGAAACTTGTTGATTGTGTAAATAGTTCACCTAAATAAAATTGGATAGTTTCATCATCCTTTAATGTTTTAATGATTGTATTGATTTTATTTACCTTCCGTATAACTAAGGAATTGTGATAGGCTGTTTCATTTAGGGTAGAATGGCTATGAAAGTTGACTACTGTCTTTTCTGCCATAAAGAAAATGGATCATTTGACCTAAAACACCTTTCTAGCGTTGCTTTTAAACTTGTTTCTGTGCCTCTGAATTTTATCAGACCCTTACTTTGTATTTGGTTTCTTCATTATTTTATTATTGCTAAGGGTAAAGTATTATATATGTTTGTAATTTATTGTGATTATTTAAAATTTTATTTTATTTTATTTTTTAAAAAAATACTTATTTGGCTGCGCTGGCTCTTAGTTGTGGCATGTGAGATCTTTGTTGTTGTGTGCAGGATCTAGGTCCCTTACCAAGGATGGCACCCCGGGCCCCTGCATTGGGAGCATGGAGTCTTAACCACTGGACCACCAGGGAATTCTGCCCGCGCCCCCCCCCCCGCCCCTCAATTTAGATTTCAACTTATTAAAACAATATCTGAATTTTTAACTGTGCTTCAGTACCTGAGTATCTCCGCGGGGGGTGGGCAGGGGGTGCTTATCTAATAGTAGTAGCCTAGGAAACCTCCAAAGTTTTCAACTTAGGGGTGGCGGGGAGGGAGATGACCTTGAACCAGAGGCTTAACTTCTTCCCCCCCCCCCCCGCACATTAATGACATCTGTGAGAAAATAATAAAAGAAAAGCTGTTGACTAGTGTACTGTGCCTGTAGGTGATATGATAGCTTGAAATTATTTCAGTTCAAGGGAAATGAATGAGGCATATCAAAGACAATATGCATGTGTGTTTATTCAGGAAAAATAAACTCTTTTATGTCACTTACATGAATTCTTTGGCAGGGGGAGGGAGGGACAAAAATTTAACACTTAATAAAATGTCTGATATGCTCACTTGGGTGTAACTGGGATTTTCACCAAATTGTGGCCCTCACTTATGTGGATGAGTATTATATGCCTGGGCCATCTGATGCATATCTTTTTTGAGAAACCTAAAAAATAAGCAGCGTTTTTTTCATTGGCTTATAATAACAGTATTTGGTATCATTCAGCATGGCTGGGGTATTTAAATTCATTTTTTAACTCACAATTAAAGCTATTTTATATACTAACTTAAACTGTAGTATATCTAAAAAGTATATTTATAGCAAGATTTGAGATAAACTTAGAGAATTATGTGGGTTTGTTATTTTAGCATGGTTAAGCTGGTATATACTTTCAGTTATGGAATATAATTTTTTTTTCTTTTAATATAGGGCAAGCTTGATGATTATCAGGAACGAATGAACAAAGGGGAAAGGCTTAATCAAGATCAGCTGGTAAAGATGTTATATTTTTATTAAGATTTTATGCTCATTAATTTTAATAGGAAAATTAATTTTGTGTTTCTTTGTGTTTCCAGTAAAGTCGGGTTCTTTCTTTGTTATTTTAGGATGCTGTATCTAAGTACCAGGAAGTCACAAATAACTTGGAGTTTGCAAAAGAACTACAGAGGAGTTTCATGGCATTAAGCCAAGATGTAAGTAAAAAATAGCATATGTTTATGAAATATTAAAAATGAGAAGGGCAGAAAATTTTGTCTCTTCGAATTTTAATTCTTGCATTACTGTTGATAAGCTTTCTGCAAGGGGGAGAGGATTGGATCCAGTTATATCTAAGATGCTTTCCAATTCTGTAAAGTTTAGTGTAACACCTGAAAGATGCCTTTTAAAAGGACTGAGTTTTATATATGACAGACATGTATCGTTGGTTTAAAAAATTATTTATGCAAATATAACAGCCTTCTGTATATACGGGATCTTCATCCAAGGATCGAAATCCTAGGTTGGTTGAATCTGCAGATACAGAGTGTGGACTGTAAGGGACTTGGAACATCCATGGATTTTGGTATCCACGGGGGGTGGGGTGGGGGGTGGTCCTGGAATCGATTCCCCTTGGCTACGGAGAGATAACTGTATAAACGTGATAGACATTTATCTTCCATGTATTCCTTATGCCTCATGACTATGTTACAATCCCGTTAACTATCAGAAAATAAAGAAACCTGTTGATATAATAGGTAACTACTTTCTCCATAGAGATCTTAAGGGATGCGGCCGACTAATATATTGCACTTGTATCAACTCTTGATCCAACAAAGTGGTGTGTTTTTCCCCAAACATCTTTTGATGTGACAGAAGCCTTTGGGAACAGGATAAAATTAAATATGAACAAAGTCAAATAAGTTGTTGAAAGTTGAGACCAGAAAATTGATATCCTTGTGAATTAGTGTTAGCTTATTTGGAGAAAGGCTTATAACAACGTTGAAATTTAAAGTTGTCTCTGATTTGGTGAAATGAATAAACAAAACAGTTTATTATGTGATGAGAGACAATGCAGTACAGAGATGAAGAGTTCTGATTGGAACCAAACTGCCTGATTTGAATCCTGATTCTGCCACTTTCACTTAATAGCTGTATGACTTTGAAAGAGTCTATACCTGTATAAGTCAGGGTTTTCCAGAGAAACAGAGCCAGTAGGATAGAAAGGAAAGGATGGGAGAAAAAGGGAGAGGGGAGAGGCAGTAATAGTGCCTCATTATAGGGTTGTGCTTATAACAGTAAAAATGGCAGTAATAGTGCCTACCTCATTATAGGGTTATGCTTATAACCGTATTTGACGTATAACTATTTCATGCACTTAATATTATTGTTACTTATTAAATTTGATTAAAGGTGGAAAATATTGATACCCCTCAAAACAGAGTAAGGGAAATTTAATTTACACCCAAGTAGGGATTTGTTCCACTTGGCTTAGATCAGAGCCTCAGGCTTGAAGAACCCTGTCCAATTTCTTGTTTCTGATTTAAAAAAAAAAATATGGGTCACAGAAGTAGAATTGCTATATACAATTTAATATAGAATCTATTTTTGAAGCTACTGTCACTATGTAAATGAAAATACTTGTATTCTCCTTTGCTTCTTTTTTTAACACTGGTGTTTTCAGGAACTTTTCACTGGGCCTTTAACTTCATTGGCAGTCCTTTTATTTAACTCTGATCCTTTGTTGCACTTTCCACAGTTATTAAACGCTTTTTTTGTTTTGGTTCAAGAGCTTCTTTAACCTAGTTCCAGCCTACCTTTTCAAGTCTTCATAGTCTTCCCTACTTGAACTCCTCATTTCATCCAAAGTGGCTTTCTTTATTATCTTACTTTTGCTTTCTTGACTTATTTTCTCATTCCTGCCTTTCTTCCTAGAATGGAAGTGGTGGATTGTTGGGATGAGTAGTGGGTTTGACATCTTCTTGTGAGTCAATAGTAGGCAATTTAAATTAGTATTTTGAACCATTTTTTCATAGAGATAGACATAGATAAGATTTTTTTTTATTGTGGCTGTTGGTTGGGTTTCTTTTTTAATTGTCTCAGAACCTTAATTAAAATTTTTAGTTTTTATACTTTTTATTATGGAAAATTTAAAAACTAAAGAAAAGACTATAATGAGCTCACATTTACCTATACCTAGCTTTTACAGTTACCATGATTTCATGGGCAATTATATTTCATCTATACACCTACTCCCTTGCTCCCTGCCTGCTAGATTATTTTGAAGCAAATCCCCAATATATTGTTTCATTGATACCATTTCCATAGTGTAATACCTTCTAGGAAAAGATGTATTTTGAATTTCCAGCAGCTACTTAAAACAGATTACTTATTAAATTGTTTTTAAGTTGGGAGTCATTCTTTTGTATATCAGGGTCTCATTTAACTCAGTGAATGAAATATGTCTTATTTACATTGGACCTGAAATTGATGTAAAGGAGTTTCGTAAAACTTATTGCTACGTCTATGTTTATATTCTTATGCAGATTCAGAAAACAATAAAGAAGACAGCACGTCGGGAGCAGCTTATGAGAGAAGAAGCTGAACAGAAACGTTTAAAAACTGTGCTTGAGCTGCAGTATGTTTTGGACAAATTGGGAGATGACGAAGTGAGAACTGACCTCAAGCAAGGTTTGAATGGAGTGCCAATATTGTCAGAAGAGGAACTGTCGTTGCTGGATGAGTTCTACAAGTTAGCAGACCCTGAACGGGACATGAGCTTGAGGTATAGTGGTATTTGATAATAGAAATTTCTAAATGTTGTGTTGAGTAGACAACCGAAAGGTAATTAACTAGCTGTTTTATTATTACTACAAGGTTGAATGAGCAGTATGAACATGCCTCCATTCACCTGTGGGACTTGCTGGAAGGGAAGGAAAAACCTGTATGTGGAACAACCTGTGAGTATCACTGACAACTTTTGATTTTGTGACTAAGAATCTTTAAAATTTAATGTAAGATAGATACCTAGTGGGAAGCAGCTGCATAGCACAGGGAGGTCAGCTCCATGCTTTGTGACCACCTAGAGGGGTGGGATAAGGGAGGGTGGGAGAAAGAGGCAAGAGGGAGGGGATATGGGGATATATAGCTGATACACTTTGTTATACAGCAGAAACTAACACAACATTGTAAAGCAATTATACTCTAATAAAGATGTTTAAAAAAAAAAGTCAAATTCATAGAATCAAAGAAGGAAATGCTATTTTCCAGGGGCTGGGGGGAGGGGGAATGGGGACTTACTAATCACTGGGCATAAAGTTTCATTCAAGCAAGATGAATAAATTCTAGAGGTCTGCTGTACAACATTGCACCTGTAGTCAACAATAATATATGGTACACTTAAATTTTGTTGAAAAAAAAATTTGTTAAAAGGTAGATCTCATGCTAAGGGTTCTTTCCACAATAAAATAAAATAAAAATAAATATTAAAGAAATTTTAGAACTGTGTAAATAACGTTAATCCACTGTTTACTTTTTGGTTTATTTCCTTTTTGTATCTTTTTATTTATTTATTTTTTGCAATTTTTTTTGTGTGTAAGTCAAAACACCAGCATCAACCAATCAAAAATCTATAAAGATGGGAGTCCTAAATTAACATGGTTTTGTTCATAACTTATTTTGCTTGAGGTGGACAGATTAATACCAAATTGACTTTCATTGTTTTTGGTACTAGATGGGGACTGGTTTTTCCTTACAGATGAAATTTTGTGAAAAACATTTACTGCACCCTGTACATTCTACTCATGGTCATAGCCTTAGTCTATCTTTAGTTTTTCTTAAACTTCTGCCAATTTGGGACATTCATTTTTTCCTATGTTTTTTAAAAAGCTAATATCTAGGCCAGTATTCTATATGTGAACTCCTTAACTGTAAATATGCAGTTGTATGATTTTTTTTTTTTTTTTTCGGTACGCGGGCCTCTCGCTGCTGTGGCCTCTCCCGTTGCGGAGCACAGGCTTCGGACGCGCAGGCCCAGCGGCCATGGCTCATGGGCCCAGCCGCTCCGCGGCATGTGGGATCCTCCCAGACCGGGGCATGAATCCGTGTCCCCTGCATTGGCAGGTGGACTCTCACCAGTGCGCCACCAGGGAAGCCCTGTTGATTTTTTTTTGTTTTTAAAGGATATTTTTAAGTTACACTACCTCAGTAAATTAGGAATTTTAGATTTTAACCCCTTAGTCAGGGAATAGATTCTTAGCTATTTTTAATGTCGATTTAGGGAAGTAGATTTTTGAACATATTAAGGCAAAAATATCTGTTTATACCCTGTTTTTAGCTATTTGGTTGAAAAGAGCTTATACTTTTTCTGGCAAAATTGTATGATGTAATTTGGAGTGTATTTGCTTTAAGGAGATGGGTAAATCAAATATGAGGAACCAATGCTTTTGTGTCTTTTCATGTAAGAAATCATTTTCTTGGTGTGTTAACTTGTGTTGTCTGTATTTCTTTGTTAAAAAAAAACTTTTTGGCTTCTTGATTTTAGTTCTGCTACAAATATGTACTGAATTCCCCACTTGAAGTTTGATTAGAAAGCAGTTGACGTGTATAAACTTGTTAGCTTCAAAAAGTAGCTTTAGGTCAAGCCTGATAAAATTTTCATGAGCACTGTTGAGGAGTAACAAGGGTTAAAGTCTAAGCCGTAGCTTGTTTTGGTGTTATTTTCTACCTGGCCTCATTCCTGCATCTGAGGAATGTAACATCTTTATAGTTAATGGAAAGATATAATTTACTCATATTAGTGTTTTTATGTGCATTCAGTTTTCATAAGTTTTTTTAAAATAGTTCTGAGGCAGGAGATTCTGAAGCAGGGGAAGGAAAACATGTGAAGTGTTCAGCATTCAAAAGTTAATAGTTATTGGGACTTCCCTGGTGGTCCAGTGGTTAAGAATCCGCCTTCCAATGCAGGGGACACGGGTTTGGTCCCTGGTCGGGGAACTGAGATCCCACATGCTGCTGGGCAACTGATCCCACGTGCCACAACTAGAGAAGAGTGAAAGATCCCGCATGCCGCAACGAAGATCCTGTGTGCTGCAACTAAGACCCGACACAGCCAAATAAATAAACATATATATTATATGTGTGTGTGTGTGTGTGAGAATATATATATGTGTGTGTGTATATGTATGTGTATATATATATATATATATATATATATATATAAAAAAGTCAATATTTATTTATTTATTTGGCTGTGCTGTGTGGCTTGCGGGGTTTTAGTTCCCTGACCAGGGCTTGAACCGGGCCCTCAGCAGTGAGAGCGCAGTCCTAACTACTGGACTGCCAGGGAATTCCCAATAGCTTTACTTTTTAAAAAAAAATATTTATTTATTTATTTGGTTGCATCAGGTCTTAGTTGCAGCTCTCGGGCTCCTTAGTTGTGGCTTGTGAACTCTTAGTTGCGGCATGCGTGTGGGATCTAGTTCCTGGACCAGGGATCGAATCTGGGACCCCTGCACTGGGAGCGTGGAGTCTTAACCACTGTAACACTAGGGAAGTCCCCCTATAGTTTTACTTTTAATAGCATTAATTTTATAATACTTTGATATAATGTCCCTGAAGTTTCATTTTTCTGTATAGTGACCTATTTAATGGTCTTGCTCTACATCTACTATACAAGGCCAGGAAATGGAGATTAACTCCTGACACAAACCTTCCCCCACCGCCCTGTCCCCTTTACGTACCAAATTCTGACAATTTTATTTTCCTTTTAAATATCTTTTGAATCTACTTCTTTTTCTCTACTTTTCTGCCTTTCTGTTGTCTAATGCAGTCTCTTAACTGAATTCACCATCCATTCCTCTTTAAAATCTTTTAATGGTTTTATTTTAATCACATTTTATATACATTTGCCCTTAGTTTGTAAGACCTTGCATATTCTGGCTCTTACCCGTCTCTCCAGACTCATCTTTCCTTATGCGTTTTCTCACTCCCTATGCTCCCGCCACAATGCATACTTTAATTTTCTTGTATTTGGCACCCTGTGTACAGGGCTTTGTAGATGCTGTTGCCTCTGCCTTGAAACACTTGTTTCCTCTCTACTACTCACCTTTCAGATCCCAGCTCTTGCAGCCCTTATACCAGAAAAGCCTCTCATGGTCTCTCCCTGATTAGGTCCAGTCCATTGTACTTCTGTGTAGTACTTTTCACAGATGTAATTTTACTGTTTTTGTGAGTATTTGATAACTCTTCTTTATTGGACTGTTCACTTAGTGAGGGCAGATACTGTATCTTTACATACCTCTCTGTAGCCCCAGTGCCTAGTTCATTGCTTAACATACAGTTAGGTGCTAAGTAAATGTTTATTGAATGAATAAATGATAATTGTCAGGGTTTTTTTGGACTAACTTATTTAAAATACTTAAAAATTTAATACAAATAATTTCTTGTTCCCTATTCTGTAATAAATTTCTGTTGGAATTTAATGGTTTTATGTTTTTAAGTAACAGTTGATGGGTTTTTTTTTCTTACCACTATATTTTGTAGAATGTTGAATCTTTTAAGTCAGGCATCCTCAGATAGTCCAAGACTATAATTAATATTCTGTTTTTAGATAAAGCTCTAAAGGAAATTGTTGAGCGTGTTTTCCAGTCAAACTACTTTGACAGCACTCACAACCACCAGAATGGGCTGTGTGAGGAAGAAGAGGCAGCCTCAGCACCTGCAGTTGAAGACCAGGTAGCTGAAGCTGGTGAGTACTCAGGTGGATATGAGCTTTAGTTTAGGGTCCTGGTTTTACTTTCCTTTGCCACAAGTTCAAGCTATACATTTATTTAGTTATATTTGTACACTTAGATCTTTAAAGAAACTTTAAGCATGACCAAATATTAAGACAAATCATGTTAAGAGTAATTCCCAGAGGCATTAAATATCAGTTGTTTATCTTTTTTTTAGTTTTATTTTTAAAATTATTTTATTTTTGGCTGTGTTGGGTCTTTGTTGCTGCGCGCGAGCTCTTCTCTAGTTGCGGCGAGCGGGGCCTACTCTTTGTTGCGGTGTGCTGGATTCTCATTGTGGTGGCTTCTCTTGTTGCGGAGCACGGGCTCTAGGCGTGTGGGCTTCAGTAGTTCTGGCACGTGGGCTCAGTAGTTGTGGCTCGCGGGCTCTGGAGCACAGGCTCAGTAGTTGTGGCGCACAGGCTTAGTTGCTCCACAGCATGTGTGATCTTCCTGGACCAGGGCTCGAACCTATGTCCCCTGCATCAGCAGGTGGATTCTTAACCAGTGTGCCACCAGGGAAGCCCCTATCTTGTTTATGTTGATCATTGTTACAGACTGGTATTTCTCTTGCTGCAGTATTGCTAGGCTGGAGTATGGATGAGGGAGCAACTGTTGTAAGGTTTTTCAAATAGGTTTTTGGCTGATGTACACAGATTTATTGCTGCTTGCAATGCCAGTATATGAGGTGAATGGTATGAGGTTTTCTGGTTTTTTTTATGATGGAGTGATTATAACTCCATGATCTTGAACTATAAATTCCTCAGTCACCAGAGATCTATTCTGGCACCTAGCACATCACTAATAGGTAGGTAAGCACTTACTGTGAGGACTTTTATGATAATGTAAGATGATGAATAAAATTTTGAGTACTGTAGGGAGTGTTGTTGGAGCATAAACTTTATAATGGGTAAAAGCATGGATTCCAGAATCAGACTGCCTGGATAGAATCTTGGCTACAACACGTATTAGCTGTGTAACTTTGGGCAACCTACTGAACTTCTCTGTACCTCAGGTTCTTCATTTAGGAAGTAATTTGTAAAGTATGTATACAGTGCCTGGCACATGGTAAGCATTAGGTTGAAACTAGAAGGGAACATTGCACATCAATGGAATTTATGGTTGCAGATCAATATAAGGCAGTAAGGCAGTCTTTTTTTTTTTTTTTTTTTTTGGCTGTGCTGTGAGGCTTGTGGGATCTAAGTTCCCCAACTAGGGATGGAACCCAGGCCCAGGCAGTGAAAGTGCCGAGTCCTAATCACTGGACTGCCAGGGAATTCCCAAGACATTTTTTTCCCCCCTTACCACTTTTACCAAGTAGATTAAAATAGAGACTAGGATGCTGCTTTATTGGCATTATACTTGATCCAGAATAATTACTATTGAAACTAAAATAATTGTGGAATAAATGGTAAAGAAAACACTTTCTGAATATATTGTAAGAATAATAAAATACAGAAACGTACTGTTAACTATAACTTTGTAAATAAATTCAGACTATGTGATGGTGAACTGTTTACTTATTTGGATTTAAATGAATTGTTAACTTAAAAAAAGTTTTCTTACACTCTTTTGTATCATTTTTTAACCTCTTAGAACCTGAGCCTGCAGAAGAATACACTGAACAAAGTGAAGTTGAATCAACAGAGGTATGATTTTTATTTAATGCTAGCTTTCCCTTTCTGCCTTTCAAACAGAGGTCTCAAACATTTACTTTGCTTTGCAGTATGTAAATAGACAATTTATGGCAGAAACACAGTTCAGCAGTGGTGAAAAGGAGCAGGTAGATGAGTGGACAGTTGAAACAGTTGAGGTAAGAGCTCTCTGTTACAAGGTTGATGTCTTTTGTCTTTAGTTAGTAATTCTTATCTCTCCTAAGAACAATTTTAGATTGTTAAGTCTTTTGCATTCTTAGTACATTTATTAGAATAACAAACTCATCATGTAAGACTGTTCTGTTTAAAAGGTGATTTGTTTGTCTTTGAGGATATTTAATATAATCACTGCTTTGCTGATACAATTACAAAAAAATATACAAATATCTATTTATAATTTATGGGGTTAATCTGTCTGTTAAAGTACATGATTTGTCTGTTATCAGGTTGCTCTATAAAAATCTGGGCTCCCACATGGATAGCCTTCAGAAAGACTACCTTACAGGGGTACGTTGGAGTGTCATCTTAGACTTCTCCTTCACCCTAGTGCTGTTTGGTTACCAGGCTCTGTTAGCTCAGTATTGCTTACAAAGGAAATAAGGTTGTGACTTGCCCAGGCTTAACAGATATGGCTTGCCCAGACTTAAAAGCCAGACAGAGGAATATCAATTTGATGTAATAAAAATTAGTGATATTTTTCAGTAGCAGGGAATTACTAAAAACAATAATCAGAAATTATTAGAGCTAGAAAAATGACAGAGTGAGCTTTGGCTTTTGTAACAGTTTTGATGAGGTGATAGAGCTTGATCCTATGGTATTGCCAGAGAGAATGAAATGATGGGAACTCAAAGCTTGATGATAATAATAGCTAACATTTCTTGAATGCTCATTATATATCATGTACTGAGATAGATATATATTTGGTATAGATATATAGGTTTGCTTAATATAGAAGGCTTAACAGTTTAAGCAAAACACATAATTTTAGGAAGTTATAACAGGTAGTCTTTCTTGAAAGCAGTTTACAAGGTAAATCTGAAATGCAACATGGTGACCCTGTGGAATTGGGAACACTATAGAAGTGATAGCATTGATCAGAGTGTTAAATTTGGCATAATTTGGTCAGGTTGAATACATTCCAGTCTGCTATTCTGTTTACAGTGTAGGTGGTGTATGTAATTTGGGGACCAGTCATGATGATAATGAGTGGAGCTCTGTCATTCTACCAACCCAGTCCCCTCTCCTTCTCTCCCATTTTAGGTGGTAAATTCACTCCAGCAGCAACCTCAGGCTGCATCTCCTTCAGTACCAGAGCCCCACTCTTTGACCCCAGTGGCTCAGGCAGATCCCCTCGTGAGAAGACAGCGAGTACAGGACCTTATGGCGCAAATGCAGGGGCCCTATAATTTCATACAGGTAGGTGCTATTTAGTCAAACACTATGACAGAAGGGTTAAGTGTTTACATTATTTAACTTAATTCCATTACATTCTACCTAAACTTGTAGGATTCAATGCTGGATTTTGAAAACCAGACCCTTGATCCTGCCATTGTATCTGCGCAGCCTATGAATCCAGCACAGAACATGGACATGCCCCAGCTGGTTTGCCCTCCAGGTTAGTAATGATACATGTTTATGTGAGAAAGAAAGTATAGAGCCAATGCTTTCAGGTTTTGTAAAGTTTATGAAAATTAATTTTTTTCTTTTTAATGCTTAACTTTTAGATCTTGTATCTTTTATTTTTATTTATTTATTTTATAATATTTATTTGTTTGTTTGTTTACTTTGGCTGCGCCGGGTCTTAGTTGTGGCACGCGGGATCTTCGCTGTGGCATGCGGGATCCTTTTTTTTTTTTTAGTTGTGGCATGCGGGCTTCTTAGTTGCGGCATGCGGACTCCCAGTTGCGGCATGTGTGCGGGATCCAGCTCCCCGACCAGGGACCGAACCTGGGCCCCCTGCATTGGGAGCGTGGAGTCCTACCCACTGGAGCACCAGGGAAGTCTCTGTATCTTTTAATTTGATGAGAAATGTTACTGTTTTTTCCTGTAATATGAATAATATCTGTAGTTCCATCATTGGTGGTGGTGGTGGATTTTTTTTTTTGTAACTTTATTGGCATACAGACATACAGAAAAGTACAAGCAAATTTATAGCACAGTGAGTTTTCACAAACTTGAACACGCTAGCACCCAAAAGTGGAACTTTACCAGTACCCCAGAAGGCTACTTGTGTTCCCTTTTAGTCAGTAGTTACCTCTCTCCTTGCCCCATTAGTAACCACTTCCTAACTTGTAAAACTGTAGACCTGTTTTGCTTGTTTTTGTGTATAAATGAAATTTTGCTTGGCTGTTTAAATTTCAAAATTAATCTAAGAATAAATCTAGTATTAACAGGTATCTTTCTCTGAAGGATGATTGAAGCTTTTTAGGAGAATTTCTGAACATTTTATTACTTAAATAAAAAATGAGATGGAGTCGGTAAAAAATAGTGGAGTGGGTAAGGGAATGCTCAAGAGGAAAGTGGAAGAGATAGTAAGTTTCAAACTCTTACTAGTCTTACACCATTATTTGAAACAGCAGCATACTAAATATGGTTGGTGCCTTTGTATCAGCTTAAGTGCTTAAGCTTAAGTAATTTTGAGTCTTGTTTTTTTCCTACAGCATGTCAGCATTTAGGGCATAAAAGTGGAACCATGTAAAGTAACGCATTTAATGTTGTTAATCTTTTTTTTTTTTTTTTTTGCGGTACGCGGGCCTCTCACTGTTGTGGCCTCTCCCGTTGCGGAGCACAGGCTCCGACGCGCAGGCCCAGTGGCCATGGCTCACGGGCCCAGCCGCTCCGCGGCATGTGGGATCTTCCCGGACCGGGGCACGAACCCGTGTCCTCTACATCGGCAGGCGGACTCTCAACCACTGCGCCACCATGGAAGCCCTAATGTTGTTAATCTTAAGTGTCATAAAAGGAGTTGCTGGTAATAGCATGTTTAATGAACACAGTTAATATGGTTAAGGTAGTTAGGATTTCTCTAAAGTAAAGGGAGCTCATATCTCTCTACCAAGAGTAGAAAACGGATCAGTGTTCATTTTTTGAGCTCTACCAGAGGAAGAAAATACATAGTTTTCTTAGCTGCGCTAGTCAACACATGCAGTACTGATGTAACCTGTAAAGCTGTTTAGATGTTCAGGTAAGGCTGAGTTCACTAGACTCTCCAGTGAAAACGGATGATTTCTAAATGGCTAACGAAAGATACTGTATTTTTTATTATCTAACGGTGATTTGGGAGTGTAGTGGAAGGATGGTGAGAGTTGGCAATAATATGCACATTGAGTTGAATATAGGCTTTTTAAAGGTATGTTTTTATTTTTTCCAGTGGCAACATTTGAAATTGTATTGAAAGTTGATAATGTTAAAATGTTACTGAATATTATCTAAAAGTTTTGAGTAAGAGTAATGCTGCTTTATGGTTACTGCTTTAAAAGGCTCTTTGTGGGTAACATTAGCATTGATTCTTACCATTCTGCTCTACACCTCTTCATTAGTACTGTCTCACTAACACTTTGCAAAACAAAGTGGAGGCCATTGTGACAGTTGACTTACAGTGACTATCAATTAATTGAAAATGCTCACTTGAAAGCTAAAATCCTGCCTATACTTCCCCATTTATTTTCATGATTGTTGAAAAGTTTATATAGGATTTGGCTATAGAAAATTGACTTTAAAGAGCAAGTAAATGTATTTAGACATTTCTGAAGAAATTTGATTTTGTATGATAGTATCGTTTGATCAATTTTGCAGTTCATTCTGAATCTAGACTTGCTCAACCTAATCAAGTTTCTGTACAACCAGAAGCTACACAGGTAAGAGTGATATAAATATTTTTACAGCTTTTTGTTTTTAATCACTTCTTGGGTCTCTTTCTTAGTTAGTTTATGAAAACCAGGTAGGAATTTGATAAGTGTCCAAGTCTGGCATGGGTAGCTAGCTATCGGCCTTTATTTCCATCTTTACATTTATTTTTCTTTTGATGAACTAAAAAAATTTTTTTGTTAATCCTTGTGTTTTATAATTATAATGAAGGAAGAAGGTTTTTAATTTTGAACTGAGATTTTAGATTTCATAATTTTAAAACTTAGTGTAGATGTTATCTACATTTGTGGGGAGCTTCATAACTGGACTAGGGTTTATTTAACTTTGAGCTTTAATAATGTATATATTCTTGCAGTTGTTAGGTTTTATAGTCTCTTTATCATATCTGTTTCTTAACCCTGTATGTATTAAAGGTGGTTTATAACAGAATGAAGCTTTGATTTCTTTACTTCTTTGTAGGTTCCTTTGGTTTCATCTACAAGTGAGGGATATACAGCATCTCAACCCTTGTACCAGCCTTCTCATGCTACCGAGCAACGACCACAAAAGGAACCAATTGACCAGATTCAGGCAAGTTCTGTTACCAGGTCATGTAAACTTGATGAGGCAATTATACATGAATTGGGTGGAGGTAAATAACTGTTAATACAGTGTCTCTTCGTTTTGGACCCAATGCATGCACTGTAGTATTTTTGTTTCATAAAATAGTTGAGCTTGTTAACATACGTATGGGTAGTAGACTTGGCTTAGTTTACCACTAAAGTGTGATTATTCACTTTGTGTTTAGGCAACAATCTCTTTAAATACAGACCAGACTACAGCATCATCATCCCTTCCTGCTGCTTCTCAGCCTCAGGTGTTCCAGGCTGGGACAAGCAAACCTTTACATAGCAGTGGAATCAATGTAAATGCAGCTCCATTCCAATCCATGCAAACGGTAAGCAAATTAATCCAACTAACATTAAGTGCCTGGTGTGTACTACCTTCATGCTAGAGTCTCAACAGAAAGTCTTTATTTAACTTTGCGCTTGAGTCTGCATCTACCCTAACTGTAGGGTATATTTAATTGAAGACAGACTCTCATTTTTTTCTGTTCCCAGAGATAAATTTGAGTCTTAGGAGTTATGTGCCCATGTCTTCTTGTTTTGTAGTTTCACCGTTTTGATTTGATTAACAAAACTGTAAACATGAAAAAAGTAGACTAGTATAACATCTATTATATATATAGATCATTACCTAGATTTAACAACTGTTTACACTTTGCCATATTTGCTTAATCTTTTATTTTACTGAAGTATATCTCAAAGTAAAGTAATGGACATTTTGATACTTCACCCTGGTTCTTCAGTAAGCATCTCTAAATTGCAGAATTTCTAGAAAATAATGATAATGAAAATACTGTGATTGATGGGATACAGCCAAAACAGTGCTCACAGGAAAATTCAGAGTTAAATGCTTAATTTTTGATGAAAGTATCAATAAAAATAAAATAACTATTTAAATTAAAGTTCTTAGATTTTTAATTTCTGTAAGTGATATTTTGTCAGGGGTTTGCATCTTTTAAAAAGATTTCTCATTTATAATAGCATTTCCAAGGCTTCTGATTATATGTCTTTTTAGATTTTTAATCCCCATTTATACTCTGCTTTAAGTGCTATATGGTATATATGTATTTTCAACATTGAAGTGCATGAACTGAGGGGTGTGTGTGTGTGTGTGTGTGTGTGTGTTTGTGTGTGTATGTGTGTGTATGAGAGAGAGAGAGAGAGAGATGTCTGAGACTTCTGTAATGGTCTTTCTTACGTTTCAGGTAAAACCAGAATTGAGATCTGCCATGGCCATGTTAAAAGTAGGGAAATGATTAGCATAAAGGGAAGAACTAATCATTTACTTTATTTACTTATAGGTGTTCAATATGAATGCCCCAGTTCCTCCTGTTAATGAACCAGAAACTTTAAAACAGCAAAATCAGTACCAAACCAGTTATAACCAGAGCTTTTCCAGTCAGCCTCACCAAGTAGAACAAACAGAGCTTCAGCAAGAACAGCTTCAAACAGGTAGGAAAACCAGTGTCACCTCCTTGACTACTTGCTTTGCAGTGCAGTTATTGACAGTGTTAGGAGAGTTTGGACTTTTGAGTGGCAGTGTCCAGGAGTTTTTGTTTTGGTAGTAGACCATATGAATTTTTCATTGCTGATCCTGAGTAAAATCAAGCCCATATTTGCTCTATGTGAATTATTGCAGTTTTTGGAGGCTTTATGCCCATTTTCCCTTGGTTAGTGAGTTTTCATAATATCCTATCTTATTTCATTATGTGATTTTAGAGGAATTAAACTTGTTATTCACATTGTGATCAACTTTGCTCTTAATTGCTAATTATTTGAAGCCTGCTGGCATGATACCTGGCAGCAAGTTGGTTATACAAAATTAAGCAGTAAAGGAGTTGGTGTGGCTGCATTTGGTGGACTAGGTTGAAACAAGGTCCTTGTTGGCAAGTAAGGTCATAATTTGGCCAGTTGTCATACCTATCACAATAATAATGTGGATATAGATATTTTAGATTTCTTACATTTGTAAGACATAAATAGCTTTTTTAGGTCTTTGGTTATTTAATTCTTAAGAGATTTAATTGGAATTCCATAACAAGCTAGCAAACCCTATTAAGAACCATAGGCGTTAATACTTTAATTTTACTGGACTGACTGATGTGAGTAACTGGACTGACTGATGTGAGTAACTATCTCTGATTGTCTAATTTCTTGACAGACCTGGGTCAACATTGATTTTTCTTACATATCACTGTAGTATTCAGCATCACTAATCAGGGAGGTTGAATCAACCACAGTCTGACAGAAATTTGGCAGTTATGCTATCTGTGTTTTTGAATGATAAAACTGGACTTCTTGTTCTCAGGCTCCTTTAATTATTCATTGCCATGTACAGGCGTACCTTGAGGATATTGCAGGTTCGGTTCCAGACCACTGCAATAAAGCAAATATCTCAAAGTGAGTCATGTGAAATTTTTGGTTTCCTAGTGCATATAAAAATTCTGTTCACACTATACTATAGCGTATTAAGTGTGCAATAATAGCATTATGTCTGAAAAAACAGTGTACATGACTTAATTTAAAAATACTTTATTGTCAAAAAATGCTAACCATCCTCTGAGACCTCACTGAGTCATAGTAGTAACATCAAAGATCGCTGATTACAGATCACCATAACAAATATAATAATGAAACAGTTTGAAATATTGCAAGAAATACCAAAATGTGACCCAGAGATATGAAATGAGCAAGTGCTGTTGGAAAAATGGTACTAATAGACTTGATCTACACAAGGTTGCCACAAACCTTCAATTTGTAAAAACAAAACAAAACAAAATGCAGTATCTGTGAAGAGCAATAAAGAGAAACACAATAAAATGAGGCATGCTTGTGTTCATAAGTTGGTTGTAGAGCGGATGTATTTGGTGCCTTTAGACATTATGCTAACATGCTTGCTGTTTTACCTTTTTTTCAGATGGTGTAATGAAATTAAAAATTACTGTATATCATTTGATTTGGTTAGTTTGGCCCTTTGTGCCAGCTGATTTCGAGCTGTCTTGTTCTTATATTCTACCTGACATTACTAATTGACTGAAGCACTGGGCTAGATAACTTTTGTTACCATTTCAAAATACACATTATTTATGAAACTTAACTTCATAACATTTACAGATATTTTCAGTAAAAAACCAAATCGGCCCATCTGCTTTGCTCAGACACCTCCACCCTACCACTCTGATCTAGGCAGCCATCAGCTCTTATCTGGAATATTGCAGTTGTCTCCCTTGACTCTTATTTTAGTCCAGTCTGTTCTCCACACAGTAGCCAGAGTGATTATTTTAAAATGTAAATCAGATGTCTCTCTCCTGTTCAGAACCTCCTAGTGACTGCCAATTACATTTAGAAAAGAAATCCAAAGTCTTTACCTTGGTTTACAAGATCCATGATCTGGCCCCTGCCTTGATTCTGGTTGTATATCCTATTTTCTTCCTTATGTGCCCATACCAGCCACAAACACAAATTCTTTCCTTTCTCACGGCCTTTACACTTCCTTTTCTTTTTGCCTGAAACTTTCTTCCACTGATGTTTCCATGGCTTGCTTCTTGACTTTTAGGTCTATGCTCAGATATCACCTCACAGAGACCTTCCTTCATTGCCTTGTCCAAATGTAATGTGCTCACTTGGTCACTCATTTATTCTACTCGGTGTTTTCCTTAATCACTTATTACCTGATACAGTATAGATGTTTTTACTTGTATGTATATTTTATTTACTTATTATTTCCCATTATTAAAACTTCCTTATGGGCAAAGATTATGTGTTGGCAGCTAACTCATCCCTTGTGTCTAGGACCAGGCCTGGCAGGTTGAGGGCATTCTGATATTTGTTGAACAAGGCAGTGTATCCCATCATTCCAGAAGTTTTGTTTTAATCTGAATTAGTATCTAGTCAGGAACAACATAAAAAAAGGATCTGGCAAGGATCTTTGGCTATTTTTTATGGACTAGTGTTTATGCTTTACATGCACTCAAATAGGAATTCTGGTATTTTTAAATAAAGATCACCCTTTAATTGTTCTACTTTGAGTTTCTTGCAGTGAGATTTGACCAAAAGGCATAATAGAATTCTTATTGATAAAAAGTGAGTCGAAAATTCAGTTCTTCTACTTTTTACTTGCATATGAATGAATCTTTTTATTTTTAAAAAATTTTTATTATGTTTTGGCCATGGCGCATGGCATGTGGGATCTTAGTTCCCCCACCAGGGATTGAATCCATGCCCCCTGCAGTGAAAGTGCAGAGTCCTAATCACTGGACCACCAGGGAATTCCCTGATTGAATCTTTTTAGATAGAAAATGTTACTGGTACTTGTGATATTTGCTTATAAGTTAAAATTTTGGGAACGTAGTAAAAGGTAATTTATGTAGAAAGAGCACACTGTGAATAGTGTATCTGGTCCATTACATAGTTCAAAAAGGAGCCATGACCCCTTCTGTTCCTAGGCATTCTCTAGCTTTTTCATTGCAAAATATCATTTGAAGAACTAATAAATGTGGGTTTCTTGAGGTTATAAAATAGCTCAGCTAAATATTTTCAAGACTCACCTGTTCTCTCTGCCCAAACACGGGAGAATTGGGCTGACTAAAGGCTGCTGACTGTTTTTGTTCCTGGGGTGTGGGCCTTCCTTTGGTCTATGCCTTCCTCACCTCCCGAAGATACTGTTAGCACTGTTTTTTCTCCCCTGTAAATTATGAACATTGGGGTAATACCTGAAATGTACCTTGGTATTTCATTTTTGAAGGTTTCTAGATTTTAGACTTCTCCCCATTGTGGAAGGAGGAGGGGGTATAAGATAGTGTGGACCTTCTAGAACCTTCCCTTCACTCCAGGGGGTTGAGTGCCCGTGTGAGTACCATTTAACTCTCTTCTAAATTGACTGTGCTTTAAAAGTACTTGAAATGTACTCAAGTATTAGGGTGGGGTGTAAGTTGAAGGCCTCTCTCTGCTGATTTATCTTTGTAATTGAGTATTCTAGCATATAGCTGCTTAGCTATGGGAGAGTATGTTTTTGTATGTTTTAATAAGTATCAAGGAAAATTTAAAAGAATAAGAAAACTACCAGTAGGAGCTTTATAATGAAATAATTAAATGGTACAAGATGGTAGGTGTTTCAGTATGTAAGATCTTTTGACTGTTGCGGGTCTCTTGTGCTATAAGCAGATGCCTCTCAGAAGATGTTTAATAATATAGCCTTTCAAGTCATTTGGAAGGATAGAATTGTGTGCTCTCACACAATGTGCGCTTTCAAAGGTTTGGAATTTGTTGCAGAATTTTATTCCCTTTAGCTTAATATAGGAGAAAGACAGGGACTTCATTAATGTGTAGTTTTCCCTATTGTTAATATGAAAATTTAAAGACAGAATTAAACTTTGAGGAAACTGTGTAAGACATTTCTTAAACCAGAAAGCATGTAGGAAATCAGACAAATTATAATGAGCTGTGTGTGTATATCTGTGTGTGTGTATATACATATGTATGTAAGTACGTATTTTTTTCTTTTATAGTGGTTGGCACTTACCATGGTTCCCAGGACCAGACCCATCAAGTGACTGGTAACCACCAGCAGCCTCCCCAGCAGAACACTGGATTTCCACGTAGCAGTCAGCCCTATTACAACAGTCGTGGTGTGTCTCGTGGAGGCTCCCGTGGTGCTAGAGGCTTGATGAATGGATACAGGGGACCTGCTAATGGATTCAGAGGTAAAAACAAAAACAGAAAAACCCCAGAAAGCAAGTTCTTGTTCTTTTCTGACTTGCACAATATATAGAAATATGTCATATGATTTTTAGGAAAAATATGTATCTCTCTGCATTAGCTTCTTATGTACAACATAAACATTTTTAGTATGTGTTGATACCGTCATTTAAATTGGCAAAATTGGAACTGAGTTTTTTTGTATGTATTAAACCCATGTCTACCACTGTCCTGTAGGGGATATTGCTTTCTATAAATTGTCAGACCTTATGGAGATTTTCTGTTATTTTTTTTTTGTGTATGTGCATGGATGGGTGAAAATTTTATCCTGTAAGGCAGTTAATGTATAAACAGATTGGATCAGGATAGTAGATTAGTTTGAATAACTAGCATAGCTTACAATTTTTCAGTTTTTCCCTTGGTCAGTAATGAGAAAGTAAAAATTCCCTTTGAAGATAAGAAAGTTGTTTTTTTTCTTGTCCTAAATTTTAGGAGGATATGATGGTTACCGCCCTTCATTCTCTAACACTCCAAACAGTGGATATACACAGTCTCAGTTCAGTGCTCCCCGGGACTACTCTGGCTATCAGCGGGTAGGTAAAATTGTTATAAAATATAAACCTGACCTAAATACCCCAAATGAAAGGGACTAATGTAGTTGCTTGATGCACTTGAGCAACTAAGTAATTTGGGGCTAATTTTGTACCTTGTACAAGATACTTCCTTATGGAGAATGATTTTTGCTTTTCTTAGCACTCAATATAGGTATTCATTTAATAGAGGCTGGTAAAAACAGTGATTTTTAAGAGCTGAGAAATATATCTCATTGATCTTGAGAATAGAAGTACGATTAAAGAATAACTTGTAGTAATGCTATATTTAAATGTCTAAAAGAATAAAGAATTCTGTATTCTACAAGTGTTAGACTGTAAGAATAGAGATAGATGGGTAAGCATTAAAAAATTGCCTTTTCTTCAGTACTAACTAGCTTGTCTTTTAGGATGGATATCAGCAGAATTTCAAGCGAGGCTCTGGGCAGAGTGGACCACGGGGAGCCCCACGAGGTAATATTTTGTGGTGGTGATCCTAGCTCCTAAGTGGAGCTTCTGTTCTGGCCTTGGAAGAGCTGTTCATAGTCTGCATGTAGGTTACATGTTAGGAATACATTTATCATTTCCAGACTTGTTGCTAGGGATTAAATGAAATGCTTTGTTTCTAAAACTTATCTTGAACCCAAATTTAATTTTTTGAATGACTTTCCCTGTTACTATATAAACTGTCTTGAAAACTAGAACATCTCTCCTCCTCAGAAAAAGTGTTTTTCCAACTGCAAATTATTTTTCAGGTCCTAAAACCTGCTAAATGTTTTTAGGAAGTACTTACCAAAACATTTTTGTAAGACATTTTTGGAATGAGATTAAACATTTATATAAATTTATTATTCCTCTTTCATTTTTCAAACATGCATATTATATTTTAGGGCCAGAAACCCTTTAATGGCCGGATAAGCCATAGTTACATTAAGAGAACCATTTAGAAGTAATAGAACTAATTGAAATTTCAATGCCTTTTGGACCATTATTAGTGATATAAATGTCAAATTATTTCTGACTTTGAAACAAAACCTCCAAATTCCTAACTAACTTACAGAACTATACTTAAAAATTATAGGTTTTAAGAGTTTTTGGCTTTTGTCTATTACCATAGGAAAACTACTTACTATTTGGGTAGGAAGTCAATCTGTGTAACAATTAGAGGTATCGTTTCATATGGTCTGAAGTTCTAAATGGTTCTCTGATTGGAGGGAAGTAAAATTGAATAGATTTCCTCTAGATATTGGCCATAACATGTATAAAATGTATGTTAAGGAGGAATTACAAAGTACTTTGATTTCAATGCTAGTAGAAACTGGCCAGCAAAAAGGGTGCATTTTCAAAAAAATTTATGGATCACTTGAGAATTACTGACTTGAAGTATCAAAGGATATTTGCATGTGAATGTGGGTTATGTTCTTTCTCACCTTGTAGCATATTCTATGAAAGTTGAGTTGACTGGTAGCTAAAAATCTGTTTTAACAGCATGTAAAAAGTTACTTTATCTGTTACAAGTCATTATACAATTTTGAATGTTATGTAGTTTCTTTTTAACAGTTTAGGTAATAAGGTCTGTTTTTCATTCTGGTGCTTTTATTAATTTTGATAGTATGATGTTACTTACTTACTGAAATGTAAGCTAGAGTGTACACTAGAATGTAAGCTCCATGAGAGCAGGTACCTTGTCTGTCTTCACTGCTGTATCTATTTCCAACACCTGATGACAGTGCCTGGCACATAGTAGGCACTCAATAAATACTTGTTGAATGAATGAATGAATGAGTACTGGTGGAATACTCCATTAGCTCTACTCTTCTTTTAGCTAGAGAACATGAGCAAATTTGCGCATGACAACTTCCAGAACAGGTGAAACTTGAACACTGAAGAATTGACCTCTTAAACCTAATAATGTGGTGACAAGCTGCCCACATGCTTCTTGACTTCAGATGAAAATCTGCTTGAAGGCAAAATAAATAATATTTGAAAGAAAAACCAAATGCCATTTTTGTCTTCTAGGTCGTGGAGGGCCCCCAAGACCCAACAGAGGGATGCCGCAAATGAACACTCAGCAAGTGAATTAATCTGATTCACAGGATTATGTTTAATCGCCAAAAACACACTGGCCAGTGTACCATAATATGTTACCAGAAGAGTTATTATCTATTTGTTCTCCCTTTCAGGAAACTTATTGTAAAGGGACTGTTTTCATCCCATAAAGACAGGACTACAGTTGTCAGCTTTATATTACCTGGATATGGAAGGAAACTATTTTTACTCTGCATGTTCTGTCCTAAACGTCATCTTGAGTCTTGCACATGATACTCAGATTCCTCACCCTTGCTTAGGAGTAAAACATCATATACTTTAACGGGGTGGTATCTCCATAGTTATTTTAAGTGGCTTGGAAAAAGCAAGATTGACTTGACTTTGGATAAAATCTACAAATCAGCCCTATTATTCAGTGGTAATTGACAAAACTATTTCCCTTGAAAGGAAGATGGAAGGAATAGAGTGTGGTTTGGCATAACAACTGCATTTCACAGCTTTTCCAGTTAAATTGGAGCACTGAACATTTAGATGCATACCAAATTATGCATGGGTCCTTAATCACACATATAAGGCTGGCTACCAGCCTTAGGGTTTGACACAGCACTGTTCATTCTCTGGCCAGACGACTGTGGTTGAAAACACATGCAAATTGCTTTTTAACAGCTGATACTGTATAAGACAAAGCCAAAATGCAAAATTAGGCTTTGATTGGCACTTTTTGAAAAATATGCAACAAATAAGGGATCTAATCTGGATGGCCGCTTCTGTACTTAATGTGAAATATTTAGATACCTTTTTGGACACTTAACAGTTTCTTTGACAATGACTTTTGTAAGGATTGGTACTATATATCATTCCTTATGATGTACATTGTCTGTCACTAATCCTTGGATCTTGCTGTATTGTCACCTAAATTGGTACAGGTACTGATGAAAATCTCTAATGGATAATCGTAACAACCTTGGTCACATGTTTTTCCTGAAGCCTGAAAGTTTTTAAAAGAAAAAGATATCAAATGCCTGCTGCTACCACCCTTTTAAATTGCTATCTTTTGAAAAGCACCAGTATGTGTTTTAGATTGATTTCCCTATTTTAGGGAAACGACAGTCAGTAGTTTCAGTTCTGATGGTATAAGCAAACAAATAAAACATGTTTATAAAAGTTGTATCTTGAAACACTGGTGTTCAACAGCTAGCAGCTTATGTGGTTCACCCCATGCAGTTAGTGTTCCAAATTTTATGGTTATCTCCAGCAGCTATTTCTATAGTACTTGCACTTATCTTTTGTCTAACCCTAATTGAATTATCCATTTCTCATGGAGGTATTTATATTCAAAGTGGTGATTCCTTCCCATAGATGTATAGGGAGAGTCCCAAGTTTGATGAAGAGGACAGTTTAGTAATTTATGTACTATGTTGAAATTTGTGCTAGCAGTTGGAGCACTAGTTTTGTGTGCCTATGAACTTAATGCTGCTTGTTGTATCCCACTTGGACTTCATGGAGAATTAATCCCACCTATTAAGCAAAGGCTACTAAGTTAATGGTATTTTCTGTGCAGAAATTGAATTTAGTCTTCAGCCTTTAGCTAAGGAATTTTTCCAGTAGGTGCTCAGCTACTTTAAAAAAAGAAAAACAAAAAACCCCACAAAACCATTCTCAAACGTTCATCGTTAGACAACTGGAGTATTTGCTGGTTTTGTAACCTACTAAAATGGTTAGGCTATTGAACATTCCACATTCAGAAGTTTTGTAGGGTGGTGGGGAAGGGGGGGAATCTTCAATGTTTATTTTAAAATAAAAGAAGTTCTTTTCTCATGTGTGGTTGTGGTACATCATATTGGAAGGGTTATCTGTTTACTTTTGCAAATAAGTATTTCTTCTGCTAGCACCTCCCCTTGTGTGCTTTAAATGACATCTGCCTGGGATGTACCACAACCATATGTTTGCTGTATTTTAGGGGGATAGATAAAATATTCGTGATTTACTGGGTAATCCCTATAGATGATGTATGCTTACAATCCTATATATAAAACTAAATTTGCTATCTGTGTAGAAAATTTCATGAGATTTAAAATCAAAATTGAAGCAAGTTATTTATACAGTGATCTCTATGAATCAGTTCAGAGATGGGATGGAGGAGAAATGCTTTCTAGGTTTCAGACTTCTATGCATTAGTGCAGATGCTGTGAATATGTAAAGGTGTTAGTAGTTTGATTATTTCTATGTATGTTTTAAAAGAATCGTTTGTTCCTTTTGAGATACTATGCTTTTTTTTTTTTTGGCATTCTACCATTGTAGTCTAAATCTAAAGCTTTTATGCCTCAATTTTATGCCTCAATTCAGACTATATTTTTTAAAGCAGTGCCTCATTATGGGGCAGATAACTTTTTAAAAAGTCCCATTAAGATCTGAGTCTTGGTACTAGGTGTTCTGTATAAAATGTGAATACTTGTCCTACCTGCAGAAGGCCTTGTTTGGGCAAATGCATATTCTAGCAGAGTTGAAAGAAAATGATTATCACACGTGGCCCTGTAGCTTCTTGGTATAGCAAGACTCCATATATAAAGTACTTTCAAGTAAATGCACAGTATCAGTCATCTCATGTGGACAATGAGACTTCTATTTTAAAGCTTTAAGGTAGAGTGTCATTGATTACCTTGGTTAAGGCTTTTTTTTTTCAGATCCTAATATCCCTAAAGAATATGAAAGTTTTTCTGATCATCATATCTTGATATTAAAATGAAATCCGTTAAATATTTTTAATCAGTTAGCTTCTGCAGTTTTTTTGTCTCCTATGTATATGACTCTGTTATGTGGGAGACTTCACTTAGAGACATGAGAATGTGTGTTTATTCTCAGAAGGCTCATGCACTGAGATGTTCTGTCGACAAGCAGTTCATAAAATGTAGAAGGTAGTTGAGTAGTCAGCCTAAGTGTCTTAGGAAATTTGTATTGTTCATTATATTTTCAGTAATATATCTTATTAGGGGAAATGGGATACAGGTAAGCACAGTTAAAACCCTTCAGTTCATCTTTAAGCTTCTGAATCCCCATCCCAGTTGAGTTCTTATTAAGAACTCTGAAGTTTTATTGACTATAAGTTATATCAAAAGAATCAGTATTGCCCTTGAGCTTATCCCTTCTAAAAGAGTTAATGGGGAGGGAGACCCCTCAGGAATATTAAAGTAATTTGTTAAGCCTCATCTCTATACCCTTTCCCATTTTGAATTCTACAAAACTACTGGTAAAGACTAGTGAATGTTTTAAATTACATTAGATTAAATTATATTAAAACCTGATACCTTATTGTCCTTGAGTGAAGTTTGCTTTAGTTGTTTATACCATCAAGCAAAGCTCTAAGTGAAGAAGTGCTACTTGTGAGAGGAGAGGAAAAAATTTAAATCTCTGGTAGCCTTGCCTTACTTACTTGTTAGACTACTACATTCTTCTCAATTGGGATTTCAGTACCTTACTTTAACAGCTGTTCTGAAGCCTAATCCAGTCCCATGCAGAAGACTGGCTCCTTAAGTTTGTAAGTAGTGAAAGACCACCTGATTTAGTAAAGACAATTTTTAGTGTTGTGTTCTTAACTTCTAATATTGGTTTTCTTTAAGTACGGTGTGTTTATTAGGGAGCCACTGTATTAAGTCAGTAAACTAACGCTTCATTCAGTAAATATGGGTACTCTTTGCCAGGCCACCATTCCAAGCACTAAGCATTCAGTGGTGACAGAATCACTGTGGTTCCTGCTTTCATTGAACAGTTTGATCAAAGATATTGACGTGATGACACTGAGGTATGGCAAAAGCCATTATGGAGCAATATGGTTGATGATAGATATTAAGGCCATGATAGGATAGGACCCAGTTAAAATGATCAGGAAAGACTTTTTTGAGAGGAGTAATTAAGACTTGAAGGATGAGGAGTAGTAAACTAGTAAAGAAGGGGAGAGAACCACATGTCCCAAGTCCAGTCTCCAGTGACTGAGAAAGGCTCTCTCGCTCAAGTGAAAAGAGTACAGATTTAGTAGAGCTAGAAGGAAGCTGAAGCAACAGTAAGGGCTACTAAGAATAGCTTTGTAAGTTCTATTCCATGTTAAGTTTTGTCTCTAACAGTTGGAAACAAGATTTCTAAGCTGTGTGTATAGGGGGTGGGGTTGGGGGGGAGAGGATGGTGGGTCACCTAATAAAATTGCCATTTAAGAACATTCAGTGCATGGAATTCCACTGTGGTCCAGTGGCTAGGACTCTGTGCTTTCACTGCTGTGGGCCCGGGTTCAGTCCCTGGTTGGGGAACTAAGATCTTGCAAGCCTCGTGGAGCAGCAAAAACAACGCAACAACAAAACCACCCCCCCCAAAACAGTGCAGTGTTGAGAACAAAATAATATGGTGCAAGAGATGGCTATTGGAGTAGCCCATGTAAGAAACGGTTACAACATAAAGTGGAGGGTGGTAGTAAATGGGATTCTACATATTTCCTATCTAACTGGCCACTGCTCAGTATCCTTTGCTGAGTTCTCCAGGCCTTGGTTACAGACTTCATCCCTAGCTAACATTCTTCCCTAGCTGATCTTATCCAATCCCAGGACTTTGACTACAATCAGCATTTTAGTCACCCAAGTAGTTCTAGGTCCCAAACTCCCCAAAACAAACTCCTACTTTAATATCTTGCTTTGAATGTCGAGTATTCGAAATTGATTTCTTGATGAACCTACATCCAGTTGCTCGTATCTTTGATTCCCTTTCATACCTTGTATCTATAGTCCTTAAGCAAATCTACATGTGGTTCTACCTTGAAAATATATCCTGAGTCTACTAGCACTTTGTGACCACCACATCAGAACAGGTAGCTACAGTAGCTTATAACGGTTCTCTGTGTTTCTACTCTTGCTCTCCTGTAGTATAGTTTTTTGCATAGCAGCCAGATTGAGCCTTTTAAAAGGGCAAATCAGATTTTGTCACTTCCCTGTTACTCAGACCCCTGTGGTTTCCCATCACACGTAGAATTCAAATCTGTGGTCCATGTGCCCTTCAATTATCTGGTCTAGTTTCCTACCATTTTTCCCTTTGCTCACTGTACTCTGGTCACACTGGCTGCTTTGCTGAGACTTTTTCCATCTTGGAGTCTTCATGTGTTACACTTAATGCATGGGAAAGCTTTTCACTCCATTGTTCTTAAGGCTCATTCTTTCTAAATTCAGGTCTTACTCCAAGTCACCACTTCAGAGTCCTTCCAAGTCCACCTCTAAAGCAGTGCCTTATTTTTTACTCACTGGATACTTTTTTCTTAACACTTTTTTCTTACCTAGACTGTAAGTTTCACAGGAGATAGGACTGTTTTGGTCACTATCTGTTGTGTCTAGCATATTGACATTTTGTTGAGGGAATTACAAAAAAATACGATGGGCGGTGCTGCTGATTACATTAGATTTGGAGGTAGAGAATTACATTCTGCTTTGAGGAAGGAGTTTAAGGAAGAAAGGCAAATGAATTCGGCTTCAACTTTCTGACTGAGGCATCGAGAAATGTTGAGCAAGCAGTTGGATTTGTTAAATTCAACGATCTGGCCAAAAAAACCATAACTACATAGGTGGCCCTTCAAGTCAACCGCTTGACCGAGTTCGTCCGAGGGTGGGTGGGGGGGGAGGGGAAGTAACGAAAGCAGAGCCTCAGAGCTGGTTTTCAGAACAACAGCATTTGACAGCCAGATACAGGCCTAAAGGCAGCCTGCCAAAGTACAGGAGCAGCAATGGTGGGTAGAAAATCTACGGAATGCCAGAGAGGTCTACAAGGTCATTACTGAGGATGGGGAGGGTCAAGTGAGCTGAATGACAGCTCTGCTGATCGAGTTTCCCCATCTTATCACATTAAAATAGTTAAAGTAAGAGGACTGTCAAAATTACGCACAGATCCCCGGAGCCAGTCATCTCGCATAACCAGGCTAACACTGAAAACCCCAGACCACTTACCGTGTGCTGCCCCGGACCTGTCTGGGCACCCGAGCTGGCCCCAGCGCACTGACAGGCCCTGCGGGTGCGGGCATCTGCTTACTCTGCCCTCCGTAGTCACGGTCTCTTAATTTTGATACGAAGAGGCAACTTACAACGCGCACCACAGCTACGGCGGGCAGAGAGTAAACCGCGCAGCCGCAGTTGCTGCAGCCCCGCCTCCTGGGTCCATGACGTCATCACGCAGGGACAGGGGTGGAAAAGGTCCCCTCTCGCTCGCCGTCTCCGCTCCGTTAGTTCGCCAGCGCACGCACCGCCTACGGGCGCCTGAGCTGGACGGGCGTTGCCGAGGGAGGCAAACTGTGAGAGTCGGCGACCAGGCATCCGCTAGGGGCAGCCCGTTGCGCCCGCTTCTCCCGCAGAAGTTCGGTGACCCCCCCCACGTGCTTCCTCTTCGCTCCTGGCTGGAGTCCGCCCGGCTCTGGGCGCAGGTACCCATCACGGGATGGCTGGGGATGGGTGCCGAGGTCGGTGTCCGTGTCCTTCTTGGGCCCGGAGGAGACTGGCTCCAGGACGAAGGCTCTGCATCCGTGCTGATGCCCGGCCCATGCCGACTGCCGCCCCACCCGGGCGCTCCTAGATAACAGGACCCTCTTCCCCAGTAGGCGGCCACTCTCGGGAGTGCTTCTCGAGAGCTCTGGCGGGTTGCGTGGCTTGATCTCCATCCTCTAGGGGCTCTGGGGGTGGGGTGGGGCGAGTGGGTGGGTGACAACACGTTTGCTTTCTGCGGAGCTTGCCCACAGTTCCTGATTGCAGCACCTGGCACTGAACTGAGGCAGTCTGATTTCATCTAGATCCTCCCACGCTCTTAGCTACTTCACTCTGCTCATTCGTTTATACTCCGTATTCTGCAGGCACATTCAGGACTTTGTTTTGTTTGCCAGTGCACCTGGAGTGGTGCCTGGCACATAGATGCTATGTATATTTCTTAGACTAATAGATGAATGAAAAATAATCCTCTTTCTCTTCTTTCAAGGCCCTCCTCATCCATTAAGCCTTCCATGGCAACTCCAGCCCACAGTAATCTCAGACTTCCATCAGACCACTGTAGCAATTAGTTTTACATCTAATTTGTCTGTCTTTAGACAGATTATCCCTCATTTCTTTCTCTTAAATATTTTCTTTAAGGAAAATGAAAGCTCCTCGAAGTCAAGGCTTTATCTGGTACTACTTCTGGGGCTCCCACAGTAACTAGAACAAAAAGCAATAATTAGTTGTTGATTGGTTGTGGGGTCTTTGTGTGGCCCGCAACTCAGCTGACAAGCTGGTCAGGTTGGTGAACTGGAAAGGGTTCAGGCTTTGGAATCAGGGGAGGCCTGCATGTGAATCCTGTCTCCGTCACTTTTCTTCCTTGGGGTACTTGAGTATTTATACTTGGTCTTCTCTTTATAAAATAGGAGCTATTGATTATGACGTAGTGTTTTACAGTAAGATCGAACTGCTAAAATCTATGTTTGGATTGAGAGGTTAGAAAGACAATTAAGGCAGGGTTAAGTTTCAGTTAATGAGCTTTAGGTGTAGAATTAGAATGCAGCAAGCACTGGAGCTTCTAAGTAACATGTTATTTTTACTTTTACATTGTAGAAGCATAATTGATATTTTTGATGTTTCTTTGGTGTATTTATTATAATGATGCAATGTTCTATCATATGTAATCACAATAACTTTTGAAATCTCTCTGTACAGGCTTCAGTATAGTTTTCCCTCCTTTGAGGAAACAGATGGCCACGTTCCATCATAGTAATAGTCAATTGATTTCTTTTCCTGACTTTGTTAGTAATATATGTGAATTAAAAAAAAACCCACAAAACTCCAAAAAAACAAAAGAACAAAATAAGAATCATCTGTTATCTCACCATCCATAAATAACTACTTTACATTTTGGTGTTTTCTTCCAGTCTTTTTTTCTATATATATATTATGTACACGCATATCCTGCCATGTTATCCTCTAATAAGTATCTGTATCCATATCCTTAGATAACATATGAAAATGATTTTGAACAAATTTTTTTGAAAACCACTTTATTTTCCCATAGATATATCATACATTTTAATCATTCTTTTTTTGAACATTGTTTCCGATTTTTGAAAAACTCCTCCATAGGGGGGTGAATTAAAGCTTCCCTGTTGACTTCCCATGCCAAGGGAACATTTTCTTCACCTTTCAAGCCTAAGTTTCGTAATTTAAAAAATGAGACCGATGTCTTCCCTAGGGAGCTGTTTGAGGGTTCAATAAGATGATACTTATAAATGTGCCTTAGCTCAGCCTCCCAGCCCCACAGGAGGCGGCCAGCTAATGTTCCTCACGCAGAACCTGGATGTTCATGTCCAGTTGTGTCTTTTCCTTCTGTTTTAGTGATAGTTTTTCACCATGCATCGGAAGAAAGTGGATAACCGAATCCGGATTCTCATTGAGAATGGGATAGCTGAGCGGCAGAGGTCTCTCTTTGTTGTGGTCGGAGATCGAGGAAAGGATCAGGTAAGACCTGGTAAATGCTCCCTGACTTACTTTGTATCCTGTCCCAAAGAGTCAGCATGTTACAGATACTCTGGGGTTTCACACATAATGACTGGTTTTCTTTAAGTGAAATGCCTAGTGGGAACATTCTTTTACTTATTGGAAGTGATAAATACTCAGTATTTAGAATTATTAACAGACAGGTTAACAGCTTTTGATTTGTGGTGTGGTGGACTGAGTGCAAGGGTAAGTGTATGTGCACTGGCTTCTAGTCCCCACCTGGGCACTGCTTGCCTTGTGGTCTCGGGCCTGGCTGTCCCGGAGGTCTCTTTTGGTCCTGAGATGCTATGGCTTTTTTCTTTGGCAGGTGGTCATACTCCATCACATGTTGTCCAGAGCAACTGTGAAGGCTCGGCCTTCTGTGCTGTGGTGTTATAAGAAAGAGCTGGGGTTTAGCAGGTAAGCCGTGCCCTCTGAGCGTCCCATCCCACTTCCCATCCCTGCTTGTTAGTTAAATGCTAGGAAATGATTCTTTGACGTGGTTTTTCAGGGATTCTTAATGAAGGTGCTATCTCTGAGGACACTTCTAGTAGAGAAAAATAATAGAGCTGATGCCCTTTCTTCATTCCTGACAATAAATTTCAGATCCTTTTCATGCTCTTTTCAGTCCCCAGCCCAATTCCTTGCTTTCTGCACACGAGTTTTCTCAGCTGATCAAGCCCCTCTAATAATGCAGGTTCCTTCAGTTGCTCTTGGAAGTTACCAACGACCTGATGCCTAATGCAACAACGTTTCCCCCTTTCTCCTTTTTTTCAGAGCTCTTCCTCTAGTAGTTCACTGCTGTTTTTGACAATTTGCTGTTCTTATTTTTTGAAGTTGTGGACTTAAGACTTCTTATATAGTAAAGAGCAGACCTCCAACACAAACACACTTAGGCACAAGGGGAATTTGTTGAAGTACAGTTGACCCTTGAACAATGTGGATTAGAACTGCAGGGCTCCACTTACACACGGATGTTTTTCAGTAGTAAATACTACAGTACCGCGTGGTCCGTGGTTGGTTGAATCCTGTGATGTGGAGGAGCTGCGGTTGCGGAGGGGCCGACTCTTAAGTTAGATGCAAGTTAACCCCCAGGTTTCTCAAGGGTCGGCAGTATACGGGCTAGCTCCTGAAGCCTACGGGGATGAGATTTCAGCTCTTCCGCGGGAGTGGTGTAGAGCCGCAGTGCTGACGCTCTGGTCCTTGCTCAGTCTCTCATCTCTGCGTGTCTGCTCTGTTCTTTTCCCACTTCAGGGCAGCTTTCTGCCTTCTATGGTGCCCATCGCAGAAACACCACTTGAGTTTTACGTGGTTTGGGTCCAACGACACAGAAATCAGTCTTTCTCCCAAATTCTTTTGGAAAGACATCCAGCCCTGGGCCAGAGGAGGTGGGGTGGGTCACCTACTAGAAACCTGGCAGTTCTGCCTATGACTGTGTGTGTGGAGGAGTTTGGGGTGTGGGGGTGCTGTTCCTTGGCAGATAAACCATTATAAAGTCACCTCGGAAATGCTCTCCTTTCTTTGCTTCTGTGACACTCAGACTACCTTCCTGAGCTCTTCTCTCTCCCCGAGCTCATCTCCTTCCCTAAATCCAGCTCACCTGTGTGGTTCTGTCCTTGGGCCTCTTCTCCCTCCTTTATCCCCCAGTATATGTGTCTCTGGGGCGGACTCTGCTGTGGGGAAACCCCCTGCGAAATTGGGCAGTTTACAGTGTTTTGGGCAGATTTGCCTTTCAAACTTAACCCACCTGCTTTCACTTTTAAAAATCTCTTCTGTGCCTCTTATAGCTCTCCTGCCCCTGTCTTGAGCATTAGATTAAGGCTGATGCTAAGTCATGGGCTGAGGAAGTGGAGCCCCAGGGGGAAGGCCTTGGCTCTACTATTCAGTTAGAGAACTATGATAAAATTTTGGTTTGCTGTAACCCTTGATTCTGGAGTTTTCTCGTTCTCTGTTTTCTCTAAAAGAAACAGTTAATTGACAGTTAGGTATTCAGAGTTTTTTAAGACAAAAGAAAAGTTCAGGGATTTCTGGGAGACGTCCAGATTCCGTTCCAACCCTTATATCCTCTATCAGTATTGTCTTAGATTAGAGCTGCCCTTGAGGACTTGATCCCACCATCTGGGAAGGAAGTGGATGAATTCATTTAGGAAAAATGAATAAAGTAACCCGCCATCACAGTGCCCCTCCCAGGTTCTCTGGGAAGCAGTGCTGTGTGGTTGAAGCATTGGCTTGAGACTGAGGTAATGAGGCCACTAAGGTTTGCTTTCAAGCTTTGGCTGAATGTGAGGTTTAGGGACTCCCATTACCCTTTTTGTAAAGTGAAGTATCAAAATGGCAGGGTTCTCACACAGACTTACACTGTCTCCCTCCGAAGCCCATCTGCTCTAATGCCTCTTTCATTTCCTTCAGCTTTAGAGTGAGGGGATGAGCATTATGATTTCCAAGTTCCCTTCTAGCTCTGAAGGTCTAAGTGGGTGATCGTTGAGCCTATCCCCTGCTCCCAACTCTAGCCTCTCTGGTTAACTGGCTTTCATGGGATGGGGGGTGATTGCAGTCATCGGAAGAAAAGAATGCGACAGCTGCAGAAAAAAATAAAGAGCGGGACGCTGAACATAAAGCAAGATGACCCCTTTGAACTCTTCGTAGCTGCCACAAACATTCGCTACTGCTACTACAATGAGACCCACAAGATCCTGGGCAATACGTTTGGCATGTGTGTTCTCCAGGTAGGTGACTTGCCCCAGCCCGTGACTGGAGTCAGAGTGCTAGGGAGTGCCTGGGCTGCTTGGTCACCCACAAGGACAGGTGTACAGAGCGGAGAGGAGTCACGTGTACTCCCTGCCCCAAAGCTTCATCTGTGGAGGACTTGGCCACTTTCCACAGGAACTGGATAACTCACCAACATTAAAAGAGCATTTTCTACCAAAAGCAGCACTTGTCTAGGGATAACCAAACTGGCAGTGACACTCCATCACAACTGGGTCTAACCAGCTTGGTAAAGCACTGAACTTTGAGTGACCCTAGCACCCCAGATCCCTATTAGAACTAACTGAAGACTTTTGTGACCAGAGAGCAGTGGGACTTGTTTTAGCTAACTAGGGACGGACCCGAGTACTCGGACGTCCTATCCAGAGTGCTTGACCGAATAACCACCCCTATCATTGCCCTTCTCGTCCTTAAAGTCTCCTCGCTTTCTCCCCTCAGAGAAGCAGCTGGTGAGTTTCTTCACTGGTATATATTTTCTCTTGCCTGGCAAGTTGATAGATTAAGTTTCACATTTTTCTTTGTTTTGAGCTCTGGTGGTCTTTGTTTTGTTCTTTGATTCTTTGGCACCTGTGACTCCATCCGCCGCCCGCCCCCTCCCCCTGCCCCAGCCCCACCCACCAAAGAAAACATTTAAGCACAAATCCTCACATTTAAGCACAGGTTCCCACAGTTTGATATGTATTTATTATATGCATGCACTACTATGATTACGTGCATCATAAAACATACGTTTTAAAATATAAATTAAGAAATGAGGTGGGAAATTTTGAATAGGAGTTCTAGTTTTTCCTTTCCGCATTCCAGTGGGCTGTCCATACACTGCTGGCTTACAACCCACCTTGGAGGCTGAAAAGAGCGTTTTGCCTGTTCTCACCCCATCGCTGACTGGTAGGGAGCTGCTTCTGCTCACTAGTTACCAGGTGAAGTGATGGTGGCTCCTTTAGGCAGCGGCTCCCCCATGTGGTGCAGTTGAGTTTTGTCAGACAGTTTCCATCTATGAACAGAGCAGAAAATGCGTGTGAGGTATTTCTGAAATTCAAGTGTGAATCAGTGTGGATTGGAGGACTTCTTTCCAAATAAGATTTTATGAGGGATTACGGGAAACACTTTGACATGTAAAACCGGGTATACTTCTTCTCCAGGGCTGGACTCTCTTCTGTGGTCCCCTGAGTAAGGGACTGTGTGTGTGTGCGTGTGTGTGTGTGTGTGTGTGTGTGTGTCCTGGTAAGTCAGGTACGGGGTATGGTGTTGAGTTTGTACTCTGAAGCCCTCCTTGTACCTTATCGCCTGGCCCCTCATTAAGCTTCCCAGTGGGTGCTCTTTGCAGCCAGTTCTAAGGTTTCCTTTTTCCAGGATTTTGAAGCTTTGACTCCAAACTTGCTGGCCAGGACTGTAGAGACAGTGGAAGGTGGTGGGCTGGTGGTTATCCTCCTACGGACCATGAACTCACTCAAGCAGTTGTACACGATGACCATGGTAAGTGTCTGTTTTTTTCTTTAACTTGATTGTGGTGGTTCAAATCAATCTGTGTTTTTGCTGCTTTCTTTTAAGAACTCCTACTGAGCAACTCCAGTGAGCGGTCAGTATAATTTCTAGGCTGGGAGCTCTTTGGAGCTAATGAGGAATTTTCTGCAGAGAAGCCTCAGTGGCCCTGGGTGTGCTTAGGAATCTGTGAATTTTGCTTTTGCTCTCAGGCATTTGCAGATTCTACACCAGTGAGATTCAGACATGATGCAGCTGTTGTGTAGTTCAATTTCTAAAACAGTATCCCACAGAGAGCCACGCCAGTGCTTACATTTGTGTACTACAAAAAGGGGACCACGCACAGACGTCCTCACCTGCCCTCACCCTAATGGGTAGTGGAGGAGAATTGCTGTCCCGCTCCCGGACTGGCAGAAACTTTGACTCCAGGGGGTGGGGGGGTATTTTTATTTTGCCCCAGCTGAGGGAGTGGCTGGAAGGGTTTCCCTGGATGAGAGCTGGTTCTGCCACATGGGTGCGTTGAGCCGCAGGTTTGGAGTCAATGTACATTGCCAGCTGCTCAGGAACTGTTAGGCTTGGCCTCAGGGTTTCATGAGCTGCATCCGCCCGGTGAAGTGGACTTCCTTCAGATCTCAGTGCCTGCTTCCTGTCGCCCCATCGGCCCCAGCCCCTCCGGCCTCCTCGGAGGTCTTCAGGTGCGCCCTCTCCCCTCAGCAGACTATCACCTGAGGGCCTTCACGCCGTTTCCACGGAGTGTCTGCTGGCTCACTTCCTCGCTGCGTTCCAGTCCCTGCCAAGATACCACTTCCTCGGTGCGGCCTCTCTCACACCCTGTGTAGCATATGTGGTTGGCCTGTCACTCCTCAACCTGTTTTATTTTGCTTCAAAGCATGGTACAGCCACCTAAAGTTAGACATTTATTTGTTTATTGTCTGGCTTCCCGTGCCAGTCTCCAAACTTTATGGGAGCAGGGACTTTGCTTTCCTCCCTGGTGTATTCCCTGGTCCTGGAAGGGTGCCTGGCCTTTAGTAAGCCCTCCTGAAATATCTGTGAGTGAGCGAATGTCTGTGCCCACGTCACTTTGTTTGTTCCTCCTCCCTCTCTTACTTGGCTGCCTGCTTACCAACTCAGAGGGCCTTCCCTCTCTACCCTATATAAGTATTCCCCCTCCCCACCCCCCCATTGGCTGCCCCTGCACCCTGTTTCTCATTCATAGCATTTGCCAAAATTTGTATCTATTTACTTGTTTTTCTCCGTCCAACCATTTGACTGTAAGCTTCAGGAGAATAGGTTTCATGCTTTACTAAACACCGGTGTGTGCCCAGCTTGTCTGGCGTTGGCATGTGCATTTTATTGAACGAGTGAATATGTTTTGTGCTGCTGGATAAAATGTGGGAACAGTCAAAGGTGAGGTGAGGGGACATTTGTTGTGGTAAGAAACATTGCATTTAGTGTCTGAGTCTTGCTGCAGCAGATCGCATCCGGCCAGTTTCGCATGGCAGGTTAGGTAGGAGTAGATGTTGTTTCTAGTAGCATCACTGGTGCCTCTTTTATCCCAGGGCTGTTTGCTGGAACTTCTTCACACTTGGACGCTGAACCTCAGTGGGATTTGGGTGCCTCTGTTAATGGATGTTGTCTCTTTTAGGACGTGCATTCAAGATACAGGACGGAGGCCCATCAGGATGTGGTGGGAAGATTTAATGAGAGGTGGGTCTGGAGCACGTTTCTCACTTCCTCAGCTGTGGGGAGCCACAGTGGGAGGAACATTTTCACCTTGGACCCAACTGAAAGCTGTGCTCTGTCTCAGGGAAGATAGTGCAGGAGCCCCAAATGGTGAGATTCCCGATAGCAGCGGTAGTTGTGCAGCTAACTGGAAGCAATAAAAGTGAGTGGAAGGCTGGGGCCTGGATTCTATCTTGCTTCTGGCCCTTACCAAGTCTCTCTCCCGCTCTGGCTTTTAGCCTACGCATCTGTCAGAGGGGTGATTTGTCTGGACCACTCTTTTCCCAAATGTGTTTCACAGAACACTGATGTTTAAGAGGGACCTTATGACAAAGGGGTTCTCTGGTCCAGTACGTCTGGGAAATGCTGATATGGTTTTTCCTTTCTGAGGATTCACGTGAGCCTGTTTTAACCTCTGAAAAGTCTCACAGCACCAGGGACCCCAATTTATTTGACCACAGACCCCTTTTTAGGGAACGCCAGTTAGCAACACGTGAAACACCTTAAGAAGAAAGAAGCCATGTCCTAAGTCAGTGGATCTCAACTGGAGCAGTTTTGCCCCTGGGGAGACTTGGCAGTGTCTGGAGACGCTTTGATGGTCGTGACCTGCGGTGAGGGCGGGAGGCTGGTGGCGGTAGAGGCCAAGGGTGCCGCTGAACAGCTTAAAAGGCACCGAAAAGCCCCTCCAACAAAGAATTATCTGGTCCAGAATCTCAGTAGTGCTGAGGTTTAGGAATCCTGGCCTGGGTGAACTGTACGACCTAATTTCAATCGCCTCTGAAGCTGCTCTGTAGGAGTGGGCCTGGAGGTCGCCCAGCGCTACTGGCTGGAAGGGAAGCCTGTGAAAGTAGTGCGGGAGGCCCTTTTCTTGCAGTTGTGGGAGAAGCTTGGATTTTATAGCCAAACACATGTTTTGCTACACGCAAAAATGTTTGTATTATAGTGCTAGAGGGAGCTTTCCCCTCCACCCTTTCCTTTATTTTCTCCTCCTTGTGGCAGAAGGTCAGTCCATTTGTGTATGCGTTTGTTTCCCTGTGTGGCTGGTGAGCACATGTGGGGTGGCTTTGGCGTTCCCCATTCAAGGAGACACGTAGTGCTAAAGGGTGAACCTGGCAGGATGGGGGAAGGGCCGGGGCACCCTGGAGCAGCGGGCTTCTGCACAGTAGGGGCCCTTGTAATCAGTCGCTTAAGGGAGTTCCCCGTTTGCTTGTTTGCTCTATAAAGCATGTTCGGGCCTCGTAAAGGAGGCTGGGAATCATCCAGCACTGCCCTCCAGATGACGGTGTTGGCTTTCTCCAGCTTTCTTAGAGACGTGGGGCTAGATGATTTTCCTGGAGAAAAGCCCTTCCCTTGTTGTGCAGACACTGCCCTCAGCACCTCACGACTGCGGTTTGTTCCTCAGGTTTATTCTTTCTCTGGCCTCGTGTAAGAGGTGTCTCGCCATCGATGACCAGCTCAACATCCTGCCCATCTCCTCCCATGCCGCCAGCGTTGAGGCCCTCCCTCCCCAGACCCCGGTGAGCTGCCAGGGGCCGGGAACGTGGGGCAGGCTGCGTTTTCTGTGCTGGCCCTCCCGGGGTGGCGGCAAAGCTTCTCCTCCTCTCCTGTCTGGTAGGAGGAGAGTCTTGGGCCTTCTGGTCTGGAGCTGAAGGAGCTGAAGGAGAGCTTGCAGGACACCCAGCCTGTGGGCGTGTTGGTGGAGTGCTGCAAGACCCTAGACCAGGTGAGCGTGCGTTCGGAACGTCCCCAGCCCAGTCTGCACGGCACGGACGGGAGAGACAGCAGGCGGAGAGTGACAGACGCCAAGTTAGAACAAGGCTTGGCTCCTCCGAGGGCGAGTTCCCTGTTCTGTTGCTCACACTCAGGCGTGCAGCAGCAGCATGTGTTCACAACAGTGGTCCAGGATTAGCTCCCCCTTCCCCACGTTAACAGTTCAGGGAGCTGGGGGTCGGGGGGAGATGGGTTACATTTATGGAGGAACGCCACAGGCACGGGGTGCTAGACCTGTGTCCTTTCATTTTCATTATTTTTTTTAAATTTATTAAATTTATTTATTTTTGGCTGCATTGGGTCTTCGCTGTTGCGCGTGGGCTTTCTCTAGTTGCGGCGAGCTGGGGCTACTCTTCGTTGCGGTGCGCGGGCTTCTCACTGCAGTGGCTTCTCTTGCTGCGGAGCAAGGGCTCTAGGCTCGCGGGCTTCAGCACTTGTGGCTCGCGGGCTCTAGAGCGCAGGCTCAGGAGTTGTGGCACACGGGCTTAATTGCTCCGCGGCATGAGGGATCTTCCCGGACCAGAACTCGAACCCGTGTCCCCTGCATTGGTAGGTGGATTCTTAACCACTGCGCCACCAGGGAAGCCCCCATTTTCATTAAGTTTTGATGATGTAAAGGTTTTCGCTTATGCCTTGTTCCTAAGTGAGGAGAGCTGGAGGCTCTAGTGTGAGGGCTGATGAGGGCCGTGTGGTGAGGATCCTCTGTGTACCTGATCTCTAGGTACAGACAGCAGGCTGGGTGGGAGCTGCCAGGATGCATTTCTGTGCTCCCTGAAGTGGCCAGGGCTGGTAAACTTGGCTTCTCCGGTGGTTCCTGGGCGATGATGGGAGCTGAATGGATGTGGCCCAGAGGCCTGCAAGCTGTCGGGTGTGTTCAGGGTTCTGGTCCAGCCTGAGCCAGCCAAGCAGCACAGGCCTCTCTCAGCGCTGGGCTTTTCCCTCATGATGGAAAACAGCTGCAATGATGCCGCCCACTTGGGGCTGAGACCCAATAGGGTGGACTCCCTTTCCATGCTGGAAGTAGAATCACCAACCACGCAGCTCTCTCTGCAGCCCAGGCTGCAGGCTCTGGGTTGCTTTCACCACTTCCTGGTAACTTTATCACCAGAGACAGGGAGTGAGAGAGAGGACAGGGAAAGGGCAGAAGAGGGAGAAACTATAATACAGTAGTATTGTTATAAGAAAATAAATGACCCATGGCAAAAAAATTTAAAAAATCAGTAAGTAGGAAAGTGTGCATTAAAAATAGAAAGTGGTATTTCTCCTTGGCTGTCCTGCTCTGCAGAGACAGCTACTGTTAACGGTTTATTGTGTGTCCTTTTGGATCTTTTTCTGTGCATATAAATGGGTATTTTTAAAGTGTGCAAAAGGGAAGGTGGTCCCCATTAGACATTTGGCTTGATTCCAGCTTTTTTGCTATTATAAGTAATGCTATTAGGACATTCTTACAGATACATTTGTGGGCACTGTCTCTAGGATAATTTAATAGGAGAATTGCTGGGGTAGAGTATGTGTGCATTAAAACGGGTGTCATGCCAGGTTATGGAACCCGCACCGTGTATGAAAAGGCCTTTTTCTCTGCAGTTTTGCCAACACTGGGTACTGTTAAACTCGTATGTCTTTACGAATCTGATATGGGAACATAGGATCGTTGTTTCAATTTGTTGTTACTTTAGTTATGAGAGAAGCAGGCACTGTTTTCATATAATTACTGGTTATTTTGTTTGTTTTTATAAACCACTCTGCTTTTTTGTATTGGTTTTTCATTTTAGAATATTACTTTAGAGTGCATTTTTAGTCCAGATTTCATACCCTTTTATTATGTTTGTAGATTTTGCCACTTATGTTTTATCAGAGTTCTTCACTTTTCTACTCTAAAGCAAACAACAAGAGGATAAAATACAGTGTTCGGCCAAGGCCGAGTTAAGGCGAGTAGGACCTGGATCCCCTCTGAGTGTTTCCATCTGGAGAGACTCTGGCTTCCTGAAGCCCCTCCCCTTCCTTCCCTTCCTTCTGCCTGGGACTGCGTCTTATCGGTATCTTCCGAGTGTCCATGCCCAGTCATGTAAGGCAGCTTCTTCAGGACCAGACAGGCCAGGCTGGACCATCTGGCCTTCTTCCCAGTCTCAATGGCCTGTTCCCAGGACAGATTCCCTGTGGGGAGCAGAGTCTGGCCCCTGAGTAGTGTTATGGTCCCTCTTCTCATTAAGTGCCACTGACACTCCTCTAGGCAGGGGCTCAGCAGTAAACAAGAGGGACGCACCTGCTGTCTGGGGCTTACATTCTGGTGGGATGAGGAAGACAGGGAATGAAGGAAATAAGCAAACCACATATTGTAGTAGAAGGTACCGTGTAGGTGGGGAAACATGAAGAGCAGCGAGGAGGGATGGGGAGTGCCGGGAGGAGGGAGGGGTGCTGCGGGTCTCCGTCTTGTGGTCAGAGAGGGCCTGGTGAGCAGCTGCTCTTTGAGTGGGCTTGAAGGAGTTGAGAAAACGAGCCACATAGCTCTCTGCAGGGAGAGTGCTCCCGGCGGAGGGGTCACCAGGTACACAGGCCTCAGGTCAGTTCTCCTGGTGCGCTCAGGGACTCACAAGGAGGCCGACTGGGCTGAAGCAGAGCGAGTGGGTGAGGGTAGGAGGAAACGACGGAGGTCAGACCGTGCAGGCCATGCAGGCCCCTGGGAGGGCTTGGCATTTACTCTGGGAGCGATGGGGGCCAGCAGAGAGTTTTATGTTTATGGTCTCTGCAGCTGTCAGAGGGATCCCCAGGCTGGCTTTATTTATTTAATCCCCGTTATCATGCTTTTTCTTTTTAAACAAATACACAAATTATTTATCCAATTGAAGGAATTCTTATGCTTCTGGAAGCCAGCCTTAATTTTAACAGGATCGCCTTGTGCTGTGTTGAGTCTAGGTTGTAGGGGAACGAAGGTGGGAGCAGGACTGATTAGGAGGCTCCTGTAATAATGGCGGCGGTACAGGGTGGTGGCTTTGACCAGAGTGGTGGAGGAGGAGGATGGTGAGGAATGTAGAATTTTTATGTTTTGAAGGAAGTATGGACAGGATTTGCTGATGAATCAGGTATGGGAGAAAATGGAGAAGACTTTTGGCCTAAACAATTGGACAGTTAGCTGAGCTGGGGAAGATCGTAGGTGGGGGAGGATTGGAGGGGATGTTAGGTGTTCAATGTGAGATGTCTATTAGATGTACAGGTGGAGGGCAGAGCAGGGGCAGTTGCATGTATAGAAGAGTCTGGTGTGCGGGGAAGAGGTCTGGATGGAGGTATGAACTTGGGGGTTATCAGCACCTAGTTGGTGTTTAAAGCCTTGAGACCCAGAGGGGACGATTAAGGGAGTGAGAGTCCAGGTGCTGGGCCTTGCTTTCTGGCCAGTAAGAACTGCCCTGCAGCCCCTCCGCCCCTGAGTTAGCCTAGGCATCAGCCTGAATTCTCCGCAGCGATGGTGGTAGATGGCTGGACCTTGGCCTTTCTCAAAGCTCACCTAATATGTTTCTCTTTCCACAGGCCAAAGCTGTCTTGAAATTCATTGAGGGGATCTCGGAAAAGACCCTGAGGAGTACTGTTGTGCTCACAGCTGCCCGAGGAAGGGGAAAATCTGCAGCCCTGGGATTGGCTATTGCTGGGGCGGTGGCTTTTGGGTAAGGGGGTCCCCATCTTTAGGCACTCTGAGCTCTGAGGGAGCAGTGTGCAGGAGTAGGGGGTCAGGGGACAGGGAAGCTGCTCCTGGGTCTGAGCGGGCTCCTGTGTGATTTCTCTATGTCTTGGGTTCCTGTCTAGAAAGAGCAATGCTGTTTCCCCCAAACCCCCAAAGGTGCACATATATGTGTGCATGCACACACAGACATACACCAGGGCCAACTCACTATTTAGAGTTGAACAAACACACAAGAGCAAAGAAATGGGGGTAAGAAACTTAAAAACTCTCAGGAGATGAGCATGAATATGACCCGCTTTGCTGACTTAGAAAAGTACAAGTTTGACATTTTAATGATTTTGATCAGTAGAAGATCTTGTTTGCTCCTGAGGAGCTGCATTTGAGTGTGATGTTCCTTTCCATTCTTTTGTCCTGGGCGGAAGACTTCTGCAACTGCCAGGAGATCATGTACTTCCAGCTTCCCAGACATAAATAACGGACCTAGAATTTGCCACGTCCCGTATGCATTCTCTTCCTTGGTGCTCCTAATTAACAATGTTAGCGTTTCATAGATGGATAAACTCAGGCTTAGGGAGTTTCAGTGACTCACCCAAGACCCCCCCCAAGTCAGTGCTGGTAGTGCTGGGGCTGAACTCGGCTCCTGACTCCTAGTCCTTTGTTTCTCTTGCTGCTCTGGCAGTACCACTCAGCCCCGCCACCATCAGCATCCTTTACACTGAACAAGGATTCCTCAGAGGTTAACTGTGGCCTTAGCCTGAGCACAGTTGAGCACTTCGGCTTCACGGTTTGAAACCCTCACAGCACAGCTAGTGATGAGACTGAAGCTGTCTCTCGTCCCAGGGCGCAGGACTGGGGAGCCGCGTGCCAGCCCCGGCACTGAGGGAGCAGTCCCCACAGTGCCCTCAGCAGGGTGCTTTCACAGATGCTCGTAGCTGATGGCTGGGATGTGCTACCTTCAAACTGGTAATGCGTTTTCATTAGGTTGGGAGGAAGAATACCCTCAGGTCTGGAGTTGCTTTACTTTTCCTCCCCAAAACGTGTGTCCTGATTTTTTTTCTGCCACTGTCTCTGGTTATCCCCTGTGTAACAGGGGCAAACAAAAATGTTTTCTTTTTTTAAGTTCTCTAAACATTTCTTAGATTTCCTAATTACTTAAAAAAAAAAAAATCCTCCTTTTGTTCAACAGGTACTCCAATATCTTTGTTACCTCTCCGAGCCCGGATAACCTCCACACTCTGTTTGAATTTGTATTTAAAGGATTTGATGCTCTGCAGTATCAGGTAGGAAATTAGGATAAGAGCTTATTTTGATTCCATGCTGAGTATAAATCCAGGTGAAGTCTTTAGAATGCAAACTTTCGTAATATTTAGTTTCTAAAGCCTGTTTCTGACGTTTGGCATTGGTTTGGCTCTTTCCCTATTAGGAGCATCTGGATTATGAGATCATTCAGTCTCTGAATCCTGAATTTAACAAAGCCGTGATCAGAGTGAACATTTTCCGGGAACACAGGCAGACCATTCAGGTGAGGCTTGTTCTAGAACCCTACCACATGGGGCCAGTGTCCTGCTGTATATAAATGCTCTAAGACGTCTCCTTTTATAGTTGTTCTATGTGCTGTGTAATTGCATATCTTTTAGACAGCGTTGTTGTTTTACGGTAAACGTGTTCCAGATTTTCAGCCTCTTCTAAAGAAAAACATTCAAGCAGACTACCAAGTGTATGTAGCCAGATGGGAAAGTTATAGTTTTGTCCCTTGAAAATTGAGTGAGTAGGATTGTAAGTATGCTAATCAGCTAAGAGAAATAAAATCATTTTTTCGGACATTTCTAATTTTGCATAGTTACAGCAGGTTTTGAAATGATGCATCTGTAGCGAGGACAATAAATAACCTCACCATTTAAAAGAAGAAAAGTTCTTTGTAAAATGTACTCTGAATCTTTGTGGTTTAGCCGGTGGCCTATTTTCCTTTTGAAACAGTGTTTCCCCGAAAGCTCTGTGAATCTCCAGTGCTCTGTAAGCCTGAATGGTCTGTACGTGTCCAAAGGCTACAATTTTGTTAAATCATGACAGGCGTGCAGAAGGGATGGAGGCCCGTGGGCTCCTAATGGAGCAGGTTATTGATCACTTTTGGAGTTGGGTTGGGGTGGGAAGTGGGCCAGGCCAACTTGGCACTTTACGCCCTTGACCTTTATGCCTGTGAGGCATTTGTATATGTCTGTCAAGGAGGTATACCTTTTATCAAGGATCCAGGTTATAAATGAGGTTCAGTGTTTGTGCCTTTTTCCCTCAAGGACCTTAATTTTTTTCTTGCTGGGTCTCTTTCTAGACTCTCCTCTCTGTGCGTTTCTTCCTACTTTGGCCTGGTTCTCTCAGCTGAGGGGAAGAGAGTCCAGTGTTGGGGTAGGGCGGGGTGAGGGGCAGGCTGCAGGCCCTGAGAATACAGAGATCTGTTAAAACTCAAGAAAAACACACAAACCAAAGAGGGAGAAGCTTTCCGTGAAATGCCTGGCTCAGCCCTCCCCGCGCCTTGGATCTGTCATCAGAGACCTTCTCGTATTACCAGAGTCCTTTTGTCTCCAGACTGGAGTTGAAGCGCAGAAGAGGTGACCTGACTTTATGAGGCTACATTTGTGTCCCTTTGAGACCTCTTCTTTCTTGCTGGAAATTGCGATACAGAGGAATATTAAAGTCGGCGGTGCCTCTCCAGGGGCCTGCTTCCTGCTGGTTTTATGAGGTGCTTGTTTAGTTTTTCTCTGTAAGGATCCAAGATGTGGGGCCTTACTGAGGACATGTATCTGCTGTCGGAAATGAGTGGGGTCTCTGCCCCCTTGACCCATCAGCTTCCAGCAAAGCAGTTAAAAAATCTCACCTGTAATGGAATACTTGAAAACTACAGGAAAGCACAGAGACCAATATAAGATAACACTCAGGTGCCCAGCACTCAGGCTTAAGAAATGCTGATGTTTTGCTGTTTGCTGTGTTGGTTTCACGTTTAAAAAGCCACTCATGGGCTTCCCTGGTGGCGCAGTGGTTGAGAGTCCGCCTGCCGATGCAGGGGACATGGGTTCGTGCCCCGGTCCGGGAAGATCCCGCATGTCGCGGAGTGGCTGGGCCCGTGAGCCATGGCCGCTGAGCCTGCACGTCCGGAGTCTGTGCTCTGCAACGGGAGAGGCCACAACAGTGAGAGGCCTGCGTACCGCAAAAAAAAAAAAAAAAAAAAAAAAAAAAGCCACTCATATTTTTGTTTTAAAGATCTGAATCCTCACAGACATGGTTGAAGTCCCTCCTGTACCCTTCCCCATCCATTCCCTTCCGTCACTCCCCATACTGTGCTCTGAGATTGGTGTGTTTCCTTTCTTTTTCTTCTCTTTTTTAATAAATTTATTTATTTATTTTTGGTTGGGCTGGGTCTTCATCACTGCACGCAGGTTTTCTCTGGTTGCGGTGAGCGGGCTTCCCATTGCGGTGCACGGGCTTCTCATTGCGGTGGCTTCTCTTGTGGCGGAGCACGGACTCTAGGCTCGCGAGCTTCAGTAGTTGTGGCTCGCGGGCTCTAGGGCGCAGGCTCAGTAGTTGTGGCGCACAGGCTTAGTTGCTCTGCGGCATGTGGGATCTTCCCGGACCAGGGCTCAAACCCGTGTCCCCTGCATTGGCAGGCGGATTCTTAACCACTGCACCACCAGGGAAGTCCCTGGTGTGTTTCCTTTCAATTCATTTGTTTATATTTCACTACATAATTATGTATCCGTAAATGGTAACGTACTATACTTGTCTTTCTTTAGCTTGCCTTTTTTTCACTCAACATTTGTTTTCAAGTCCAGATTGAAGCTTGTAGATCTGGTTGATTCATTTTTAAGCACTATATGAGCACATTACAGTTTATTTATATGTTTCTAGAATTGGAATTGTTGGGTCTTAGGGTATACGTAGATTTCCATCTTTCTCGGATTTTGCCAAATTCTTCCTTAAAGTGTTTGTACATATTGACATTCACCGCAGCACTCTCGAGTTTTTGTTTCCCCACGTCCTCACGAACACTGGGTGTTTTACTGCTATTTAAGTTTTGCCCGTCTGCGTGTGAAGTGGGGTCTCCTTGTTGTCTTGAGCATTGCTGTGATGACTAGTGAGGTTGAGTACCTTTGTTTATGTTAGTTGGCTATTCAGGTTTCCTCTCCTGTAAAAATACCTCTTCATAGACTTTTGCAAACTTTAAAAAGAGCAGGAACCCCTGTAGGAACTGAAAGAGTTGTTTATACGCATAAGGGTGCCAAGCTCATGGCAAGTTTGTGACATTAGATGGCCCAGCTAATAATATAAATAAGGATGTGTGAGCACTAAGAAGGTTATAAGTCTTAGAAGTGTCCCCACCAGTGCAGGGGGACCTGGGCTTTATATTGACGGTGTCAGAGCAGGACACAGTACCCAGAGTGTAGGAGATGCTTGAGAAACTCCTCGCCTTTAGCCATTGCTGGGGCCAAGCTTGCCTCTGGCCCACTGGCCAGAGTGAGGCTGGGGAGAAGCCTGAGAAGGGAGAGAGGAGAGAAGGGGGCACCTACCCAACCACCTATCACTCAGCCAGGTCCCAGGTAGGGCATTTTTACAGATTTACCTATTTTTTTTTCTCAAGCAGCCATCAGGTATTTCCTCCATTTTCTGGAGAAGAATCTGAGGTGCTGAGATGAAGTGACCTGCCCAGGGCCACACAGTCAGTGGTCGACCTGTTTGGACCCAGGCATCTGACTCTAAGCCCATCCCAGCTTTGCCCTGCCAGGGAAAAGCGAGGAGGAGGAATGAGAGAAGAAGAAATGGGACTGGGGAGAGAGAGTAAAGAGAGGCCTTTATGGTGACTCACCAGAGATCACAGCCATGGTATCAGGTGGCCAAGCTAATAATACAAATTTTTCTTTCTGGCAGTATATACATCCTGCAGATGCTGTGAAACTGGGCCAGGCTGAACTTGTTGTGATCGATGAAGCTGCTGCCATCCCCCTCCCCCTGGTGAAGAGCCTTCTGGGGCCCTACCTTGTGTTCATGGCATCCACCATCAACGGGTGAGGCACCTCGGGCAGGAGCCGTTGCTCCCATTGTAGGTTGTTGCCAGTTACATAGCATTTAACGAATGTGACCTGGGCCTGGGTGGGTAGGGCTGATTCCTGAAGTTTGAGTCTTTGGGGCTCTGCTGCACTCTCTCCTCAGCCTTCTCCTTGGCAGCTGGCCCCTTCATAGTAAACTACAGCTCACTTCTGGTCTGAGCTACGGCCCACCAGAACAGGCAGCACCAGACTGAAGAACTTCATAACCCAGCTGATGAGTGTCTCCTGTCCGTAGGCCTGATGAAGTTCTAAAGGGCACATGGATGGCAATACCAGTGTCTTATCTCTGAGGCTTATGTGAAAATATAGTATTAAAGTAACTGTATAGTTATCATATAAGAAAGCAGGCTCAAGAGCTTTTTTAAAATTTTGAAATATTTAGTTCTTGTTTGCTTTAGAAAAGCTAGAAAGGTAAGGTAAGCAAAAAGAAAAATCACTGGTGATCTGACCATATAGAGACAACTTTTTCATTTTGAATAAGAACGTAAACATAGTTTTCATAATGTTTTGAATTTGCTTTTTTATATAAAGAATATACTGGGAATTCCCTGGTGGTCCAGGGGTTAGGACTCCGAGCTTCCACTTCTGGGGGCCTGGGTTTGATCCTTGGTTGGGGAACTAAGATCCCACAAGCCGTGCAGCATGGCCAAAAAAAAAAAACAAAAAAAGAATATACTGGGAAATCGTTCCTGTTCAGTGTATACATATCTTCAATATTGAAAAGATTTCTATATGGAAGTCACATCTTGAAGAGGTAATTCTATATTATAGATTTATTATTTGACTGCTTTGCTTATACTGAAAACAGTTAAGTAAAATGGGTTTTACTCTTTTTTGATAACTGCTTTATTGAGATATATTTAAAGTGTATAATTCAGTGATTTTTAGTATATTCATAGAGTTGTGAAACCATCACCACAGTCAATTTTAAAACATTTTCATTACCCCAGAAAGAAACCCCATATCCTTTAATTATCATCCTCCAGTTCCTTCCTGCCCCCCAGTTCTAGGCAACCACTAATCAACTTTCTGTATCTGTGGATTTGCCTATTCTGGACACTTTATATAAGTGGAATCTTAGAATATGTGGTCTTTTGTGACTGGCTTCTTTCACTAACCATAATGTTTTCAAGGTTCATCCGTGTAGCTTATATCAGTACTTCATTCCTTTTTATGGCTGAATACCATTCCATTGTATGTTTATGCACATTTTGTTTTTCCATTCATCTTTTTGATGGTCATTTGGGTTGTTTCTCTCTTTTGGCTAGTAGCAGTAATGCTGCTGTCAACATTCATGTACAGGTTTTTGTGCAGACATGTTTTCTGTTCTGTTGGGTGTATACCTAGAAGTGGAATTAGTGGGTCAAATGATAACTTTCTGTTTAACTGTTAGCGAACTGCCAGATTGCTTTCCTAAGCAGCTGTACCATTTTACATTCCTATCGCAGTGTGAGGGTTCCAGTTTTTCCATGTCCTTGCTAGCATTTATATGTCTTTTTGATTGTAGCCATCCTAATGAGTATGAAATGGTATCTCATGTGGTCTTCATTTGCATTTCCCTGATGGCTGATGATGTGGGGCATCTTACATGCTTATTGGCCGTTATTTATCTTCTTTGGAGAAGTATCTGTTCAGATTCTCTGCTCACTTTTCTAATTGAGTTGTCTTACTTATTATTGAGTTGTATGGAAGGGTTCCTTATATGGTCTAGATACAAGTCTCATATACGTGATTTACAAAAACTTTCTCCCACTCAAGAAATTCCACTTTCTTGTTAATGTTCTTTGAAACACACAATTTTTTTAGCTTTGCTGCTTGTGCTTACTCTTTTTTTTTTTTTTTAAATAAGTAAATGGAATTCCTTTGAGAATGCTTTGTTATATGGGGCAGGCAGGAGTAATAAAAGCACTTCAAAATTTAATTTTTTGATCATTCTTTAAAAGTAGTATTTGAGTTAGAGGAAGTATTTATGCAGTATTCTCATTTATGATAATGAATACTATGAAACAGTGTAAAACTAAAAATAAAAAAAACCCACTGAGCAGTCTGCACCCTGTGGTCACGTGTGCTTGTGACCAAAGACAAGGAGGAAATAACAATTGAAAAGAGCTGGTTCAGTGATCAGATTATAGATGATTTCTTTTCCCCAAATTTTTTATTACTTCTTTACGTCATCTTTTAAATGAAAGTAGTAATGAGAAAAGTTACTTGGGTGGTGGATTTGTTTAATCTTAATTCTTTCAAACTGGAAATGCTCTCTGTTCATTTTTTCAAGCATAGAACTTCTAATAGCAGCTCTTATTAATTGGCCATTTACCTGTGTTCCAGTTCCATTATGCTAAATGCTTTATTCACGTCATCTTCTCAGTCCTTATTTATTATTATTATTTTTTTTGCGGTACGCGGGCCTCTCACTGCCGTGGCCTCTCCCGTTGCGGAGCACAGGCTCCGGACGTGCAGGCTCAGCGGCCATGGCTCACGGGCCCAGCCGCTCCGCGGCATGTGGGATCTTCCCGGACCGGGGCACGAACCCGTGTCCCCTGCATCGGCAGGCGGACTCTCAACCACTGTGCCACCAGGGAAGCCCTCAGTCCTTATTTTTTAGTTCACAGTACAGTCCGGTGAGATGTGTGGAATAGTCCCCTTTTGAGGAGGAAGCTAAAAGGGGTTGAGTTCTTTGTCCAGAGGTACTAAATGGATATGCCAGGACTTGAGCCCAGGCCCAGATGGCTCCGAGGTGAGCCACCATGCAGCCCTGCCTCCTTTGGGCATGGAAGTTCAGAGGTGACAGGGTTGTCCTCGGCGAACAGAAGTCTGATGTTTCATTAGGACGAGGAAAGTAGTTCTCTGTCCCCTCCTAGAGAGTTGATTTGGGACCTCATGCCTGATTGCCTTTGCTTTTGCTCCTAGCTACGAGGGCACTGGCCGGTCTCTGTCCCTCAAGCTAATTCAGCAGCTCCGTCAACAGAGTGCCCAGAGCCAGGTCAGCACCACCGCTGAGAACAAGACCACGACGACCGCCAGACTGGCATCAGGTACCCCTGGAGCTCTGAATGTGCATGCAGTGCACAGCAAGTCACTTCACACTCTCCTGCGGGATCCTTCCCCTCATGGCCGCATGGGCGGTAACAGACCGTCTGACCATCAGGCAGAGAGGTTGAGCCCCCAAGAGGTGAAGTTGCTTTTCTCTGAGGAACAGCAAACCAGTGACCAGATGGGTGGCTGACCTGGGCCTTCCGGTGGCTAGATTCCTGTTTGTCACCATCTCAGGGCATTGGTTGCATTGACTTAGAGAGATCCCCTTGGGATTGGTGTCGAGGCAAGTTGAACATCCACCAGAACAATTTAAAACCACTCGCTTTAAATTCTTGAGCCATATTTTGTGAGCGCCATGTGACAGAGATAAAGTAGAACATTTGCCTTGCTCTTGTGGACAAAAAGTATTTACTAGTTGTTCCTCACTGTGTGTGTGTGTGTGTTGTGGGGAACAGTGCGAACACTGCATGAGGTTTCCCTGCACGAGTCGATCCGATACGCCCCTGGGGATGCAGTAGAGAAGTGGCTGAACGACCTGCTGTGCCTGGATTGCCTCAACATCACTCGGATCATCTCTGGCTGCCCCTTGCCTGAAGCCTGTGAGCTGTATCCTCCTGGGTTCCATTTGTCCTGTGACAGGGAGAGGGGGCAATGGAAGAGTTGAACAAAGAGTTTTGGCCCTTTGCTTCATAGGCTGCTGCTCTAGGGAGAGGGGAAAGTTGAATGTTGTTGATTTCCCTTCTTTTCCTCCCTAATATGTTTCTGCTCAGAACCAGGGGCTCCTCTTCCCAGGTTGAGGGAAACCCACATATCCAGGTGACCCTTGGAAGTAGTGTGTCCTGTTCTGGGTTCTCTTCGATTTGCTTTGGTTGCTTAACTCCAGATCCAGCTACTACGTTAATAGAGATACCCTCTTTTGCTACCACAAAGCCTCTGAGGTTTTCCTCCAACGGCTTATGGCCCTCTACGTGGCTTCTCATTACAAGGTAACTGCAGCTAGCCCTCGGGTGAACTTTAGCAGTGAATTCCAGCACTGGGCAGTGCCTTTTGACTCGGCTTTTTGCATGTTTTGTTACCCAGTGGCTCAGGTGACCATTCCACTGGGACTTGAACGTCCTGATGTTGGCAAGGTCCAGGGATCCTGCTGGAGGGGTTGCATTTCCCATTGTTGTTCAGGCTTGTCGTGGGCTCCAGCTTTGCATACAGAGTGTGAGATTTCTGCACGTAGCTCCATGTGTGGTAGCTGGAGAGGGTGGAAAGTTTTGCCCATTTTAAAAGGGGTACTTACATTTCTTGCCTGTTGGCTAAATGGATGGGCTGAGATGACATAGCAGTTGTAATCCGGGGGCTGCTGTTTGACCTGAGACCAGCCTTATACCCCTGGGCTGTTTTTAAGGAGCAGTGAATGAGAATTTGGAATATTTGAAAGTCTTAAAAAGGCACATTGGAAAGGACACTTTTTGAGTGTCTAGGTAGCTTTTTTATGAACACCCTTTAAACGGAAAGCCGAAGGGTTGATGTTAGAAGTGGTGAGAGGTTGTCTTGAAATAGCAGCCTCTTATCAGGAAGACGTTCGCTTCCCAGCTGTGAAGTATATAGCACTAACTAAGCAGGTCTCTGCTCCGGCTCTGCAGCCTCAGCACTCGTGGTGAGGTGACAGCAAACGTTGGAGGCTTAAGTCCCACTTAAGCCCTTACGGAGGGTCTCAGGCTGGCCGGCTATGGTGCTGGAAAGGCGCTTTGACGGGTTTCAGCACATCACCTGGCTCTGGGGAAGGCAGTTCTCCAGTCATGACTGTGGAGTAGCCTCTCGAGTGAGGACAGGATGAGGAGTGCTTCTCACTGACCTGTTTGTGCCCCACAGAACTCTCCCAGCGATCTCCAGATGCTTTCTGATGCGCCTGCTCACCATCTCTTCTGCCTCCTGCCTCCTGTGCCCCCCACCCAGAATGCCCTTCCTGAAGTGCTTGCTGTCATCCAGGTACAGAAGCTGAGGTGTCCTTGTGGCATTGATTTTGGGACCCACTTAGGCATCAAGGATTAGTGGCTCGGTAACCGCAGCGCAGAAGGGGAAGCTGCTGATTCCTGGTCTCAAGCCTAGTGACTGGACGTATCCAGGCAGGCGATTAGGGTGCATCAAAGGAAACTACCACCCAGACAGAGACCCAAAGCCCCACTGTTCATGGATGGGTGAAAATCAGGACTGGCCACTTGTATTTTGACTTGCAGCTCCTAAAACAGAACTTTGTTTTCCTCCTTGATTACGAAAGCAATACATGCTACTTGTAAAATTAGAAGACACAGATTGGGAAGATGTTTTTAATGCCTAGCCTGTATTTATGCATTTCTTTATCATTTTTCCTGTTCATAAACATGCGATCATAGTATTTGGTAATCTGGGTTTTTTTTTCAATGTGTCAGATATTCATAATCTGCATAATTTTTAAGGCTGCATTGTATTTCATGACATGCACGTACGGTACTATGTTTAACCATCCTCCTGTTAGACCCTGGAGTCACTGACGTTGCCCAGTTCTGTAGAGAGCCACGTGAGCGTCCTGAGCCTTAATTGATGAGCTCACATGTACACCATGTGTGGAGACCCTCTTCTAGTGTGGTTTTGCTCTCTGGGCCAGGAGGATGTCAGTATTCTGCCTTCTTAGTGATGGTGTCAGGATGCCCAGGGGACACAGTAATGAAACTTCTCTTGGAAACGGATGAGTTGGTTACAGGGTTAAGCGTGCGCTGGAGTGGAAACAGCCGGCCTAGTCAAAGCAAGGGCGGAGTGCTGGTGAGGTTCTGGGGTGGGCTCTGAACCTGGAGCCGGCCTTTCTGTCTGCACTGTCCTGCTTCCCCAACAGGTGTGCCTCGAGGGGGAGATTTCTCGCCAGTCCATCTTGAATAGCCTGTCTCGAGGCAAGAAGGCTTCGGGGGACCTGATTCCATGGACAGTGTCGGAACAGGTGATGTGCTTTCCCTGGTGTGTCTGAGCGAGTGAAGCTGGCAGTGCTGGAGGCTGTCTTTTGTTGCTTAGTCACCGGCTTGTGTCTCCCCCACAGTTCCAAGACCCAGACTTTGGCGGCCTTTCGGGTGGAAGAGTGGTTCGCATTGCTGTTCACCCGGATTATCAAGCGGTAACGTGTCCTCGTGTGTGCTGTTATTTAAACCTGGTGTGCTGTAATTAGCTGCAGCCGTGTTGCTGGCCGCTCGTTAGGGCAGGTGTATGCGGTTGTTTAAATAGGAAGCTGGTCAAGGAGTAGCAGATCCAGGTCCCCCTCTGCTGTGGACGGTTTGCCCGGGGCTGGGGGTGGGCGGGCAGGATGATTGTATGTGCTCCCTCTTTGTGAGGACAGGGGACTCGTGAACCAGGTCTGCTTCCTGTAGTTACCTCCTGTCTTAGAAGTCCTCACCGAGGAGTTAGCCGTAGAGTCATCAGTTCCGAGCTCGCTGATCTGTGGACCAGAAAGCATGCTCAGCCATCCTCACGTTCTTGACGGGCTGGACAGTGCGAGAGTGAGGGTCGTGCCACGCTAGGTCTTAAGGGTCTCTGCTTTGACCTTGTTGAGGGGTTTCATTGGTTCCCTTTGCGAAGTGCACTTTGACCTGGAGTGAAGGCTCTCTAGAAGCAGTACAGGGGCGTACGAGTGGCGTAGACACTGAGGACATCTCTCTTGCCTTTGCCTGTTTCCCTCTGTGTTTGCTCACAGATGGGCTATGGCAGCCGAGCCCTGCAGCTGCTACAGATGTACTATGAGGGCAGGTTCCCTTGCCTCGAGGAAAAGGTCCTGGCGCCCTCACAAGAAATGCACACTGTCAGCAGTGAGGTAAGCGTCTTCTGGCCGAGCTCCTGGTTCTGGGGAGGGCCATCCTCTGGGTCTTCAGGAGTACTATCAAGAGCTGTCCTGTGGTCTGGGCTCTCTGAGCAGTAGCAGCAGAGTTCCTCTCTGGCTTTGGGGAAGCTTCTCTTTCCCCAGCTGACACCGAGACTGAGGCCCTCGGGTCACCATCATCCGCCTCACCTGCAGACTCGTAAAGAGTGTCAGCTCTGGACCCCTGCCCCGGGCCTCCTGAATCCGAGGCTCTGGGTGGGGCCCAGTAAGCTGCCTGAAGCCCCCAGGTGACGCTGATCCACATGCCGGCTTAAAGCCACAGCTGTGCAGTGCAGTCTCCTCCTCTCAGTACTGACCTCAGACTCAGGGAGCTCTGTCTTTCTGGGTAAGAGTGCTCAACGCTAGGAGCTGGGACAGCTTTTCACACGGGTTCATTTGATGTTTCACGGTGTGCCTGCTCGGGAGGTGGGAAGGGGCTTGTACTTAAGGTCGGGCTCAGAGGTTTGTCAGTTCCCAAGACACAGAGCCATCCGGTGACAGACCTGCGTCTTCAGCACCTTACCTCTGTCTCTTTGTAAATGCGTTTGGCGTTTCTAAACCGTGTGGCTGTTTCCCACATTCTGGGTTTTGAGCAGTGTGGGTCCGTGCTCGTCTAGGGGTTTGGTGTCATCAGGAATGGTGACTGGACTTAGTGGTGATTCTACATTTTAAAAACCAGGACACCTGTCCCGGTTTTTGCTGTGTTCGTCCAGAGCTTGGTGTGGCCAGGGGTGCTTGGGAACGTCACTAACCTTCCTCTCTCTCCGCTGGGTGGATGTGCTCTCCCCTCTGGCATCCTGCAGGCGGTCAGCTTGCTGGAAGAGGTCGTCACTCCCCGGAAGGACCTGCCTCCCTTACTTCTCAAACTGAACGAGAGGCCTGCCGAGCACCTGGACTACCTGGGGGTGTGCTACGGCTTGACCCCCAGGCTCCTCCGGTAAGCGTTCGCCTGCCCTTTCCTCCCGCAGCATCCCTTTGGCCTTGGTGTCCTGAGAATGAGAGTCCTGTGGGCTGCGTGTCTGCCTTTGCAGTGGTGTCAGCTGCCCTGACGCCCCCGCACCGCTGCCCTCACCCCCCGCCCTTCCCAGCTCTGTGTGTCAGCCGCTCCCAGAAGGCACACGTGGTGACCTGCTCTCTGTATCCTTTGCAGGTTCTGGAAACGAGCTGGCTTTGTCCCTGTTTATCTGAGACAGACCCCGGTGAGTGAGGCGTCTGGCAGGGGAGGGTGGTGACAGGTGTGTCCTTGCAGAGCCCTGGTGCCTCCCGCTGTGCCCTGAGCGGTGTGCCTGTGCTGCCAGGAGGCTTCTCTGAATGCCCCCGGAGCAGCCGCCCTTACTGAGGGCCACACGGTCACTCTCCCCACTGCACACTCTAGCGGTTTTGTGCTCCACGCTGAGATGGCGGAAGTGCACGTGGGCTTGTTCACCACGTTCTGGAATCCTGTCACTGGGGGCCTCTTCGAATTTGTATTTTTTAAAAACAGGAAGAAAAGTGGTTTTAGGGGAGGAGTGCATACTATAAGCTGGTATCTGAAGGAGGAATGCACTTGTGTGGACAACAGAGCCATAGAGGATAAAATGGAAGATGAGAGAGTTAGTGGCTGTCAGTTCATTAAAAAAAAAAAATTATTTAGTGCGTGCACTGAATCAAGCAGTGAGCAAGACAAGCCGTGAAGCTTATTTTCTAATGAGGAGAAATAGGCAGCAAAAAAGTGAGCAGACGAGAAGTATTCAGATAGTGACAGTGTAATGAGTGGTCAGGCTTGTGAGGGGTGACCTTTCAAACTGCAACCTGAATGATCAGGGTGGACCAGCCACGTGACAGTCCTGCCTGCAGAAAAGTGAGCGTATTCAAGCAGGGGCACAGCAAATGTGAGGACCTGAGGCAGGAAGGAAGTTGGTGATTTGAAAGAAACAAAGGGCCAGTGTGGCTGGAGGGACCTTGAAAGGAAAGGGTGGTGATTCACAGCGGGGCAGGTGGGTCTGGGCAGGGAGTCTGCGCTCCCTCCCCGTTCAGGTGGAGGGAGGGGTTAGAGGGAAGGTGCTGGGGCTGCCGTGTAGACGATGGACGGTGGCCCGTGAGTAGAGGCGGGGAGATGAGCGGCTTGGCTGGGGAGGACATGGTGAGGGGAGAGAAGGGCCAGATGCCAAGGGTGTTTGGGAGGTGAACTGAGAAGAGTTGAAGGATGGGGGTGTGGAAGGTAAGTGAACAGAAGTATCAAGGGTAGTTCTTTGGTTTTTGGCTGGAGAGACTGGCTGAGAAACTGGGTGTTGGAGGTGCTGTTTCCTGAGATAAGACTCAATGGGAGGCTTCCTTGGTGGCACAGCGGTTAAGAACCCAGCTGCTAGTGCAGGGGACATGGGTTCGAGCCCTGGTCCAGGAAGATCCCACATGCCGCGGTGCAGCTAAGCCCGTGCGCCACAACTGCTGAGCCTGCGCTCTAGAGCCCGTGCGCCACAACTGCTGAGCCTGCGCTCTAGAGCCCACAAGCCCCAACTACTGAGCCTGCACTCTAGAGCCCACGAGCCACAACTACTGAAGCCCGCGCACCTAGGGCCCGTGCTCCGCAGCAAGAGAGGCCAATGCAATGAGAAGCCCGCGCACCACAACAGAGTGTCCCCCGCTCACCGCAACTAGAGAAAGCCTGCATGCAGCAACGAAGACCCAAAGCAGCCAAAAAAATAAATAAATAAAATAAAATAATAAATAAATTAAAAAAGAAACTGAATGGGGTAGGACCAGATTTGGAGGTGGAAGTGGGAATTGTTTTTGGCATAATAAGTGTGTGATGCCTATTAGACAGCCAAGTGTGGAAGTATGGAATAGGCAGTTGACTACAGGAGTCTGGAGATCAAGGAAGAGGTCGGGGCTGGAGACAGAGATTTGAGAGTCATCAGCATACTCTTAATAGAATATACTCTCGGGGTCAAGGATTTTTTTGGTGCGGGGTGGGGTGGCCTGTTTTCTTCGCAGCTGTAACCCCAGCACCTAATAGTATCTGCTATGTATAGTACATGTTCAGTAAATACTTTTGTTCAGTGAATAAGTATTTAAAGCTGTTGGAAGAAGGGGCTGAGAATAAAGAGGGTGAGTCCTTACACTCTGCAGCATTTAGAGGAATGAGTCAGGAAACACAGCAAGGGAGGCTGAGGAGTAGCCATGACCTGTAGGAGAAGGGCAGGGGCTGTGGTGTCAGAATCCAAGAATAACGAGTGTTTCAGGAAGGGGAGTCATTGCTGTCAGAGAACAAGTAAGGTTAGGACAGTTGACCATTGGATTTGTCGGTGTTGGTGATCGGAATAAAGGCAGCTTCAGTGGAGTGGCGGGATCAACCTGACCGGAGAGAATGGGAGGTGAGGAAACAGACTGAATACACGATTCCTACACGAGGCAAAGGGAGCAGAGGAATAAGGTAGCTGGGGGGAGATTGGAGTCAGGGCGGGTTTGTCAGCCAGGAGATTCCAGAACATGTTTGTTTGCTGCAGGGTATGATCCTGTAGAGATCATGCAGATGCAGGTGAGGGGGGCTGATTGCAGGACTACAGGCCTGGAAGAGGCAGGAGGGTAGGACCTGGAGTGCAGGGGGAGAGGTGGCCACCGCATCCCTCACAGCAGGAGGGAAGCAAAGAGTGGGCACAGAAGGTATTGGCCAGCTGGTGGAGTTGGTGCTGGGAGGATGAAGAAGTTCTCCAGGTCAATATCCAAGGGTGGCACCCATCTGAGAGTTCAAAGCTGGACTGATGAGGACCACTGGGTGTGTGGCTGCTTCCACGTGGGCAGGAGCAGCTGTAGAGGGGCTGGGTCCTTGTCAGTGACCCTGGTCGAGGCTGGAGTGTAAGTTTGGTGGTCGACTGCAAGGACCACACAACCAGTGAGTTCAGCGTGGACCATGGTACGTCCCTGTGGTCTTGTGCTGTGCAGTGCTTGTTTGTGACGTGGTGGTGGCCTTTTGTTACTTGAATGCTCTTCAGTTGAAATCCATTAGGTATTTTTATGGTTTTGGGCTTTGTGGTTGTTGTGTAGTAGAAATTAAAAAACCTGTGGTCGCTGCTTTAGTACCTAAAGGAGCCTGCCCTTGCAAACCTGTTGCCAGCAGGGGAACTCTTGCCGTGCTTGTTTTTGGCCATGAAGTTTTTGCTGCGAGCGCCCAAAACACGTTGATTGGATCATGTGGAGTTTAAGCTGTAATGCCTCCCGGTTCAGAATCTGACCTGATGTGAGCAAGGGGTTCACAGCAGAAGACATGCTCCGAAGGTCTGAGTAGCTTTGCGCCATCGCTGGGGCACCTGCTCGGAAGTTGCAGGACAAAGTGGTCTCTGGAAGCTGTCGTGTAGGCAGTGGGCCCTGCGAGAATGAAGGCGAGGCCGCCTCTCCTGCTGGGGAGGAAGCAAGGGCCCGCGTAAGCGTGCTTGCCCTTCAGCAGTGACAGGTCCTTCATAAAAGGGGGTCTTGGTGCCAGTTAGGGATTTGTGTTTCCCAGAATGACCTGACCGGAGAACACTCGTGCATCATGCTAAAGACGTTGATGGACGAGGATGAGGCCGACCAGGGTGCCTGGCTCTCTGCCTTTTGGAAAGGTGAGTGGGAGTGGAGGTGGTGGGTGGCCAGGTGCAGGCACAGGGGCCTACAGACCTCTGACACTGTGTGGTTGAACCCCGCAGATTTCCGAAGGCGATTCCTAGCCCTGCTGTCCTACCAGTTCAGCACCTTCTCTCCTTCCCTGGCCCTGAACATCCTTCAGAACAGGAACATTGGGAAATCCGTGCAGCTGGGTGAGCTGGTGGGGCGGCCGGAGGGCTGGTGGGGCTTGGTTGTGTGGAACAGGCGGTGGGCATGTGGTCCAGGAAGAGGGCTGGACTAGGAATGGAGGGACTGGTTCCAGGCCTGCGTCTCCCCCACCCGCCTCTGCTCAGCAGGCCCTGTGCCGCCTCAGGGCCGCTATCACACACTGTGCCCTCATGACAGGACTTGGGGGGAAGGACTTGGCTTTAGAGGTGTAAGTAAGGCCTGCAGCTGGTCAGTTGTGGAACCTGATCTAAATCCTGTGAGCTAGGGTAACTAGCTCAATTCTGAGGCTCCGTTTCCTCATTCATGAAATTGTAATAAGAATATGCTGTCAACCTTCTGTGGGCAACACGTAGAAGTGCTTTGGGCATGTAGATTCTGTTTGAATATTTAAAACACAAAAAAGGGTGTACAGGATCGTTAGTGTTAACAGCCGTGGGGTATTTTTTCCCTCTTGCTAGTTACGTGTACATATACCCTTTTTTTGGGCCAATTATATTTTGGTGTAAAAATCTGTTTGTCGAGCTGGGTGGAGCATGCCTGTTTTCTGTTAAGCTGCGTCCTGAGGAGAAGTGACGAAGTGGGGAAAGTGTTGCATTCCTCTAACCCCAGGGCACGGGAGCCTTTCTTGGTCTGATGTGTTGACATGGAACTCTGAGCAAGGGTCACACACCATCCGTCCCCCTCCCGGCGTGGACCAAGCTGCCTCCCCTTTGCAGGAGGAGGGTCAGGGTGGCCCAGGGTGGGCAGGCACTTTTAGGTGGCTCCTGCCCGGCTCCTGCTGAAGGCCCCGTGGAGGAGCAGCTGTTGGGTGCCACCTGGGGACTGTTGTTGTGAGCGCCATCTGGGAATCTCATCAGACCCTGCAAGGGCGTTGGGCTCACCTGACTCGTCTGGCTCTGTCGCATGTCCAGCCCTGTGCCGGGAGGAGCTGGAAGCACTCTTCCTCCCCTATGACCTGAAGAGGCTGGAGATGTATTCACGGAACATGGTTGACTATCACCTCATCATGGACATGATCCCGGCCATCTCCCGGCTGTATTTCCTGAACCAGCTGGGGGACCTGGCCCTGTCTGCTGCCCAGTCGGTAGGTCACCTGCTGCTCGTGTGCTGGTTTTGTGGAGCAGTTTATATGCTGGGTGTTGGTCGGATGCTTTGACATAACTTTGTGCTGATGGGGGGTAGTGGTCTCACCTTTTACACGTGGGGACTCTTGGGCTTTGCAGTTGAGCTGTGTGCCCAGCAGTACAGTAAGTAAGTAGAAGTGCTGCAGTCTGGACCCACGTTCCTCCACCCCACCACGTTGCCTTGATTCCTACTCTGCTTCATCAGAGTCCAGGAGCACCTTGTGCTTGTAATGTAGCCGTAAAGCAGCTATTTGCCGGGATAAGAAGTTAGTTTGGAGATTTCAGGAGGAGGGAGTTTTCCTAGTGGTTTCAGTAACAGGATGAATGGGAAGATTCCACAATAGTGTCAGTCAGTGTTTTGGTCAAGAGAGTGTAACTCTGGTTCTTGGTGTGGTTTTAATGGGCAAAAGCCTGCCCTGGCAGCCACTCCAACAGATTCTCCGTCCCCCAGGCTCTTCTCTTGGGGATTGGCCTGCAGCACAAGTCTGTGGACCAGCTGGAAAAGGAGATCGAGCTGCCCTCAGGCCAGTTGATGGGACTTTTCAACCGGATCATCCGCAAGGTTGTGAAGGTAACCTCAGCTGAGGGCAGGGCTTTGGCCTGTGTTGAAAAATGTGTCAAGCCCACTCCCTGCCCCAGGATGCAGAAAGGTTAACATTTGGCTGTGTTTGCTGCAGATTTTCACACACACACACACACACACACACACACACACAAACAGATATGGGGAACTTCAGCTGGATCTGTAACGTTCCGCGTTGTCTCCCAGAGGCACCCCTGATGGGAGTGTGACATCTCCAGTCGGGGATCTCCTGCTCCTCCCGTGAGCGTGTGTACTCCTAAACCGTGCAGGGCACGTGCTGAATGACTTGCTACCGAGTGACTGGGCCTCTGCTGCTCCTTCATCTTCTGCTTCTTGGCCTTGGTCTTTTGTAGCTGTTTAATGAAGTGCAGGAGAAGGCCATCGAGGAGCAAATGGTGGCAGTGAAGGCCGTGGTTATGGAGCCCACGATGAAGACGCTGAGTGACGACCTGGTACGAACACCGAACGTCCGTCTCTCCCCTGTAGGAGAGTCCCTGGCGCTAGTGTTCTGGGGGTGTGAGGGGCGTGCTCCCCGAGTCTCCCTGCCCCTCCCGTGCCCACCCGGCCCTTGACGAGGCCCCCCACTGAGTGCGTGTGCGAGCTGGCAGTCCAGCAGCTGCTGTTGTGAACTACTTGTTTGATCGTTTAGGTTTTCAGAAGGCGCGTTTTATGTTTATACACACTGAGTAAGAGCTGCCTTTAATGCTGTGGGAGGGAAATGTGCAGAAGGATAGGCCTGCTGGTCGTCGCGGTCACGTTCTGCCCCCTGGCCTTTCCCTGCCATTTGTCCCCTGCCTGACTCTGACCTACTCTCTGTATGGGACTTCGACCACAGGACGAAGCAGCAAAGGAGTTCCAGGAGAAACACAAGAAAGAAGTGGGGAAGCTGAAGAACCTGGACCTCGCTCAGTAAGGCCCCTCGTGGGAAGCACGGAACCTCTGCTGGTTGCTTCTGATTTGCTTCCTGGGTGCCCTGGAAGCTGTGTTTCATGGGATCATTTTTAGAAGCACTAGCAGCTAAAAACCTCTTAATTGACTAATTGCATAATTTTGAAGGATTTGTTTTCCCCAGATCAGCTCTGCCACTTTGTAAGTCATGACTTGCAGGTCGTGTTCCTGAGATCCCTTGGGTCCCGTGTCGTGCCCCGGGCTCCTTAGGGAAGGGGAATGCTGATCCATGAGCATCCACTGTCAGTGGCCACTTTTTAATATTTGGCTTTTGATGTGAATTTGTTTGAAGAAAAGATCCTACTGCCAATGAACCAACAAAACCCCTTGTTCTGGAACCCTCCATGCCCTGGAGATTGCAGTCCTCTTTGAGCTGCAGCTATAATGGTGGTACCCGCCCGGTAGATTGATGTGAATAACCGCTCCAGACTTGGTGGCCTCTGAGCCTCTTTGACCTGTAGTCCCGTTGCCGGGTCATTAGTGATGGTGGTTGTTGGATGTGAGATGGAGGTGGCCAGGAGGTCCGTGGGCAAAGTATTGAGCTCTGCACACAGCTTTGCTGCATCAAAGCCTTGACTTGTCAGGACTGCCAGATCCCAGAGAGGTGGGGCGAGGTGGGGCAGACATGGCCCAGTCCAAGGGCGTGTGGGCTGTGGAGGTGGTGGTGAGCAAGGAGATGCTGGGGGTGACAGGAGGCTCCTCTGGTGGGCGGGTGGGCGGTTGCTGAGAGTCAGGTGGCAGAAGTCGGGCAGCTGCCTTCTGTGCGGATCGACCCCTGCTAGCAGGCCTGACCGTGCTTGTTCTGGTGAAGTTCCTGTCCCCTGGAGCTCAGCTGCACGCCTGTCCTGTGCTCTCTGCTGTTCAAATGCTGGTGCAGCTCGGCCTGGCTTTCGTGCTGGGATGTGTGCGATGAAAACGTTGTCACTCTCTTACTTTCTTTTAAGCGGCCTTCTCTTCTTTTGAGCAGGCTTTGATATTTCCCTTTATTTTTTAGATACATAATCCGTGGGGACGATGAAGAATGGAATGAAGTTTTGAACAAAGCCGGGCAGAATGCCTCGGTTGTCAGCCTGAAAAGGTGAGGGGCTGGCATACATCAGGCAGGGGAGGCATTCTGGCCTCTCTGCTTCGCTGGTAACTTTCTCTAGGAAGTAGGAGGTTGGAGCAAAAGCCTTGAGGAAAGTCACTATTCTTTCCTTTGAGGGATGCTATTTTTGTATCATAGCTCCCACTGATCAGGCAGGGCCATTGCTTAGGCCTGGATCTCTGCACCCCCCGTATTCTCAGACATGCCAGGGAGACAGGCTTGAGAACAACGGCCTTGGAGTTGCCGCTACCTGAGCACTTCCTGGGAGCTTTAATGCAGCATCCCCTTCATGCTCTAAACAGAGGTGGCTTTTTTCTTACATCACTGCTCTATTTATTTATTTTTATTGAAGTATGATTGATTTATAATGTGTTAATTACTGCTGTACAGCAAAGTGACTCAGTTATACATATGTATACATTCTTTTTCATATTCTTTCCTATTATGGTTTATCACAGGATCTTGTTGTTTATCCATTCTGTATATACCGGTTTGCATCTGCTGATCGCAAACTCCCAATCCATCCCTTTCTCACCCCCCTCCCCCTTGGCAACCCACAGTCTGTTCTCTGTCTCTGAGATTCTGTTTCTGTTGTTTTGGGTTTTTTTCAGGCTTATTAAGCTTGACCTCTCTAAACTCACCCTTTCACTCTACCCCCTCAAACCTGGTTATTATTTTGCTTTTTTAATAGGGTTTTATGTGTGTTATACACATATATAGTTCAATTTGTGTATGTCTTTTTTGAAACTTTACTTGATAAAACACACAGCTTCTTCGTTATTTGTGCTTTTTTAAATTGCTGTGGCCCTGTCTTTTCCCCAGATTTGCTCTATTGATCTCTTTTTTTTCCCCCTTAATATTTATTTATTTAGGCTGTGCTGGGTCTTATTTGTGGCATGCGGGATCTTCCTTGCAGCATGCAGGATCTTTTAGTTGTGGCATGCGGACCTCTTAGTTGTGGCAGGACTCTTAGTGCGGCACGCACGCTGGATCTAGTTCCCCGACCAGGGATCGAACCCGGGCCCCCTACATTGGGAGTGTGGAGCCTTACCCACTGGACCACCGGGGAAGTCCCTGTTTCTGTTTCATAGATAGGTTCAATTTGTGTCATTTTTAGATTCCACACATAAGTGGTATCATACAGTATTTGTCTTTCTGACTTATTTCACTTAGTATGATAAACTCTAGTTGCATCCATGTTGCTGCAAATGGCATTATTTCGTTCTTTTTTACAGCTGAGTAGTATCCGATTGTATATCTGTACTACATCTTCTTTATCCATTATTCCTCTGTTGATGGACATGTAGGTTGTTTCCATGTCTTGGCTATTGTGAATAGTGCTGCTGTGAACATAGGGGTGCATGTATCTTTTTGAATTATAGCTTTGTCCGGATATATGCCCAGGAGTGGGATTGCTGGATCATATGGTAATTCTATTTTTAGTTTTCTGAGGAACCTCCATACTGTTTTTCACAGTGGCTGCACCAACTTTACATTCCCACCAGCAGTGTAGGAAGGTTCCCTTTTCTCCACACCCTCTCCAGCATTTGTTATTTGTAGACTTTTTAATGATGGCCATTCTGACCAGCGTGAGATGGTACCTCATTGTAGTTTTGATTTGCATTTCTCTGATAATTAGCAATGATGAGCATCTTTTCATGTGCCTATTGGCCATCTGTATGTCTTTGGAGAAATGTCTCTTCAGGTCTTCTACCCATTTTTCGATTGGGTTGTTTTTTTTGTTTTTAAATTGTATGAGCTGTTCGTATATTTTGGAAATTAAGCCCTTGTCCATCGCATCATTTGCAGATGTTTTCTCCCATTCTGTAGGTTGTCTTTTCATTTTGTTTATGGTTTCCTTTGCTGTGCAAAAGCTTGTAAGTTTGATTAGGTCCCATTTGTTATTTTTATTTCTTTCTATTGGCTTGGGAGCCTGACCTAAGAAAACATTGGTATGATTTATGTAAGAGAATGTTTTGCCTATGTTCTCTTCTAGGAGTTTTATGGGTATATCACTGCTTTAAAGATGAAGTAACCGAGACTCTCAGGTGTTAAGTGACTTCCCAAGAAGCATATAGCTAGTAAGAGGCAGAGCCAGAATCAGGACCAGGTTTGTCCACTGCAAAGCCCAGAGTTTTACCTTTTATACTCTCCTTCCTCTAAGCCAATGGTTCTGAAAGTTTTGGATCTCAGAGTTCCTTTATGTCATAAAAATTATTGAGGACCCCAAAGGGCTTTTGTGCGTGTGGGTTTTATCTATCACTATGTCCCACTTTTTAGAGGCACATATGTAGAGAACAAACGTATGGACACCAAGGGGGGAAAGCGGGGATGGGGGTGAGGTGGTGGTGGTGGTGGGATGAACTGGGAGATCGGGACTGACATGTATACACTAATATGTATGAAATAGATAACTAATAAGAACCTGCTGTATAAGAAAAAAAATTAAATTAAAAAAATTTCCCATTTTATAAATGAAAAACTGAGAAATTAAAAAAAAATGTTGGGCTTCCCTGGTGGTGCAGTGGTTGGGAGTCTGCCTGCCGATGCAGGGGACACGGGTTCGTGCCCTGGTCTGGGGGGATCTCACGTGCCGCAGAGCGGCTGGGCCCGTGAGCCATGGCCGCTGAGCCTGTGCGTCTGGAGCCTGTGCTCCGCAACGGGAGAGGCCATAGCAGTGAGAGGCCCGCATATCGCAAAAAAAAAAAAATGTTTATTCATTTAGAATTAACAGTCATGGACTCATTATGGGTTTTTTGTTTTTAAAAATACCTTTTTCATAAAAATTTTAGTGAGAAGAGTGGCATTGTTTTACATGTACATTTTTGTGAATCTTTTTAATAGCTGGCATACTAGAAAGCAGCTGAATTCTCCTGTCTGCTTCTGCATTCAGTCTGTTGTGCTATCACACATCTTGTAGCCTCTGGAAAACAAACCAGTTGGGAGAGAATGAAAGTGGAAGAGGCAAATAATGTATTAGAATTATTATGAAAATAGTTTTGACTTTGGGGCCCACCAGGAGGGGTCTTGGGGGACTCCAGGACTCCCTGGACTACTCTTCAAAAACCTTCGCCCTCAGCTGCTTCTCTGCAGAGTGGTGTGTGTGTAGATGACGGTGGTTCCGTGGGGCGGCACTTTCACTGGAGTTTCCCTTGGGAAGACAGTGAGGCCTCCCCTGCCCTGGGCCTCTGGAGATGAGGCTTCCACAGCTGGTTTGGGGGTTTGTGGGAGGGTGAGTTCTTGGCATTGCCATAAACAGGGTTCCCTGAAGAGTTTATTTGGAAAGAGGAAATCTTGTGACTCTATGAACCATAGTTCCCAGAAATCAGATGTTCTCTTCTGTCTCCATAAATCACTGTGCTACCTGGAAGATTCCAGCATCGGTGCTAGCCTCATTTTCCTGATGGTCTCTGATGTGGCACAAAAGCCCGCTGTCAGTGTGTCCTAATTTCTGGTTTGGACAATATGGCAGATGCGGCCCAGGGCGCGTGATGGCTGCATATTGAGTGCAGTGGCTTTGAATATGGCCGGCTCTGGGCCTGGTGTGGAGACGGCCTGGTTGTGTGCTCCGCAGAGCTCAGTCCCTCCCACTGTTGGTTTGGCTGTCGCTGCCCCTGAGGAGCCATCTGCATTACCCAGTCTGTGTGGCCATTCATGCGCTTGAGGGGTCTGGGGAAACGTGAAAGCTTGTGCCTTTGGAAGTAAAAATACTGATAACTGTCATTCCGAATTCTTTGAGGCCTTCTGTTTTCTGAGCAGTCACTTCATTCAGGTGATGTTAGGTCTCAGGACAGAATTGTACACCCTCCCCTTATAGGGAGGTGTTTGTTTCCAGGGCAAAATGACACTGGAGAGAATCTTTAACCTATAAGGGGAAAGGAAGGTGGCCATTTGCCGAGCTATTCTCACGTTAATCTATCTGTGAGGAACCTACTGGCCAGCTGAAATGTGTACCCGAGTTACTATTCCTTTGGGTTTTCTTCTCATTTAGGAAAAATAAAATAACACATCAAAAAGTATTGTATGGTTTTCCTGGGAGTTTTCATGCTGTGTATTATGGACTATCCTCAGTCATTGGGATAATATGTCTGGTTTCCAGGGTAATCCTTAGTGGTAAGTGGTGGGAAGGAATTTTCCTTGTAATGCCATAGGTTTTTCTTAAAGTCATGGGAGGGGGGAATGTACAGATTTCAGGAGTTAAGGCGTAGATTTGTTCCTCCACAGACTGAGAGCTTGGTCAGGGCAGGAGCTGGGTTGGTGTGGTGTACCCCCAGACCCCAGCACAATGCCCTGTAGGCCTGCAGAGGACATTGCTGTGTGACTGCACGTTCTTACATCACGTTTCAGATGGCGGAAACCCTTTTTCAGACAAAGCAAAGCAAGCTTAAAGCAAAGCAGTCTGAAAGGTTACAGATCCAGGCATGCTTCATTCTTTCTCTCTCTACTACTGTTTTTTCTTCTCCAGTGACAAGAAAAGGAAGTTGGAAGCCAAACAAGAACCCAAACAGAACAAAAAGTTGAAGAAAAACAGAGATGTGAAGAACAAAAAAGACACAAAACTGAAGTGGAAGAAATAGTGGAGAGTAACTTGGGTGTTGGTGGCTGACTCGTAAGGGATACCCTGACTTTCTGAACTGTCTCTGGCTGCACTGAGTGGCAGCTGACTAGACTATTAAAAGCAGTCACTTCTGAGTGGGTCGGCTTAGAACTCGATGCTTGGCGATCCTCCGGCACCGTCTTTCCTCCCCCCAGTCCAGGCCTGTCTCCCCATTCGTTCATAGCTTGCTTTGGGCCCAGGTTTTTCGGTTCCTTCTCGCACGCGTAGAAGCCACGCTGGCTCTTGTTCCTTCTCGGGCGTCAAGTACACAGTCTTCTGGGGATGTTCAGGAGGCTGCTGGGGGAGCACCGGGGCCTCTTGTTATGAACTCGTCCAAACTCCCTGGGGCCTGGAGCTGCAGAGGCTCTAGTCCAGCCAGGACTGGCGTCCTGGGACCCACACTGCCGTGTGCTGTTCCTCTCCTGGCCCTGGCAGTGGCCCAGAAAAGCCTGAGTTCTTAGGAGAGGGAGGATATGACATCTGAGTCCCCAATACCTGGTATTTCATCCATTTGGGAAAAAATGTTGGGAAAGACCCTTTTGCTAGCAGGGATTGAGGGGGTTAGAGACTCTATTTTTAATAAATTATATCCTAGAAAGATCAGCTGGCCGTGTGCTCGTCAACTGAACGTAGGCGGAAGTTGCACGTTGCTCATTTCTTTCGGTGGATCTTGGCTGCTGGTACACTTGGGACGGTGCTGGCATCAAGGCCGAGGGTGGGCAGCGTGGCCAGGGCTTACGGACCCAGGAGCCCGTGGGAGAAGTGGCCGTGCTGACCGGTGCTCACTGTGGTGGTTCCGAGGGACTTGGGACGGCACCTGGAAGCCAGCTAGCTGGCCTCTCCTGCCTAGCTCCTGTCAGGTCGTTTGGTCCTCTCCACGGCAATTATGTGGTGTATTTTGGAATGTTTGATGGTGTCTGCTTTCCAGTCCTGAATCTGATACCATTGTTATTGAAACCTTGACCCTGCATCCCCAACCAGGGATCGAACCAGGGCCCCCTGCAGTGGAAGCGTAGAGTCCTAGCCACTGGACGGCCAGGGAATTTCCTCTCTGCTGGTCCTGTAGGATTGTTCCTCATCCACGTCACCAGGTGCAAGGAAAGCTCAGAGTGGAAGTGAGTTCCGTTGCGTTCTGGTTCTGATCCGCCTTTCTCCCCGCTTCCGCATGTGGGTTAATGGCGATCCTTCGGAGCTCGCTGACCGTGTCGGATTTCAGCTTCTGTATTTTTCCTTATTTAAAAAAAATTCATGTGGTGGCCTTGGTTACTGATCTTCCTTGGTTTTTCATAGACTTTAAAAGGACTGGTCCTCTGTGAGTCCAAATAGGTCCTTTCCTCAGCCCTGATAGGTAATCTGGTTCCTAGAAGTCTAGCGTGTGGACGGGGAAGGAAAGGGCGCTTCTGGACCAAAGAGGATTAAACGTGCAACTCCCAGGACAGATGGCCATGGGGAGACAAGCAGATTCTGACTGCGTACCTGGGACCACCGCGCCTTGTCCCCGTAGGCGTAGGGCCTTTTGTCTCCTGGAGCTGCAGACCCCCTATTAAGTCTGAAGGAAAGTTTAGAGATGAAAAAAAAAATTTGATCCGTTTTTCTCAGGTGAGTGCCTGAGCCTGCCTTTCAAAGAGGGTTTTCTTAAGGAGAGTGGCTGAAAAGCAAAGTCACAGCCCCAAATGGTCTGAGCCGAGTGGCATCTTAAAGCTCTCCAGCCGCATCGTCCCACAGCTGCAGGACCCAGATCGGCCGGGCCCTTGCTCGGCCCCTCTAGCCCCAACGCCCGTCCTCTGATCTGCTCCAGGGAGCCTTCCTGGCCTTGACACTGGCTCTGCCTGGCCCTTGCTGTGACCTGGGGTACACCTCGTAACCCAGGTCCACATCTTTGTAAACCGCAGGTGGTAATGACAGCCCCTCCCTCACGCAGCCGGCCTGAGGAGCTGAGAACGGCGCCCGGCCTGCAGCAGGCGCTCACCAAGCCTCTCTGGGTTCTGTGGCATGTGCCAGTGCAGCCCGGGGAGCTGCTCGTTACCCGCGAGCGCTAAGATGGGCTGAATGAGGCCTGTCTGGCTTTGTTCTAAACCACAGCCTGTGCTAGAAGAGGCCCACCGGGGCAGCTAGGAGCGTGCGCTTTGTAGTCAGACCAGGCCAGCTCTGTTCTCTGACAAGCCTCTTGACTGACAGCCTTTCCCTCTGCGCATGAAAAGGAAGTGAGCATTTCACCTACTATGTACAGTCTTGGCCTTTTTATTTGCAAAGCGTGTGTTCCTAAACAGGTCTCTGCACTTGGTGGTTGTGATCTTGGGTTCTCCTCCAAACCTGAAAAGGCACGCCTCCCCCAGACCTCACCATCTGGCCTCCAGACAGAGTGACATCTGTAAAGCTCGCTGTCTCAGGAAATCTCACTTGCAAAATGAATTCAGATAGGCTGCCTATGAATGCTGTCACCAGCCTGGGGAAGGGGCTGAAGAAGCCTGAACAAAGAAGAGTCCTCAATGGTCTCCACCCCCCCACCCCGCCCCCCCCCAGCTGGGAGGGGGCCAGTACTGGCCGGCTTCAGCGCTTCCAGTGCTCATCTGTCCCCCACAGTCCCAGAGGACTCCGGGGTGACCAGGAGATGACACAAAGGGGGCTGTGAGGCTGGGGGAGGGGAGGAAATCAGTGACCGTCACCTTGGACAAATGTAGACTCATTATCAGAGGCCATTACACCAGCCGGTCCGAAGGCCTGGAGGGGGCGGGGTTGGCATCCCCAGGGCCTGAATAGGCAGTTCAGACTCCAGACGGCTGCCCTCCACTCTGTAAACAACTGGTGAAAGTTGAAAGGTGGTGTGGATTCTGCAGAAGGGTGGGGCAGCAGGAAAGGGGGATGCTGAAGCTTTTCTTGTGTCGCTTCTGCTGAGGAGAAAGCTGTGATAATCCGGCATCTGGATGCTATCGGGCAACCAACCGGCAGGAGCAGAAAGGAAAGGGAAGTATGGGGAGGAGGAGAGCAGGGGGCCGGATGCTGCTGAGGAGGGCAGGCTCGGTGTGGGCTTTGGTGGCTGGACTCGGGCTCCCTCTGCTCCGGATGGCTTTCCTGTGGAGATTCCGGCTGAGTTAGCCCAGCTTTCACTGCCTGCGGGGCAGCTAGAGTAGAGCCAAGTCCCCCTTGCTTTTCAGGGACTCCTGCTAAGGAGAAGTTCACTGTCTTCTTTGGCTGCCGACAGCCTGGAGCAGGCAGCGGACGAGAGGCGCCCCATGCTCCGGAGCAGCGGCCCGACGAGGAGGCCCGGCCGCCGGGGCAAGTGAGGTGACCAGACACACCCCCATTTCTGTTCTAGTCCTCCTGGCCCCTTGGAGAATGTCTGATGTTTTTCTGTTTATTTAAGTGCCTGCTTTAGAGCGTGTTTCTGCTACACGCAGGCTCAAAAGGGTCCCACCCCTCCCTTATCTCACCTTCCCTTCAACCGTCTGCCCCCCAAAAAGAGAAAATATGGCTGAGCTCCCGTCTGGAGCCAGGTGCTGACTAGATCTTGCCTCTTAGGCTGCGTGCTTGACTGAGGCACGTCCTGCAGGGCTGGGGGACTTGTGGGGAGGGTGGACACGGACCTCTGCGGGGGATCCCCTGCAGGTGGCAAGTGCTGGGGAGGGACCACCCCGCAAGCTCCCTCAGGGGCCTCGGACCAGGAGGATGGTGCTGAGGGGCGCGTCTCCTCCCCAAGGCCCCCAGAGGGCGCCATGGTCCGTGCTGAGCCCTCTCCCCACAGAGGCCAGGGCCCCAGGCTGCCCTGCCTGGGCTCCACCAAGCAAAGCCCACAGCAGGCCTTTCCCGGGACTGACCCCGTGCGGTCTTCACGTTGTCCCCCAGCTCCTGAGTCCTGGCCTGTCGGTCACCGAACCACAGCCACGCCAGTCAGTGTTCCCAGCAGCCTTAGGAATTTCTCTGCCTGCTGCAGGCAGGAAACATTTTTCAAAGCCTTTATTTCTGCCTGGACTTCACACCTAAGACAAACTACAGCCGACCCCAGAAAACCCTTGGGCTTGAGTCACTGGCTTCCGGTCCTCCCTGCATTAACAGGTAACACAGCCAGCTTGGGCTCAGCAGGGTCCCTCCTCAGGCCCCCCTCTTCCTGTGCTGAGCCACACAGATTTTGACTGTGTGAGGGAGGGTTTGCAAACAACTATCCCAGCAGCCCCCTGCATCAGGGGTGTGGGGAACCTGGCCTCGGGGCAGATCAGCAAAGCCCTCTGGCAGCTGTCTTTCTAAACAGTTTTAAGTATAGTTGATTTACAATGTTAATTTCTGCTCTACAGCAAAGTGATTCAGATATATATATATATATATATATCCTTTTTTGTATTTTCCATTATGGTTTATCATAGGATATTGAATCTAGTTCCTGTGCTGTTCAGTAGGACCTAGTTGTTGATGCCTTCTGTATATAATGCTTTGCGTCTGCTAATCCCAAACTCCCAGTTTACCCCTCCCCCACAGCCCTCCCCCGTGGCAACCACAGGTCTGTGCTCTGAGTCCATTTCATAGATACGCTCATTTGTGTCGTATTTTAGATTCCACATATAAGTGATATCATATGGTATTTGTCCTTCTGTGTCTGACTTCACTTAGTACGATAATCCCTAGGTCCATCTGTGTTGCTGAGTTCTTTTTCATGGCTGAGTAATATTCCATTGTATGTATGTTCCACATGTTCTTTATCCATCTGTCCGTGGACGTTTAGGTTGTTTCCGTGTCTTGGCTATTGTAAATAGTGCTGCTGTGAACATAGGGGTGCATGTATCTTTTTGAATTATAGATTTTTTTGGATATATACCCAGGAATGGGATTGCTGGGTCATATGGCAACTCTGTGTTTAGTTTTTGAGGAACCTCCATACTGTTCTCCATAGTGACTGTACCAATTTACATTCCCACCAACAGTGTAGGAGGGTTCCCTTTTCTCCACACCCTCTGCAGCATTTATTGTTTGTAGACTTTTTGATGATGGCCATTCTGACGGGGTGAGGTGGTACCTCATTGTAGTTTTGATTTGCATTTCTCTAATAATTAGCATCTTTTCATGTGCCTACTGGCCATTTGTATGTCTTTGGAGAAATGTCTCTTTATGTCTTGTGCCCATTTTTCGATTGGGTTGTTTGTTTTTTGATATTGAGCTGTATGAGCTGTTTGTATATTTTGGAAATTAAGCCCTTGTTGGTCACATCATCTGTGAATATTTTCTCCCAGTCTGTAGGTTGTTTGTTTCATCGATGGTTTCCTTTGCTTTGCAAAAGCTTATTAAGTTTGATTAGGTCCCATTTGTTTATTTTTGCTTTTATTTCTGTTGCCTTGGGAGACTGACCTAAGAAAACATTGGTATAATTTATGTCAGAGAATGTTTTGCCCATGTTCTCTTTTAGGAGTTGTATGGTGTCATGTCTTATATTTAAGTAAGTCTTTAAGCCATTTTGAGTTTATTTTTGGGTATGGTGTGAGGGTATGTTCTAACTTCATTGATTTGCATGCAGCTGTCCAGCTTTCCCAACACCACTTGCTGAAGAGATTGTCTTTTTTCCACTGTATATTCTTGCCTCCTTTGTTGAAGATCAATTGACCATAGGTGAGTGGGTTTATTTCTGGGCTGTCTGTTCTGTTCCACTGATCCATATGTCTGTTTCTGTGCCAACACCATGTTGTTTTAATTACTGTAGCTTTGTAGTATTGTCTGAAGTCTGGGAGGGTTAGGCCTCCTGCTTTCTTTTTCCTCAAGATTGCTTTGGCTATTCTCGGTCTTTTGTGGTTCCATATAAATTTTAGGATTATTTGTTCCAGTTCTGTGAAAAATCTGACAGCTGTCTTATTCCTGGCATTGTGTTCCCGTCCTTCCAGTCCAGCTCAGTGGCACTTAAGTGCTTAACGAATGGGAACACACCTACCCCATTTGACAGAACAGGAAAACTAAGGCCCAGTGAGGGCTGGACCCAGGCTCGGGTACTAAATAGGGTAGGACAGGGGTTGGCAGGTGGCCACAGCACAGCTTCCAGCAGGGGTTCTTTCCCTCTGAGACATGAGTGCCCCAAGTAACCAGGGAATCGGCTCTGGGTTCTCTTCCTGGTCCTAAATGGGCTCCTCCCCAGCTCTGAACTTTGGGTAACCCTCTATCAGGAGCCATGAGGCCAAGGTCATTGTTAACAAGTGTTTATTGTTAATAAAACCATAGTACATTTACAATAAGTGACAACATTAATATATAGTTACAGTATCGTACAATATTACAGCAATAAAATAACGCCTATTCCTTTGTACATCCAGCTCAAGCAGCTAGTTGAAAATATTTTCCACGGTTGCAAGCCCCCAGGGGTTTTTCAAGGTGACCGAAGTGACACCTCCTAAAGTGCCTGGGGCTTCTGGTGAATAAATAGTTTCTAAGGTACGGCCAGACAGCTGAAGGCGACATCCAGCACAAGCTGTCCAGAAGGTGCCCCCAGTGTCTGGCCCATAAATACGACAAGGGTCTAGGCCCAACGGTGTGTCTCCACCCCAGGGGAGCCTGGAGCCTGCAGAATGTCAGGGGCAGGTAGCGGGGAAGAAGTAGAAGGGCCTCCTCTCCCAGTCCTTCCCTTCCACCCCTGCCCCGTCCTTTAAATCCCTAAGACCCGCAGTTCCCAGTGGGAAGTGTGGGCCCTGCTCTCCAACCCAAATTAAAGGACTTTTTCACTGGAGAAACTGGACCAGGGGGGCCGTTTGGGGCTCTGCCTCCGGAGCCCACAGAGGCAGCCTAATTCTAGGCTTGGGATTTCAGCATCGACCCTGAAAACAGCAGCAACAAAAGCTGAGGCCACCAGGCTCCTCCACTGTACCCCACGCCACTCTTGGCTCAGACCAAAAGCGTTAAAGGCGTTCAGGGGAACGAACTGCCTTCTGCCAACCACTCTCTGAGCAGGACGGCGACTCCCCCCGCACCGGCCCGACCCCGACTCCAAAGGAGGCCAGACACCAAGAGAACGGACTCCAAGTGACCCTCTGTGCACGATCCCCGGCCCCCTGGAGGCCCACGTCGTCTTTCAAAGGCACGGCCCTGAGTAAGTTCAGGGTTTGGGCAGCCTTTCGGACGTGACATTGAGGGAAAATACCAAGTTTTGACTGAAATGGCCCGGGGCCCAGACAGAACATACGTTCTGTACACTCATAAGGATGCCCACACCCCCGAAGAGCCCCAGTTTGGACAGTCTGAGCTGCCTGAGGCCCCAGGGGGAGGGCACGATCTGAAGCTGTGTCGAGCAGAGCTGAGTCAGGATCACATGACGGTGAGTGCATGGCGGCCCTCAAGGTGCGAGCCGTAGGTGTCGGGGAGGGGTTGGGGGAAGAGCCACCTTTTGGCCACACCTGCCCTTGGCCCATCACTGGTTGAGCCAGTGGTTAGTTCTGGGCCTGCCCAGGTCTGGCTCCAAGAGGGCCTGTAACCAGCCTCCACCCAGCAGCGCCCCAGCGTGCCCACAGGCCCCGGCTACGTGCTGGCCCAGGCACCCCGGGAAGCACTTGCTCCCGGCCCTTCCCACCCGCTAGGATGCCTGGCGACAGAGCCTGGCCCAGAGCCAGCCATCCCCCAACCTCACACACGTGAGGTGACGTAGAGAGAGTGCACGCGCTCCGCCAGGGTGCTCTGCAGGTCCTGCAGGGGGTCCAGGCCCTGCACTTTGCTGCTGCGGCCGTAGATGAGCTGCCGGAAGGAGTCCTGCTCGAGCAGGGCCTTCATGTGCTTGAGGAAGAAGCCCTCACAGAACAGGGCCAGTTCGGGGGCGCTGTGGATCTGTGGGGCAGGGAGAGGGAGGGGGTGAGACCCACTATGTCAGCACAGCCCTGCCTGAAACCTTCCCCTACCCTCACCTCCAAATAGTACCCATGGGCTAAGGCCCAGCTTCAAGCCTCAACCTGGGGGAGGCATGTCCTATCTCTTGGGGTGACTGGCCCCTTATCTGAATTCCTTCCATAAGCCTCTCCTTGGGGTTAGACTGATCGGGGTTCAAATCCCAGCCGTGCCACCAGGAACATCCCTGAAATCTTGTTCTTGGCCTAGGTCCCACTGGTGATGGCTTGTTGAATGCCAGTCATCCCTATTGGATTGGCAGCTCCCTCACTAAGGGCAGGGACTGCCCACTGTGGTATGTCCAGCACAAGGCCCAGCACACGAGTGTTCACCTGGTAAACGCTCAGTAACTATTTCAGGTCAACAAATATGGAGTGCCCGCTCTGGGCCAGGTGCTGGGCACAGGCCTCGAGGCCCAGGTCTGCGATGCTGTCTCAGAGCTGATGTTCCAGTTCAGGAAGACAGGGAAGCCAAGGAACCAACCAGGCCAGGAAACCACAGACTGGGGTCAGTGCTGAGAGGACGTGAGAGTGGGTGAAGGGGCAGAGAGGTGTGTGACTTGGGGGAGGCCTGGGGAAATCAACAGGGCTTGGGAAGAGCTTTACCGGAGGGGAGGGGACAGTGATCGCAGGAGTTCTGCGGTGGGAATGAGTTGAGAGACGTGGGCCGCGTGGCTGGGTGAAGGCAGAGGGGCGGCATCAGAAGGGGAGATGTGGACAGGGTCCTGGGGCCCACGTAATAGGCGACAGATAAGGGCTGGATTATTTAGTTTGCAGTGGAAAACCTTTGGAGGGTTTACGTAGGGGAGTGACACGGTCTTTACACTTTTCCAAGAGTCTTGTGGATTGCAGGGTGAAAGCCAGGAAGTGTGGAGGCCAGGGCAGCAGTTGTCCACGAGAGGGGACAATGGAGATGGAGGGAAGGGGAGGGACTGCTGATGTGTTTCAGGAGCGTTTCTAGATGTGGCAGATGACCATGGCGTTTGCTGAGAGGAGGAAGAATAAGGAGGGCCGTGCCGGGAAGAAAATCAAGTAGTGCCTGGGGAGCTGATTTGACTCAGAGAGGCTCAGCATCTTGGCCCAGGTCTCACAGCCTGGCGCAGCACGGCTGGGATGGGAACTGAGATCCACCCGGCTCACAGCTCAGCTCCCAGGCTGCGATGCTGCCCCACTGGGCAGCAGTGACGCCAGGCCACAGAGGGACTTACAGTGCCCTTCAAAGCTGCCTGGCCACCTGCATTTTCTAGCCAGGCAACAGTGGAGCAGAGTGTGTGTTGGGAGGCAGCTGGCGGGCATCAGGGCTCCTCACCTTGGCATACTTGTAGGTGTTCACGGCGCTCTCCACGCTCAGGGTCTGGGAGCACAGGATCTCGCAGTGCCGCTGCAGGGCGTCCAGCTGGAACAAGCTGGCAGCTGACAGCAGCTGGCAGGAGGCAAAGGAGGCCGTGGGTATGCATGGCCAGGTCTGCGGCCCAGGCATCACGGAACAGACCGCTGCTTTGTGCTGTGTGCTCCGCTTCCTCCCGACCTCCAGGGCCCTCCCCCGCTGCCAGTCAAGTCTGGCGGCCTAGATTTATTTCTACTCTAGGCTCTCTACGTACTGGCTGGGACACCTCGGGTGGCACCGGATGGGTGACAGACGCTGCTTGGGATTTCTGACGTCAGGAGGCCTTCAACTACAAGCTGCCTGCTCATCTACTTCTAGCCAGGTGCACGGCCAGCAGCGGGTCTGTTCTCTGAGCAGTGACCTGGTGAGGAGAAGGCCTCGCTGCCTTCTGATCCTCCTGGGCCTTCCGTCCTCAGGGGTGGCCCTCTCTAACCCCGAGGTGTGGCCCGGGAGGCCGGGCTCCGTGGGTGCACAATTTCCCACTCTCTTGGGATGGTGCTTCCCGTCGCCAGAAGAGCAAGGACCAGCAGGGAACCAGGAGGTCCTTACAGAGGCCACCTTCCTTCCCTCCTCATCTCTCCAAGTGCTGTGTTTCTGAGAGCGGGGTTGAGACCTGGAAGATGTCGCAGGCCGGGGACACAGGCATGGCGGGACTGGGGGCCAGGCTCATGGCCTCCCTGCTCCTCCCCCTGGGGCCGGGCAGACCGGCCAGGTCCTCACCTCCAGGATGTCGCCGGTGGGGATGTCCATGGATTCTGTTCCCCCGTAGTACAGATACTGCATCATCATCTGTAGGGAGGAGAGGCCCGGTGTGAGCGCCAGATGGACCCACAGCACCGAAGTCCTCACCCGGCACCCCTGGAGTGCCACTCCAGCCGCTGCCGGCCTCCTGGTGCCCCCTGACCTCTGTGTGCTGACATCTGCACCTCCCCCGACTCTCGTCAGACATTTTTGTGTTTTCCCTGGAATGCGTGTGGCAAGCTTCCTTCCACAGAGTGGTTTCACTTCAATCCTCACGACAGACCTGTGAGCCCAGGAGGGCAGATACTACTCACAGCTGGGGAAACTGAGGCCAGGGAGGGGGGCTGACCCCCCTCCCCAGAACCCTTCCAGCTCACCACCAGGCACCATGCCGCTCGTTTCTCCTTTTACCGAAATTCTAAGTCTGGGGCTGGGAGAGGGGGAGGTGGGGCTCTGAGGGGGTGACTGTCTGACGGGCCACCCTCAGGATCCCAACTCCTGATCTCCCTGTCGGCGCTAGGCCTCCATGTGGAGGTGACAGCCAGATCCCGACTCCCTCCTGGAAAGTAAGTTGCAGAGCTGGGACAGGGATCTGGTCCAGAGGTCACCTTGCTGACCAGCCCAGGACCTTCAGGATTCTTGGGAGCAGAGGGCCCTGGGACGCCACATGAGGTGGCCTGTGGGGAGGGAGGCTATATTTTAGTTCCACTGAGGTCTGAGTTACAAGCTCTGCCATCATGCTGGACACTGGGGAGTTTCCCAGTTGGAAAAAGAAAAGTGATTCTCCCTGGTTGGCTGAAGAAACGGCCCCAGCAAGGAGCTGGCAAGTGTGTAAGTAAACATGGCTCCAGCCAGCACAGTCAGGCTCTGTTAGGACTGGCCCCCAGGCCGGAAGCGGCACCAGAGGGAAGGAGCCCAACCTGGGGGAGGTGGGGAGTGGGGAGGGCCCACCAGCCTCATCCAGGCCCAAGGCCTGTCCAGGAGACATCAGTCTCTCCGCCTCAGAGGAGCGGGGGCCCCCGAAGGCCTTCCCCAGCCCCTGCTGGAGCTCACGTGGCGATCCTACAGTTACACGTATGTGTCCATGTGTCCCACGGCTCCAGGTGGTACCGGGCCCACACCTGGCTTCCTCTGCCATCCCCATGCAGCTGAGTGGGTGCTGACCACAGCACCAGCAGGACAGCCCTGAACGCCCAGGGCTGAGAGTGGGGTAGGTCACATTTGCAGGGATTCTTTGCTAAGGGATGGCCTCAGGGCAGCCCCTAGGTGAGAAGGGGCCCAGGGATAGAGGCTCGGAGACAGGTGACAGCCTGCAGCTCCCCTTCCTGGCCTGGAAGGCAGCCTCCTGCTGCATTTGGTAGCTGGTTTTGGCCAGGCCCAGGCATCTCCCTGAGGTCACCTGAATGCACACGAGTCCACAGGAGTCAGAGCAGAACTGCCCTTCTGGAGGCTGGCTGAGGGAGCTGGGCTGCTGGCGGGCAGCCTGTGGGGCTGGACTGGCCGCCCTGTGAGCAGCTGTCAGGACCGGCTGCAGGGGCTGCCAGGCTTCCTCCTGCCCAGAGTGGGCCACCAGGAATGTGACCACAGGGAGGCCACTGATGCTGCAGGGACAGGCCTGGGGTCAAGAGCCACGTCTCAATGGCAGGGCTCTCCCCCAAAGGCCTGGGTTTAGTCGGCAGTGACCTTGGCAAGTGTCTAGACCGGTGCTAATGCAATAGCCACTGGCCATGTGTGGCTTTTGAGCATTTGAAACGTGGCTGCTCTGAGTTAACACGTGTTGTGTCAGAGCTGGATTTTGAACACTTAGTGTGAAAAAAAGAATGTAAAACATTTCATTAATTTTTTATATGTTGAAATGACACTATTTTGGCTATATTAAGTTAAATAATATTAAAATTCGTTTCACCTGTTCCTTTTTGTTTCTGTGGCTACTAAGCAATTTTAAATTACCTGTGTGGCCTGCATTATCTTTCTATTGGATGATAGCACTGCTTAGCTCTCCTTGGGCCTCTGTTTCCTGTTCTAGAAAACAAATAATGACCGCCATTTCTCTTTGTGCTGTGAGAGCCAATGAGATGTTTGGGGGCTGCTCTGAAACTTTTAGGCTTTTTTAGGGAGCACCGGCCCTGGATTGATGGCTTCGGGCTCCCCACCAGTGATGGCAGAGCTCTGTCCCCAGAGGACCCATGGGGCGAGGCCAGAGGCTAATATGCCCAGGCTCACGTGTGCCCCGACGTTAGACCTGTTGTCCCCGTCTACCCTCGTGACAACCCCGAGAAGTCATCAAGGGCTGCCCAGCCTGTCCCGGAACAGGCACCCTCCCCTGCTGAGTGAATGCAGCCTTGATGGCAGCGGTCACCCGAGCCACACGTGTGCCCTTGCCCCCCCCCCCCCCCGCGACTCCCGCCCAATCCCTTCTGCCCTTCTCAGACCCACCTCCTGTGTCAGAGCCTGACCCCACCTCATACTCCAACTCACCTGGACTTTGGGCTTCTTAGCCAAGTAAGTTTCTAGAGCTGCTCCTCTCCCCAGTGAATTTGGCTCAAGGGACGGGAAAAGGGGGGAGGGGAGACACCCCATGCCAGACCCTGGGTCTTCCACCCCGATGAGTCACCGAGTTCCATCCACTCTCCCCTCGCCCACTTCCCTCCATCCTGCTGCCACTACCTGGTCACCATCATCACTTAGCTGGATTTCTCAACAGCCTCCTATCTGGTCCCCTGGCTGCAGTCACGCCCCCTCCGGTCCCTTCCTCACCCTCCAGAGTGAGTGAGGTAATGCAAACTGGACCATTCCACACATCCTAAGATTGAATCCTGGCTCTGTCACTTCTCAGCTCTGTGACCTTAGACAAGTTACCAAACTTCTCTGTGCCTGTGACCCCTCATCTACCAAGAGGGGATAACACACCTGTACCTCCTAGGACTGTGCTGGGAAGCTTAACTGAAGAACAGGGGCAAAGCACTTGGAACCACGCCTGGCTAAGTGTCTGTGATGACGGTGGCCTCCTAGTAGCGTCCATCTGTCCTTGGGTTAAAGCTCAGGCCCTTCATGCTGTGGCTCTTGGGGGCAGCTTCAGCCTCATTCTGGATGTTCTTCTGAATCGCTGCCGGGACTAGGCCAGAGGGCATTTCCTGAACAGGTCGTGGTCTCTGGCTTTCAGACCCTGCGTGCACTTCTTCCTCTACCTGGAGCTCCCGATACCTGGCTGGCTGCCCTCGTCCTCCAAGAAACTTCCTCCTCCGCAGCTTTGGGTTAGATGCCCCGTCCTGCTCTCCCAGTGCCCTCCCCACCACACCTATACCATTAATTCATAACCCTGTCTCGTGGAGGGCAGGGTCCCTGTCCCGTTTACCACTGTCTCCACGGTGCCTGTAAGTGACTAAATGCTAAATGAATGACTACAGGGAACATGAGGGGGACCAAACCCTTGTGGATGGTGGCTCCTAATGCTTCTGTGAGGCTGTGATCTCTCCCGTTAAGTCACAAGCCTGTCCTGTGCAAGGCCAGGTCCTGGACCCACCCACCAGCTGCCTCTTGGCCTCAGTCTCAGCCCCTGAGGGTCATGCCTGCAGCCTGGAGATCACTGGAGAAAGGAGCTCCCCACCAGGGCTCAGCGTAGACCCCAGCCAGCCTCCTCCTGCAGACCCCGCCTGCTGGTGGCCAGCCTGTGGAGTTTCCATTATGCAGCCTCTGAGGTTCTCGGCAGCTTAGAGATCGAAAGCCCTGACCTTGATCTTCCACACCCAGGATGGGCTCACCATAGCCATTTCTGCTTGGCCGGCATGGCTGGGGTCCGATGCTCGGGAGGAGTGACTGACCTACACCAGTGCACGCGCACGTCACCCTCCACCCACTGGGGTCTTGTTAAAATGTGGGGTGTCTGGGGTGGGGCCTGAGGTTCTGCATTCCCAACAAGCACGCAGGCAACGCCTGTACTCTAGGAGCTCACTCCGGGGAGCAAGGACTCACATGCTGCACATGTGCTGTGCGCCTGTCCTTACACGTCCGTCAGTCTGCCCAGACCCCTCACCCGGTGGTTAGAGCTCAGGGCCCACGAGACAGGCTCTGAAGCTACAAAGTCACAATGGAACGGCTACCTTTGCCTGGGAAAAACCTAGATGCTCCAACCTGACCACTGAGATTCAGCAAAACACAGAAGGCACTGGGGACGGAGGGGAAGATTATGACCGACTCACGGCTGCTCCCGCCAAGACGGACAAGCCAGGGTGGGGCTCCTGGGGGGAGGGGGCATCCCTTGAGAAGCGTGCAGCACTGAGGTCCACATACCTGAAAAATGTGGTACTTCATGTCACCGATCTCAATGGTTTTGCTGCTGTCGCCATCTTGCTCTGATTTATTGGTCATCAGTGTCTTGAACCTGGAGCCAAGGAGATGAGACAGGACGGGGCTTGAACGTGACTTTCACTCCATGGCCATGTGGCAACGGCACCGTCCACCACCTGACTGGCCACCAGGGCACAGGAGCATTTTAGAAATTACTGCCGTGCTCTCAAAATAATTCTTGGCGAGTGACGTTTTGTATCGTCCAGACGGCTGGGCTGGGCCCCTTCTGTCCCTGCTGCCCCCTGGATGAGTGACTGTGACGCCTGTGGCTGGAAAACTGACTTCCATGCCAGAACATTCATGTTTTCTAATAATCAAAGGCAGCAAGTTGGCCAGAAAGAATTCAGGCTCAGAGCTCCTCCTGGAGAACTCTGGGTCCCACCTCGACTGTCCCTCTGTCAACTTGTCCCACGCCCGCCGTGGGGCGGATGGGGCCTCCGCGCTCTGTGACCTCCCTGTGGGGGGCAGAGGCTCTTCTCCATCCTGTCCATCACCTTGTATCCACATGAAGCTGCCCAGCCTCCCGGCAGCTGAGACTTCATTATCCGGGTTGCCTACCTGTTAGAAGCTGTCACCAGCAGGACTTTATGTGCATAAAACAGCTTTCCTTCCACAAGGAAGGTCACATCCGACATCTCCTTGTTGTTCAAAAAGTGAGGATCTGCCAGTAGGGAAGGAGAGGGGGTGACTGAGGAGCCTGCCCCCAGGGGTTTCTTACATGTGTGCCGGGGGCAGATGGGGTGGGGAATGTGGAGAGCAGAGAAACTGAGGCCAGGCCAAAGAGGAGAGGGAGAGGGAGAGGAAAAGGGGAGAGGAGAAGGGGAGGGGGGAGGGGAGGGGGGAGGGGAGAGGAAGAGGGGAGGGAGGGGAGGGGCAGGGGAGGGGAGGGAGGGAGGGAGGGCAGGGGAGGGGAGGGGAGGGGAGGGCAGGGGAGGGGAGGGCAGGGAAGGGGAGGGGAGGGCAGGGGAGGGGAGGGGAGGGGAGGGAGGCCTGGCAAGCGCGGGTGGCCGGTGGGGAAGGCCTCACCTAGCCTGGCCGGCAGGGTCTTGCGCAGCTCAGGGATGCTGGGAATAGGGCTGCTGCCGTAGCAGTGCATGAAGATGGCAGCCAGCTGCTGGATGACAGAGTCGTTCTGTGGGGGGAGAGGCAGGGAGGGGCCATGAGCTCAATCCCCCATCCTGTGGCCGTCTGTTTATAGCTCCTGCTACATCGGGCCAACTTCAGAAGTCCAGGCCAGGATCAGAGCAGCCGCTGCCTTTTGCTCCTCCTGGAGGTGGCCTGGTGAGGGAGGCCTGTCCCTTCAACACTGATTCCCCAAATCGCTCTTCTGGCCGGGCTCCAGCCCAGACAGATCCACGGCCTCTGCAGCCAGGCGGTGCGCGTTTGCGTGTGGGGTGGGCAACCACCCGCGTGCGTGAAGGTCCCTGTGTCCATCTGTCCGTGGGAGGGGTTGTCCCTGTGTCTGTCTTCCTATGCGTCCGTCTCTGTGTCCGTCCCATGGTCTGCTGGGGCCGTGGGCTCTGGAGCCTGGGTTCTCTGAGCTTGGGGCAGGGACCTGCCCGGAGACACTCACCTTGCTGGTCTTGAGGATGTCGAACATGAGCTGCAAGCCCTCGGTCACCAGCTCCTCGTTGTATTCCTCCTCCTTGATGGAGCCGAAATCCCGCAGGAGGCTCTGCACCACCGAGTACCGAGACTGGGAGGAGGACGTCCTCAGAGACTCGATCCACACATGCAGCTTCCAGGGGACGCCTGGGCCCGGGCAGGGGAAGGGCAGCAGTCACCCCTGGGCAGAGCGTTCCCTGCGGGGGCCACCGAGCCCGCCTCCCGATGAACCCCTTCCTGGCAGGCTCTCTTGCGATGCGCCCAGTGTCTGCAGAGCAGGGGGCAGCCCCCAGCCCCCTCGGTGTAGCCAGTAAGCAAAGCTTCCGTTCACACTGACGGGCCTCCCTGAGAGATCAGAGGGCACCCGGGTTCGTGTCAGATGAGGTGGAGGAATGCCTCCGGACCAAGTGCAGGGAGCCCGAGCTCTGAAAATCCACAGCTCAGCCTGGGGACTTTCAAGCGCAATCCCAGCACCCACACTGGCCCGACTCCTTGTTGGGTCCTGGACTGACTTATGGAGGAGGACCCACTATAATTACGAGGGGTAGCCCGGGAGACTCGGATACCCGGAGGATATGCAGGGTGCTTGGGGACGCAGGGGCTCCCTGCCTGTCTAGAAGCCTGAAATCAACCCCGTCCTATCGCCCAGCTCACTGGTCTGTTTATGCACATCCAGTGCCACGTAATTACTGTTTACCAGCTCCCTGGAGTGTGTCGGCGGGGCCGCAGAGCAACTTACAACTACTTTGTAAACATCACGACAGTAACTAGTGATGTTTCTGATAATTAGAGGGATTGCTTCTTACTCCCCCACCTCACCATGGGTTAAAAAAGGACCGATGGCATTCCCTACCCCCCACGACAACGTGCGTAACGTTAGCATCCCTGGTTGACCGACTGTATGGAGGAGCCCATTTCACAGAGAAGAACACTGAGGCTGGCTTGCCACAGCAGGGCCACGTGGCCTCCCGCTGCCTTGGCCCAGCGCCGGGCGTTCGTGTGTCATGGCCCCCGGGAGAGTCATCGTGCACTGAGTGCTGATGGTGAGCTGGCACTGGGCTCTGGGCTGCACGTGACGACACCACATTCACAGAGGAGAGTCATCAGCACCAGCGAACGTGGCAGGGCTAGGCTCTCACCCAAGTCTGTCTGTCTGACCAGCCTCCCAGGAGGGAAGGAGAGGTCGGCAGGCTTGCAGACCCAAGGAGGTGGGGAGGTTGGCTGAGGGACTGGAGAGCATCTAGTTGACCAGAAATGTAGACCCCTAGTGCTACAGATGCTCCCAGAGCTACACATCCCAGGACTTGACCAGGGAGGTTGGGGGACCTGAGGGCACAGGGCTGGGGTGAGGCTCTGAGACACATCCCCACGGAGGACTGTCTGAGGCTCAGGGCAGCCCCTGTCCTGCTGTCAGTCACCAGGCCTGGGGGAATTGAGCCCCGCCCTACACTCAGCTACCTGGCCCTCTCCTGGCCTGAGGAGCAGCAGAGCCTGTGTGTGAGTGAGTGAGTGTGTGTGTGCGTGCATGTGCGTGTGTACTGGTACGCTGCAAGGTCTCACCTAGTGCCCGCAGCTCCATGGTGATGTCCACGTAGCCGTGCTCCGCGCTGTAGTACATGGCCTCCTGGAGGGCCTTGGTGCGCGTCCGGCTCAGCCTCACGGTCCCCTCGCTGCCACTGCCCTGGCTCGACGCATCGCTTTCCTCCACGCCCTCAGCCAGGATCTCCTCCAGGGACAGCACGTCTGCTTTGGCCTGCTGCGGCTGCGTCAGGAGCTTCCTCAGGACGTTCCTGTGGGTAAAGGGACAGAGGGTGATGCCTGAGGCTCCCGCCACGGACGGCGCCTGCTGAGCTGGCTTCTGGAGGCCCGTGGTCCAGATGGGCAGCTACGGGGCATCTGTGGGCACAAAGGCTCACGGTCTTCCCCTCCCAGGCAGGCTGGGCCAGGGCTCCCAGCGACCCCCATCCCTGGCCACCTGGGGAGTAAGGGGAAGGTGCAGGAGACCTCTCCCTTCTGCCATCCATGTAGTGACGAGAAGTCGTGGGCTTTGAGACCAAGCAGGTTCTGCCATCCTGTGTGATCTCGGATAGGTTGTTCTACCTCTCTTGAGCCCTGACGGCTTTGTCATCTGTAGGACAGGACGTCAGCATCATGCTGTCCCAGTTAACGTGAGGCCAATGTGATGACCTCAGATGCAGAGCCTGATACCTAGCAGTCCTCCTAAGAGCAGCCAACTTGACACATGTAAACGTGTCCGAAACATAGGACATGCTTGTACTCACTTTCCCTCCATTAGTAAGAATGCAGTGGAGCCGCATTTTATACTGAATTCATTAACATACACAGACGTGTGGAACACGGGATGCTCGACGGAGCATATTCCCGTGTACCGCTGCATTTAACCTGAGCAATCCCATGAACCTCGCCATTCGTGGGCGATGACCACGTCTTGCTCACGGTCACTCTGAGCAGGATGAAGACTCAGACCCAGAGCTTCAAGCCCCAGGCTCGTTCTGTCACAGCCTGTAGGCTGGGGCGCTGGGCAGGCTGCAGCAGGGCCAGGCCCACAGGTCACTGGGGCTGAGCCTCCTCCCAGCGGCCCTGGCCACCCCTCCCCCACCCCTTCCCTTCTGTGTGATGGAGGCCCGGCAGGGACCCCCCGAGGGACCTGGGTCATCCTGCTGTAGCTCTGCCCGTTCAGCAATTTAACAGAGCGCCCGGTCTGGCGTGAGCTCGCACATGACGGTGAGCGCCCACCACACCCACCCAAGGGAGCCCGTGTTCCAGAGAGAGAGTGGGAAGCCGATGAGCAGGGGGCAACTCCACGCGGGGTGAAGGGGCCACAGCGGTGGGGAGGGGTGGGAAACGCAGGCACTGGGCGGGGTAGAGAGGCCTGGAGGCCGTGCCCTGCGAGGTGGTACCTGAGGGCAGGGCTGGTGGAGATGGGTGAGAGCGGGGGCCGGGCGCAGAAGGCGGGGGGCGGGGGGCAGAAGCACGCTGGGCCACAGCAAGGGCACAGTCTGGGCTTGAGGACGGGAAGCAGGTGTCCCGCCTGCCCTCTCTACCTTCTACTCACCTCTTCCCTGTCTCCCTCTGCCCCCTCAGCTGCCTAATGGCTCTGCTCTCAGCCCTGCCCTCTCGCAGCCCCGGCCCCCGCAAAGCAAGGTCCACCATCCGCTCCCGGAGCGAGACGCGCTCTCCTGCAGAGCCACCAGTGGCATCTTCGTGGTGGAGCTGCCTGCTGTGTGGAAGCCTCTAGCGCCCCAGGCCACTGCAGGCACCGCAGAAGCACCCCAGGCATGGGAAGGGATGGGGTCCTGGGTGGCTGCAGGGTGGAGAGCCTCACGGGGGAATGGGAGGGCCTGCTCCAGTCCCACGTCTGCCGGGAACTGGCTGTAGGACCTCTAAGCAGCCCAGCGTCTCCGGGCCTCCAACATCTGGGGCCCCCGAGCTGCCTGAAGCCCCGTCTTTCCGGCTGGTGTGCGTGCAGCCACCCCAGCCCCCACCTCTGGAAGGCCCTCCAGGCCTAGTTCTTCTGCTGAGAGCCTGCTTCACGCCCCCCAGCACACGGGGCAGGAAGCCCGGGCGGGTACCTGTGGCCGTGGGCGGCTGAGTGGCTGAAGCAGTTCATATCCTCGTGGAGGGAGGAGGCCATGCCGTTGGTCTCGAGCATGCTGAGGAGGGGGTCGGCGCCCCGGCTGAGCAGCAAGCTGACCAGTTCGTAGTTCCCTGGAAGACAAGGTGGACCGAGGATGCTTCCACCGCCCGTGCCACTGCCCCTCTGCTGGGCCTGCCTGGGCAGCGAGTGTGGCAGAAACACTGACGATGGGGTGAAGGAGCCCCTGGGACCCAGAAGGAGGGGCTTCAAGGCTCGCCACAGTGGTCTGCGTGTGCAGCTCAGCCAGGCTGGGTGACACCGTGGGGAGGAGCAGGTGGACCCGTGGGGCAGTAGGGGACCCGCACTGGGCAGGGCAGCGGTGTACCTACCGGCTGCAGAAGCCAGCTGCAGGGGTGTCTCTGCATAGCTGTCCTCGCCACCGGTCACTGCCGAGCCCTCCACGTGGGCACCAGCATCCAGCAGCAACTGCCAGGGCACAGGGAAGACACTTCAGGTGGTAGGGAGTGTCTGGGGCACGTGCAGGGAGGCTTTGGGGAGGGGCCTGTAGTTCCCTCCTGTGGCACATGGTAGGGAGTGTCTGGGGCACGTGCAGGGAGGCTTTGGGGAGGGGCCTGTAGTTCCCTCCTGTGGCACATGGTAGGGAGTGTCTGGGGCACGTGCAGGGAGGCTTTGGGGAGGGGCCTGTAGTTCCCTCCTGTGGCACGTGGTAGGGAGTGTCTGGGCATGTGCAGGGAAGATTTGGGGAGTGGCCTGTAGTTCCCTCCTGTGGCACGTGGTAGGGAGTGTCTGGGGCACGTGCAGGGAGGCTTTGGGGAGGGGCCTGTAGTTCCCTCCTGTGGCACGTGACCAAGGACCGGCTCACCCGGGCGTCCAGGCAACCAGAATTTTAGAACTCCTGGTTACCTTCAGGGCTCTAAGTGTCTAGAATCTTCACCTCCACTCCTGTGGCCTTGGACCAAGCCCCTAAGCTATAGGGACCTCTGAGCTATTTCTCCCTTTCAAACAGTTTCCTACAAACTGGCTGCAGTGATCTTTGTAAGAACTCACACAGATGAGCAGAAAAGAAGGCACCACCCCCCAATCAACCGGGGGAAACTGGGGCTCTGGAGGCAACAGAGGTAGTGGGAACGGCAGAGGTGTTAGAGCTGAGTGCCAGTGCTAGCCACAGACCAGTGGGTGACCTGGGGCAGGTACCTCAACTCCCCAAACCTCAGTCTTCCTCATCTGGAAAATGCAAAAGAGGCCCGCCTTGCAGCCTTGCTGGGGATGAAGTGAAACGGTGCTCACCTCTCCATAGGGGCTCAATAACTAGTGGCTTTTAGGGTTCTCATCAGAGAGGTTCGGTGAGCTACCCAAGGCTGGGAAGTGTGGGGCTGGGGCAGAACCTCACTGTCTGGGACACCAGGTGGCCTCTCCCCATTCTAGCAAGGGCCAGTCTTGCAGGGGACAGATGGGGCAGGGCTAACAGATACCAAGCAGCTCCAGCTGAGCCGGCCGGCTTTGCCTTGGGGCAGGGGTGGGTCTGCTTCACCGAGAGGTGACTTCAGCTCCATCTCACCTTTCCTGACCGGCTGCTCTGGAGGGAGCCGCCTTCCAACCCTCCCAGGTTTCCGGAGACCAAAGCCCCCTCAGAGCCCGTGCTTGGCCAGCTAAGGCAACACCACGGCCCCGCCACCTGGAGACCAGGTCCGAGGGGCCCAGGCTGACTTCTCAGCCTCCCCACAGCGTGGAGCATGGGGGCGGCTGTCGGTAGGAGGCCCCGTCAGGCAGAAAGGGCATCGCTGCCTGAGCCAGTGTGCCAAGGTGGAAGAGGAAGAGGCCTGCCCGTCAGGGTGAAAATGGGCACCAGTCCAGGTGAGTCCAGGGCACAGCCCTGCAGGCCAGTCTGGGCTAGCGTGGAACTCTACTCAGGGCCTTAGGAGGACGTGAACCAAAAAGCAGGCAGAATGTGGCAGTCAGCCCACTGACCACCATTTACTGCATCCCTCCTATAGGCCAGGCCTGGGTGCGCAGCGATGAATAGGCCGGACACGACTCCTGCTCTCAAAGGCCCCACAATCTAGCAGACAGCAAGGGTGGAATACGAACTCCCAGGAAGGAGTCTGGAATCCTGTGGGCCTGTGGCCTGAGGAGTGAAGGAGTCTGGGAGCCGAGTGGCAGTGTCACCATGCCCCATCCACGGCTTCCACTTCTAGGCCTGAACCCGCTCCTCACGCCAGCCACAGCTACTGGGACCAAGGTGGGCACAGTGTGGCTTGGCTTGACAGGCGAGCTGTGCCAATCTGAGTCCTCTTTCAGGAACTGGGGAGCTGAGAGACTACGCCTGCTACCAGGGAGGGGCAGAACCGGAAGGACAGCATGCTGTATAGAGCCGGCAGAACTCATGAGGCAGTAAAAACAGCTAAGGGTTGGAAAGATTACTGGAGGAGAGAAACGGAGCACACCTGCACAGATTCCAGATTCCAGCACGCCCCAGGACTCACCCACAGATGCAGAGACGCCAGGCAGGCCTGGTACTACTTGGGCCTGTGTCTTGCTCCCTAAAATTCTCACATGTATCCTCACACTGAAGCCTGCTCCTGGAGGCAGACCAGGTGGGTCTTTGCTGACCAAGTGAGCTAGCGTTAACTAGCGCCTCTGGTGTCTGACTCCAGGCTGCTGCTCACACAGGTAAGGCTGGGGATACGCCTGGGGCTCAACCCACCCAGCAAGATGAGGGCATGCTGCATACCTGGCAGGAGCTCACCTGGACCACAGAGATGTGTCCATGTAGGACAGCAAATGTCAGTGAGGTCCAGTGCCGGCTGTCAGGGTGGATGGAGGGGTGCCTGGGAGAGTTGCTTGGAACCTGGAAAAATAGCACAAATGATCAGTGTTTCCTAGGTCAGTGACATTCCTGGGCAGGTGATACAGCCACCTGAGCTAAGGGGAGCCCTGCAGGGATGGTGACTAGGAGTCAACTCAAGAGCTTTCTACATTCGATTGGCAATGTCTGCCTGGAGTACCCTGTGGAAAAGGCTCAAAAGGATGTTCAATTAGTGATGTCTGCCCTGGGCAGAGAGACAGCAGAGAGGGAACACTTTATGCCTCAGAGGGAGGTAGAGCCAGAAGTATCTGGGGATGGTGGGGATGGCTGGGGATTAGGTTGATAAAATGGGAAAGGTGCTACAGTAACAGAATTACGGCCATTCTCTCTGCTCGACTCCCCTCTGAGCTCACTTCGTCTCTGACAGAAAGTTCAAATCTTGAGGAAAAACCCTCTTTGCTAACTGTGATCTCTGTGCATCTTGCATCTTCAGTCCTCTGAGACACGTCTAGTTGTCCATAGCATCACAGCCAGCATGGATGACGAAGACCTTGGGGTGTTCTCTTGCTGGGTTAGGAGCCCGGTGCAGCCCTTGGGGGCTTTCTCACCTGGATGTCCAAGTTTGCTCCAGCATCAATTAACATCTGGACCATCGCTTCATCCCCAGCAGCACAGGCATACATCAGCGGCGTCATACCCTACATGAACCAAAGGCAGATGCTAAACTGTCTGCAAACAGAACATGAGGACACGTGTTCCATAGGTGTCTGCCCCAGAAACCAGATCCAGGTCTTCCTGCTTGACCAGCTGCTCATCCTGAACAATCCTGTGTCTTGTGCTGAACAAGACAACCTGCCCCTCCTAGGCCCACTGGACGTATGACACCTGAAGGATGAGGAGGGGACATTTCCATGAGCACTACAGGTCGCCAGAAGGGCAAAGGGCACAGGCCCCATGGCCAGACTCTGGTGCAAAGGCTACTTCTGCTGTAAACTTTGCACAACTTACTTGTACTCCTCTGTGCCTCAGTTTCTTTATCTTTAAAATGGGAATAACAACAGTATCTACCTCATTAGGTTGTTGTAAAGAGTATGAGTTACTATGTATAAAGTGCTTAGTACAGCTAACTAAGGATAAGCTAACTAATTAACATAACACAACACTACCACTGCTACTATGTTACACTGCCACATCCAAACCCACCCCAGGCCCTGTACTGGTAAATCACCGTGTGAAGTGACTTACATGCATCGTCTCATTTAATGACCATACCATCCTTATTAGGGAGGTTCTGTTATTGTCCCCACTTCACAGACGAGAAGCAGAGAAGGGGATTAACTTGCCCAACAGTCACACGGTAAGTAAGAGGATGAACTCAGCTGGAACCCAGGTCTGCCTCAGCTGCGAAGCTCTCCCCTGAGGCATCTCACGGAGGGTGGAGAGGTTGACTTTAACATCTCGTGCTGTGAGCACTTCTGAGCGTTTCTGAAAGCTGAGCCCCAATCCCTCCCTGAGTGTAGGTGGGCGATTAACGGAGCTGCCTCCCTGGCGGGGAATCTCCTCGGTGGCCAGTAATAGCAAAGGCAACGGTGGAAAGTGTTATTCCACAGCTGGATGCTGGCAAGCGTTTGTCTGGAGCCCCACGATGTTACTTATTAGGTTATCTGTGTGTAGACAAGATCTCCTTACCTCATAAATCCTTGCCTAGTGCCCAGAGATAAAGAAATGGCCCGAGATTAATCACGGGTGAGAGGCCTTTTTACCCACAGATCGTTCTGCAGACACTGAGGCTGAGGGAACAAACAGGACCGAACATTTAGAGAAAAGCCCGCTGCCACCGAGTGAGAATCTGGCTTTGTTTTATTCCCCTTGGCACATGCTTGACTTCTTTTTTCTCCACACATCTGAACATGATTCGGAGTGTAAACCAGGCTACAAGCCTTCTAAGGAGAAACTGCTTTTTTTGTGTTGGCCCCTCCCCACTGCAGGCACCTAAAGAGGCCAAATCAAAAGAGGCTGATTAACAGATTTCAGGGATGATCATCACCGTATCAACAACACAAAACTGGACGGACCTTTATTGAGCATCTACTATGTGCCTGATGTGAAAGCCTCACGATAACCCTATGGGGCGGGTACTTTATTCCCACATCTTAGAGGTGAGGGGACAGGCTCAGAGGGGTGCTTGTCCAAGCTGCCACAGCTCTGACCGGAGGGCTAAACTCCAGGTCCGTCTGAGGCTAGTGTCCATGGGCTTCCCCACTGCACTGCTGGAGAAAGATGATGACCCCCCAGGATGAAAGCCCCATAGCCTGCATTGACAGAGGCACCTCGGGGAGATCCCAGGACCCAGCCTGTCGCCTCCCTGAGCTCGGCTGCAGCATACCTGTCCTAGCACGCGCCCGACTGTCCCGCCCCGACGCTCCTGCCCCCAGCATCTCCTTTCCCCAGCAATGCCTTCCCCACTCCTCTCCATTGCATCCCACCACCCCTCACTCCAGCTTGGCCCAGATCCCCCAGGAGAAAGCCTTCCCTGGCTGCTCAAGCCCGACCTGTCAAAGTCCACTCTGGCTTGGGTTCGCCAGGCACCTCATCATGCTCTCCACCATGCTGTCATCTCATCCGAGAGGGCTATGTGACCCTTCAGCTGTCATTTAACTTCCCTCATGCTTCTGTGTGGGTTTCTAAACCCATATAGGAAATCCATTACCTATATATTGCAGAGCTCACAAAACTACATCGAATACACAAACTGCATCTTCCACAGTGGTGAAGAGCCTGGGGTTGGACCACTTGGGTTCTTCTAATCCCAGCTCTGCTCCTTACTAGTTGTGTGACCGCTGTACCTCAGTTTCCTTATCTATAAAATGGGGATGATACCTACATCGTAGGGCTGTGGTCAAGATTAAATGAGTTCCTCTGTGCAAAGTGCTTAGAACAATGCCTGGAACACAGTGAGTGCTATATAAATGTTAGCTATTCACAGCAAAAACAAAAATAAAGCAAGCCAAAAAAGTCAAGTTAAATTCTACCTAAAGTTGTTAATTGCCTCCAACACTTCCTCTCCCCTTTTCTGGCTTCATTTAACACCTTAGCACTTTTCACTAACATACTCGTGTGTGTGTGTGTGTGTGTGTGTGTGCGTGTGTGTGTGTGTGTGTGTGTGTGTGTGTGTGTGTGTGTGTGTGTGTGTGTGTGTGTGTGTGTGTGTGTGTGTGTGTGTGTGTGTGTTTCTCAGTATCTGTCTCCTCTAATGTTAACTCATGAAGGCAAGGATTTCTACAGGCCTGGAACGTGGCAGGCACACAGGATGCTCCCAATACAAGTCTCAGTGATTATGATCTAGAGCTCGCTATCAAGCTGACTCCTCTGGACTCTTTCCCAGCCCTGCACCCTATGGGGCAACCTCCAGCCTTCCAGTGAGGGGAAGCAGAATCCCTGTTACAAAGGATTTCCAAGGGGTGTTAGGGAAGTCTCTGAGTTGACATTGTACCTGGATGGCAGGGCACGATTCAGGAAGCAGCCCACCTCTTAGAGCACAGAGCTGAGTGGGCGGGTCTCAGGTTTGGGACAGAAGGGATTGTGCCACCGGCTCCAGAGGTCACGAACCCCTGTGGACTCTGGTCCTGAGCCTGGCTGGCGGAGCGCTCAGAACGCACCTGGTCATCCATGGTGTTCACCCCGTCGGGACCCAGGGCCTCGATCGCCTGACTGATGAGGTCTGTCCTCCCGCAGTTGAGCATGCGGAAACCCAGGTCCTGGTTGAATTTTTCAGTAGCCGCTGGGGCATCCACCCTCCGGAAGGAACTGAAACAGCATTCGGGTCTGCGCAGAAGAGACCAGGGTGTGTGAGCATGGCTCTTCCTGCTAGGACATGGCCTCCCTATGAGAGGTGACACAACTGTTCTGGGCTGATGTGTGGTGTGAGGATGAGGTTGGGGGGGGAGGACTGGGAATTACTATCTAATCGGCAGTGACTGGCCTTGTCACGCTCGGTGACAGGAAGAGCACATAAGTCGGCTGTTCTACAAACACGTTAAAGACATGCTCTGAGCTCTTGGGAGCTGTCAGTTGTCAGAGACAAGGTTCCCATCTAACATAATCTCTCAGGGGACTGCTCTGAGGAGGAAGAAGCTCCAGCTTTTGGGCCTTGGGCCACAGCTCTTGGCTGTATAGTTTCTGCACAGAGAAGGGCGCACTCTCACTCTCTCAGTCATCGAGGCCAAGCTCCAGTTCTTGCCTCTCCATCCTCTCCCCTCAGTGCTTCCTGGTGAGGCCCCGAAGCAACAAAGAGACAGCAGAGAGTGGCCCAGACTCCCATTGCAGCCAAGCCATCCTACCAAGGAGAGTCACAGATAAAACCTGCGTCTGCAGAGGGCCCACAGGCTTCCAACAGGTGGCTTCAGCCTGGAGTCGTGATTATGCCAAAGAGTAAAAAGTACATGCCACAGAACGAGGTCCTGGCATTTGCAATGGAGACAGAAGACAAAAAAAAAAAAAAAAAGCAAGGCTCTTCCAGGTCAAGCATGGCCAGGGGAACGCTTCTCTGAAACAACTTCAGGAGGCCAGTCCAATACAAGAGAGGCACATTGGGAAGGTAACTAAGAGCCCAGGCTTGGGGCCATACGGGCCTGGGTTCAAATTCGGGCATGGCCACGTTGCTAGCTGAGTATCTCTGGGCAAGTTACTGTTCCTCCTGACCATCAGTTTCTCCATCTGAAACATGAGCATTAAAGCCCCTTCTTCTCTGAGGTTGTCACAAGGACTGAGAAAGTGCACGTAAAAAGGAAGGGCTCAGAGCCGGTCTGCACCTAGAAAGTGCTCCAGAAAATGGTGGTAACCGCAGGAAGGAGGCCCACTTCTGCTGCATACCCCCAAATGGCCCGAAGAGTCAGACTGCGAAAGCTCTCCCACCCAAATCCAAATGGGAGTCTGCCCTGCGGGCCCGACCCGTGGCTGCAGAGGATGCACCCGAGAGCAGCCAAGGTCCAGAACACATCAGTTCCGACAGGTGCGCTTGTGCAGAGAGCACCTTAGCGCAGCTCGAGCGGACCGCCTGCAGCCCCTGCCTGCTGCCCGCTCCGGACCCAGGAGGAGGAGGGAGCAGAGGGCTGACCGGGGGCTGGGCATGGAGACGCCCCCCCGCACCCCCCGCCTCCCTGGTTCCGTACTTGAGCTGCCGGGGCTCACAGTCCAGGCCGGGCAGCAGCAGCCGCGCCGCCTGGCGGATGTCGCCGCTGTCCACGGTGAGGCTGCGGCGGTGCTCCGCGTAGGTGATGGCCACGCGCATCCACTCCATCAGCGGCGGCAGCAGCATGAAGGGCCTGGGAGGCAGCAGAGAGAGGGGGTCAGGCCTGGGCGGTCTGCTCCCTGAAGCACAGAAGGGGACCCCCTTCGGCACCCACTCTCAGGACAGCCGCGGAGGCTGGGTCCCCTGCAGCCTTCCGGCTGCGGGAGGTGGAGGGGGCCTGACTCTTCTCACGGAGAGCGCGATCTGCCCCATTCTACAGGAACTCAGTCAGGACTCGGAAGGAACCCCTGTCGTGGGCCACGAGCAGAGCCTGAGGGCCTTAGGTGGCCCATCAAGGAAGGGGCTTGCCAGCATGTGGAACTGGGGACTCCTGTCCCCTCCACAGAATTCAGACGGGGTCTCCCTCTCTGCAGAGGGGAGAGGATGCCTGCCTTCTGGGTGCTGGGGTGCAGAGGAAAGAGTCGAACAGACCCAGGCTCCAAACCCAGCTGTGCCCTTCATCACCACAGACCACACCCCGAGGCTGTTTTCTTCTTCACTTGTGAGATGGGGCAGTCCCCACTTCTCAGGATCATCGTGAGGCCACGTGAGACGACACATGGCACACTACCTGTGTGTGGTTGACAGCCACTCCCTCCTCAACTGAGCCCCGGGCTGAGGTGGGCCTATGTCGCTTCCTGTGGCAGGCAGGGTGGCCCCAGGCTGGCGCCCGAGGTCCTCCAGGGAGGACCTGTCCCAGGACCTATGTCACACCCAGAACCCATGGCCACGGTGTGGGGCAGCTAGGAGGAGGCAGGGAGAGGCGGTTGGTCCAGCAAGGCCTCTGAGCTACAAACTCAGGGGGTACCGGTCACAGGCGTTCTGGGTGCCAGTAGGGGGCACCATTCACAGGACAGCGACTAGTGCCCCCTGGTGCTGAGCAATACCATGGTCCTGCCGCTCAGGGCCGGTCCCTCCCCGCCCCAGGCCCTGCCGTCCCTACCCCACCAAGCTTGACTCTGGTCCTCCGCCCATTCCGGCCCATCCCCCACGGTGAAGACCTCGGAAGACCACTCCACAGCCCAGCAGACCCCATGCTGTGGAGGGGCCCCGACTGCCCGTCTTGGCTTCATGCCTACCGCCCCCCATGCCCCCTCCACACCCCACTTCATCTGATACCCTGGGATCCTTGTGCGTTAGGCCTTGTGCTGTTGCCATCTTTCCCCTAGACACGCAAAGAGGTACTCTGTCCAGGAAGACGACCTCCACCCTCTCCCCTCAGCTCCTGAGTAAATCAACTGCGGGGAGTCACCTCAAGATGCCCTCACATGGCTGATCTCAGATCTCAAAAGCTTAGGTCACTTCAAAGTTTGCAAAGCTTCTCTTCTTGAGGGCAAAGGATGCTTTCACTTCTTTCTTTATTTATTTATAAAGAGAATCGGATGGGATTCTTGAACGTGGTTCATTTGGAAATTATTTTGATGTCCTGGTTCTGTCATTTCTGAAAATATTTCTAGGTTAGAGTCATTTCACTGGTGCACTGAGTGTACCAATCGCTATGGTGACAAGGCGGCCACAGGCTGGGAAAGCCTTGTAGCCTTGGCCTTCAAGGATGCCCAGAACCTCACTCAACTTACTTTCCAAGCCTGGCTCACACCTTTCATCAGGACACACCTGACCGTCAGGCATTCGTGGTTCTCAAGCCCACCCTGCCCGTTCCCACCACCACAAGAACGAACCAGCTCTCACCTCTGCCCATCCAGATCCTATTGATCCTCAAGGCTTAGTTCCAATGCCACTTCTTTCTAGAAGCCTCCCCACATCCCTTTTCCAAAGAAAATAATCTCTTCCTTCTCCAAGATCCCTTACAATTCTATTCCAGAATGAATGCGTCTCATCTTCCTGACTAGATTATTCCTCTTCAGGACAAGAACGATGCCTTCCTCATCTCTGGTTCTCTAAAATGTACCCAGCGCAGGTCCTAGACACAACAGATCCTCAATAAACCGAATGACTGCAAGGATGGCCAAGCATCAGGAACGTGGCATAATGCATCCAAGTTATCAGTTCTGGACCGAGTCCTGTTTCTGCCCAGAAGAGAATGGCATATACTTTTCAGAGTCACAACGTGGACCCGTTAGAGTGGGAAGCCAGGACCCTATGGTGGGGGGAGCTTGTAGAATCCAGGAAGGAACAACAATCCCTTTGTGAATTACTCCCGTTTCCAAGATCTTCTTTAATTGTGAATGCCCATTTGAATTCCCCCCAAATGTTAGTTTGGAATTTTATAATTCTTACACTCCAATGCTACAAGGCAAGCTCAGAGACATACTTCTACATGTCAGTCCTTCCGACCCAAGGGGAAGGTTTTATCTAAACCACCAGCACTGGAGACTGAAGGGTGAACAAAAAGACGGTTCGTGGATTTGCCAGCCATTCTTCCCTATTGTGGCCAACGGCCAAGACAAAGAGCCGCGTGTGGCCGCGAATGCTCTAAGCAGCATCTCCCAGCTGCACTACGGGAAATCCAAGAGGGAACTCAGGAAACCATGAAGTCTAATCAGATGGTGTCATGATTCATTCTCCCGCCTTGTGCCTCTTATAACTCGGCACAAGAAAAGACGCAGTGTTGATAACAGGTGGGCAGATACTGGGGATGGGTTCATTCAGCCTCCATTCTACCATCTTAGCTGAAGACGTGGAAAACTGAAAACTACATTTCCCAGACTTCTTTGCAAATTAGGCTTCACCATTAAGACGAAGCTGCACGAGATCTGGTAAATGGATGTGAGGCGGAGGCCGCCTTTGTGTCCCCTTTGCTTGTTTCTGCTAGCAAGCCAACTCATAAAACAGGAGGGATTTTTTCCCCCTACAGAGCATTCCGGTGTCCATTTCCCAGCTTCCTGAGTGCTCCAGAGGCAGCAGTACTGCTACTGAAGGCAATGGCAGAAGCTTCTTGGCTCCAGCTTCAATCCTGAATTGCAGTTCCCAGGGTTATCTCCGAGGGAGTAGCCACCCTGATAGCAAGTTCTGTATTGTCCTTGGAGTCATTCCTGGAGGTTCAGCCTTGAACCTACTCCTTGAGTCCTTCCAATGATTCTTTTGGCACCAAATTCCCTGCATTAAATCCCTTCCTGTTTAAAACACCTGATGTGTTTTCTGTTTCCTGAATTGCACACTGATTAATATTCTTCAACATACAAAAATCCTTCAGGGTTAACATTGTCACTCTGCCTCTGGGGTGGTGGCTGGTGCCCACCTGTCCACAAACAAGGCCATTGCGGCCCCCCAAATGACCCCTTCAGGCCTTTCTCCTTGGTCTACCCACCTCCCTGACCTGCGGCCCATGGGAAGGTAAAATGATAAGCAATTCATGGACTTTCTCAGTAACATCCTTCCCTTGGCCTGTGGGTTCCAGGCTACTATTTCCTTTCTGGTAATTGCATCTAGCCCACTGGGTATGCTGAGAAACTGGCCTGCATTACTGGACATTCTGGAAAATCCCTATAAAAACTCCCATCTGTACCGGCCATGGCTGCATCCTGACTGTGGAGTGAAAAGGCTCTAGAGGAGCAAAGCTGGGAATGACTGAGTATGCGTCATCCCCAGGGTCTCTCTGCTTGGTTCCCTCGCAGAGAAAAAAGCCTGTTTCCCTCTTCTTGCCCTTTCCCTAGGCTGAGTGTGGCTGCAAGCCACTGACCTCCCCCTTTGCTGGGTCTGGCACCACGGAGCAGCGGTTCTCAAGCACTTTGGCCTCAGGATGCCCTTCGTACTCTTACAAATTACTGAGGCCCCCAAAGAGCTTTTATTTATGTGTATTGTTCTAGCGCTAATTATTGTATCAGAAATTAAAACAGAGACTTCAGACATCTGAATACACAAACTCATATCCCGTCAGCCATCAGAGTGACACTATGCTCACCTGTCACACAGCTTCTGGAAGACTCCCTGGAAACTTGTGAGAAAATGAGTGAGAAGGCAAATAACACCTTATTATTGTGAATATAATTTTGACCCTGTGGACTCCTGAGAAGTCTCATTGAGAACCACTGCCTTAGACAAATGTAGTCGATCCCTGAGGCAAGGCTGCTCTCAGGCGTGGGGCTGGGATTCTGTCCCAGTCCAGCCAGTTCTAGAATGGTGTGTGTTTTATGTGCGTGCTCCCGGCCTAAGGACCTGAGGATCCCACACTGAATCCTCACTGGGAGACAGCCCTAGTTTTAGGAAGCAGCCGAACCGGCTCTGTAACCTTGGGCAGATCATTACCTTCTTTGGGCCTGTTTTTCTTTTAAAGATGGTGTTAAGTCAGTGGTTTCTAGACATTTTCCATCACGAGAAACCCTTTTGCTGTTATTTCACAGCCTCCACATGACAACAGCTGTACCTACTATACCGAAGTCAAGAGCATAGGCTCTGGTGGGAGACGGCCCTAGGCTGCAATCCATTGCACTCCCAATGAATTAAACTGTGATCCTGTGCAAGTTATTTTATCTCCCTTAGCCTCAGCTGCCCCATCAGCAAAATGGGTATAAATAACAGGACCACCTCACAAGACGGTCAGAAGTTATGTACATAAAGGGCTTAGCACAGCATCTGGCACGTGGTAAGTTCTTGGTAAAGGTTAACTATTACTACCATTTTAGTGTCTGTTGATAGAGAAAATACATAATAGCAGAAAAGGCTATAGGAATCTGGTCCTATTAAATGCCTCAGCTCCAGCCTTCTTCAAGTCCAGCCAATTCCCTCTCCACACACTCCAACCCTCCAGCAAGTATAAACATGTAAAGCTTGCAAAAGCCTGCCAGCGAGCTGCCCACCACCCACTCATAAAACAGAGCAACAAACACAACCGCTAAGTGGAGTGTGCTCTGGAGACCGTTTCTGGCCGTGCAGACACTCGGCCTCGGCTGTCAAGAACCTTGAAGAGGGGAAGGGACAACGACAACACAGACCCAGGGGCCATGGGGTCAGAAACATGCAAGGTGGTGACAGGGTGCGCAAGGGATGACTGTGAGGGACCTGCCGCCCCTAAATGCCGTTGGTGGCCTAACCAACCTCAGAAACACCACACACACACACACACACACACACACGCACGCACGCACGCACGCACGCACGCACGCAAGCGCATCCGCATCCGGTCAGGCTGCTACCGTGACAAACAAAGCCACTTAAAAGGGTCACCGACTGGGAGCATTTGTCTTTGTGTGCATAAAATAGCAACTAATGTCACGTGGGGGGAGGTGTAAAATACACCAGAGAAAACGGGTCTTTAACAGGAAGGGGGGTGAAGAGGAGGAAATAGAGACCCGGGGAGGCCGAGCATCTCACCCAAGGTCACAGAGCCCTGTAGCAGCAACAGGGGGCCCAGCCCCATGTGTCATGACTCAGTTTCTCTTCCTCTCTCTTTAAATTAATCATACAGATGAGCCTGAGAATAGCAAGCCAATGGGCTCACAAGGTCCTTCAATAGGACCAGGCCTGCAAAAGCCATTTTTGCCTGTTAAAAAAGTGAAAGAGAATAAACTTCTTAAGGCCTTGGTTTTAAGAGGTCCCTACAGCCTGGGGAAAAACAAAAACCTCTGCCCCACTCAGCAAGCATATGATTGATTGGGATTACAGTCCTATAAGCAGTGTCTTAACAACATGAAACAGGAAACGCCTCCAATTTCCAGCTCAAAGCAGGCTCTGTTCTTCCTTGAGGTGGGCAGGGCCTTAGGGAGAGAGTCAGGTTGGTAGATGGGGCACAAGCCTGGAACTGGAAGCCCAGGCGTGAGAAGGCCTTGTGCCTCTGTCCCCAACTGGCAGGCCAAGTCTGGGGCCAGCAGGTATGTCCTCTCTGCGCCCACCCACGAGGACTGGGTTCAAATACTCAGGCAGGCAGATCTGGGAGGTGCCCACTGGCTGGGCAGGGCCTCGAGACCCGGCCTGAGCTCAGCCCTGGGAAACCGGGCAGTGGTTTCTTAACTTCCACTGTTGGCTGGGAGGACACAGGACTCTGGGGTGCAGGCCTGGCTGGGAGGGTCTGGGGAGGCCCATGTTGCCTTAGAGTCCACCCTGCCTGTTAGCATCCTTAGTCTAGGAGAGGATTCTCACAGGGACCGGCTACACAGCTGCAGGTGATGGTCAAGGGAGGGGGCAGCCAGAATGTCTCCCACCCTCAGCCCTCAATTCTTGCACCGACTCTGCCCCACCTTCAGGGGAATCACTGCTGAGCACTGGCGTTGAATGGGGTGACCTTCCCCCCAGATCCATCATTCTCAGGGACCTTGCTGGGAAGCACACCGCTTCCACGCCCTACCCTGCTGTGCCGCCTGGGCTGGGAGCTGGCAAGCGGCACCGTCAGGAACCTGAGAAGATGCCAAGCTTTTCCCAATCAAGCGACAGCTCTTCAAGCAGAGACTGCTCTAGGAAGGTCAAGGTCGGCTCTGCTCTGCCAGCTCTGAGGCCCTCACCACAGGTCCCCCAAGATTTCTGGAGGGCCACAGCGGCTGAACACCAAGCCAAAACATCCATGGAGAATGAAACCAACATTGTCCCAAATGAAGTCAGATTCCACTCCCAGTACAAAGGAAGCGATTCTAGTCTGGTTCACATCTTGGACTAATTCTTTTTCTAGAATTGCTTGGTAAACCAGAATGGTTTGGCTCAGCTTGGAGTCAGAGCCGGGCAGGCATCTCTCTTCTGACCCCGGGGCCTATCTCCTCCGGCAGCCCCGCTGCCTCAGACCCTGTAGCTGACCCCTGGCAGAATCTCCACGTGGGGTCAGGTGACTTCTGTTAGAGGCAGGGCTTAGGACTTTCTTCTGGGAAATACACTTTTCTTATTAAAACCCATCTGGTACAGATTAGAGGCACTAGAAAACCTCCAGTTGCTCAGATATGCATATGGATATAAATTTAGATTAGAACCAAGTCATGATTAGCTGTGAACGATTTCCCTGCCTCTTCCCATTGGCTGCCCGTCAGGGAACCTAAACGTGAGCTGTGGGATGGGAGGCCAATTGGGTAACAATCGGGGCATCCTGGCCTGGCTCCGGGGCATCCAGGAATAACTGGGGAACACAAACAACTAACGTGTACAGAGCATTTGCTAAACACGTGGCATTGTTTTAAGCCCTTTATATCTACTGACTTATTTCATCCTCATATCTACTTTATGAAACAGGTACTATTATTATCCCCATTGTACGCATGGAGAAACTGAGGGCTGGAGAGGTAAAGTAACGTGCTCCAGGTCACGCACCTAGTAAGTGGCAGAGCTGGGATGTGGTCCCAGGCGGGGTACCCCCCATGTCCAAGCTCCCAAATAGTGTACTCCACTGCCACTTAGCTTCTTAGTAAGCTGGCCCTGGCTTTCCATTTTTCTGGACCTGGACATCCTGGGGACTAGACCACTTCTGAGAGGGAAAAGGAGTGCTACTGCCAACAACACTGGGACAGCAGGCATACATGAGAAGTGTCTCAGGCAAACACAAACACCTGGTCACCCTGGCATTAGGCACTGGGGTAAGGCACCTTGCCTGGCTCATGGGTCTCCTCCAGGCAGTGGGAGGCCCTCCCTCTCTGCCCACCCGCCCCGAGCCTGGTCCCCATTCTGCCCTCAGCACTGCACCCTCACAGCACTTTGCATTTGGTATCATTTTGTTTGTTCGCATTCTTTGTGTCTGCTTTCCCCTTGGACTATAATTTCTCTGAAGGCAGAGACTGTTTTACTTACTGATGCTGCCCATCCCCCAGCACAGAAGCCCATGTTAGAAACTCAACCTTTGAATTCAGAAATGCATAGCCCAGGGAATTCCCTGGCGGTCCAGTGGTTAGGGCTCTGCGCTCTCACTGCCGAGGGCCTGGGTTCAATCCCTGGTTGGGGAACTAAGATCCTGCAAGCCGCGCGGTATGGCCAAAAAAAAAAGAACAGAAATGCATAGAACGTTTCTCACTCCTAGAGGCAAAGCCTCCTGGCTGCTAACATGTTCTCAGGGGTCCGCTCTTACTCCAGGACTCTCTGCAGGGCTCCCGAGCTCTAAGTCAGGCAGGTGAGCTCCTGAAATGGGGACGTGCTTCGTCTTCCATTCTTGGAGGCTTGGGCTGTCTTGGGTATTAACAAATGGTTCTCTTCAGAAAAAAAGAAAATATTTCCCTGATAAAAAGATAAGCATGCCGCAGGAGAATCTTCTACCCAGGAACAGCTTCCTGGGGGAGCTCGGCTGACGGGGGCTAAGGTGGTTTCTGGGAGGGCAGCTAGGATGGCACGTGGAGCCGTCTCAGGGAGGGGACGGCAGGTGTGGTTCAGCAGACGTCCATGTGGCCCTGAGCCGCGATGGAGGGGACACGGCCATCTGTCTTTGGTAACTGGGCCTGACTCCAGGGTGGCCTCTTACGTGGGTGGGATGGTACAGATTTCACTGGAGGCTGCATGCGGGCACCGCCCCTCCACCCTCTCCCCTACAGCAGGGAGGGCTCTGAGTGCTGCAAGGGCCAGGGCCTCTATCCAGCCCATTTCTCAGGCCAAGGCTCCCCTGTGTGGCGGCCTGGCCGGCAGGCGGCCTAGCTGGCAGGCAGCTGGCAAAGCAGGCCAGAGCATCGCTGCTACCCACACAAGTGGAATGGAGCCCAGTGAAAGCAGGCCTCCCTCTCTCCGCGTGGCTGGGGTGTGGCTCCCTTGGCCTCGCGGCTGCACCTTACCTTCGGGGCTCACTGCTGCACGAAGATGCAAGAGACTCAGAATCACCCAGGCTCGGCGTCTGTGATGGCTGACAAGAGACCACAGCTCTTTCACCCTGTGGAAGCCAGACAGTCAAGGGCCTCCAACCTGTTCAAACACACACCCCTTCTTTTGAACACACACTTTCAGAATCATGGTGAGGGCACTGCCACCAGCGATTGGCCTCTGCCAGCAAGTCAGCTTGGGAGGGCCCAACGGCTTAGCTCTCCTGCTCCATTGACCCAACAGGCAGCTGCTGGGCAGTGGGCCAGGGGTGGGGTCATTTATTTACAGTCTCTGAATAGGTGTTCCTGTCCGGATTCAGCTGAGTATTGTCACACAGCACCCGCCTTCCCCACCCCCCACAGTCTAAGGCAGAAAGGTGACCCATTCACACTGTCAGGTAAAGAGTTTCCAGAAACTTCCAGGAGGAGGTAGAGGCATGGGGCTCTTGAGGCCTGGCGGGAGATTCCCGACCGGCAGCTAGTGGCTTTGACCTGAGCTGGAGACGGCGGTGCACTCTGACCTGGCCAGAGGAAAAGGCTCCCAGCACTTGACCCTGCTTTCTGCACCCACGGCCCAACTGCAGCCTCAGGGGGGACGCTGGCACTGGCTTCTGAGCAGCAAAACCACATTGCTAAGACTTGCTGAGGGCCTACTACGTGCCAGGTAAGAGGCCATTCTGAAAACGTCACCCTCTAACAGCCACCCTGCAAGGGTGTTTTACAAATGTGGAAACCAAGGCTTTGAGAGGTTTGGACACACGTCTGAGGTCACATAGCTAGCCAACGGCGATCTGTCTGGCTCTAAAAAGAGAGATTCCGAGGTCCTTCCCGAGACCAAACTGCTATACGCCAAGTGCTCTGAGCCTGCTGGCTGGTGGAGAACTGGGAGGCAGAGCGTGAAGGAGAAAAGAGTCGCCCCAGTGCGCCCGCTGCCCCACTCTGCCCAACTCCAGCCTCCGCGCCCATAGCCTCAACAGTCCTGAAGGCAGCAGGGAACGGGGTGCTGGGCTGGGCCCCAAAGGGACACTCTGGACCCCTTAAGAGCTTTCTTCCCCCAAATCTCAAATATTAAAGCAGCAAAGGAAGCGGCTGTCAGAGGCAGTTGGTCTTGAGGGAGGAGGGAAACCTGGGGAGCCAGCTGGCAGGCAAGTAGGAGCAGGCCAGAAACCAGCCCAGCTGGACTCCAGACATCGCCCGAGCTCCTATCCTGGCCCATCCTCGGCGTCTGCAAAGTCCACAGCTCAGCCTAGGAAGGCGCCTTCTGTAAGAAAGCAAACTCCATTCCCTTCAGTTGGGACTTCCCAGCACCCAGGCGCCCTCTGGGAGACAAAGGGCATTGTGGCGGCCCCGCGACAAAAACACCCCTGGGGCTGGCAGTTCCCAGTCTTCTTCTTTTCTGTGGGGACCCGTGGGCGCAACAATGGGACAGGAAATCACACGCAACAGGCAGCCCCGGGGGCATTTGTCAACAGCTGGGTCGGGATCCTGTTCTTTCTCCAGCCCCTGTTATCTGGCACTGCCACTTCGTCTGTCCCCCATCCCTGGCTCACTCCTTCTTGGATGCTGGACAGATGCCCACCCTCTCTGACCACCCAGAGCCAGCTAACTCAAGCCTGTGGGGGAAGAGGCCCTGAGTGGTTGAGAGCGAGCAGCCCAAGTCACGCTGGGCAGGAGGTGCTTGATGCAGACCGGTTCCCAGGGTCTTTCTCTCTCCCCCGGGGTGGGGGGGGGGCGGGAGGGAGGTCTCACCCGCCTGTCTGACACTGTGAATTCACTGCGTTCTTATCCTTGGACCTCCCTGCCTGAGCTCAGATTTGTCTCTTCCTAGCTGTGATCTTGGGTGCCCCTCTTACCCTCTCAAGGCCTCAGTCTGCTCTTCTGTAAATGGGAGTGGAAACGGCTTCCTCTGAGAGCTTGTGAAGATCTGCTAGAGAGTTGTGCTAGAGACTTATAAACTGTAAAGACTTGTCCAGATGCTTCTAACCCATGTAAATATAAATCAGGTCATGTCACTCCCACGCTGAACACTCAGCGATGGCAGCCCGTCTTGTGCAGACACTGTGGGCAAACCAGCAAGTGAGGGGCCAGGGGCACGACTACACCACTAACTTTAGAGTGCTTCACTTGCTGCTCAGTCTTTGAACCAATGGGTGGATGAAATCCAGTTTTTAGAGTTCTTCGAGATTCTCGGGTGGTGGGTTGCGATAAATCCAAAGTCTGTACATATCTCCGTTCAAAACTGTCTTCACTGAATTAAACCTTAGGACCATCTGGTCTACCTCATCTTCTCTGTCATTTGCCTGGTTCTCTGGCTACAGTCAGGGGTGGGTTACGAGGGAATTAAGGGCAGCGACTGAAGGAGGTATATATGAGAGGGAAAGAAAACATGCACTCTGAGTAGATGTGATTTTTAAATTCACCATTGTTTTGGGTTATTTATGCATTAAACATGATTTAGTTATTTGAGTCCCTCCACAGGTTTATGAAAACAGTAATTATACTGATAATCGCAGCCATCACATACGAAGAGCTTACTCTGTGCTAAGTCCTGTCAATGGATTACCTCATTTGATCCCTACAAAAACCTATGTAAGTAGATCAAGCCATTTTCCCTTATAAGCTGGGGAAACTGAGGCCTGAGAAATTAACTTGCCCATAGTTACATAGCTAGTAAACGAGAGAGCAGAGACCCCACAGATGGCCTTTCTGACTCCAAAAGTCCAACCTTTAGGCTCTATAGCCTATTTCACTAACCAAACGAAGTATTTAACTGCCTACTCTGTGCCAGGGAATGTTCTATGTGCTGGAGTCGCAGTGGTAACACCGGACCCACAGTGCCTACCTTCTAGAGGGGTGAGGAGGGGGCAGAAAAGGAAGTAAACAAATTCACAGACAAGGTAACTTCAGACAGAGGAGGGTGTTCGGAAGAAAATAAAAAGCAGACAAGAGGATGGAGAATGACTGCGGGTGGGAGGGACAGCTCTCTGTGTGAACTGCAGACCACAGACGGGTCACTTCAGAGGTCACTGGATGCACCAGCCTGGGAAACACATGCAAACAAGTACTTAATTCACCCGATAGCTATTTTTACTTCTTTTGCTTCCATTTTGGGTAAGCAGATGGAAATTCAATGCACAAAAGGGGGGAGTGGAAAGAGAGAAAAGAGCTTAACATTGCAAATCTTCTTGAAATGGTATTTAAGGGAACCACAAGTCAGGAGCATAAAGCCACCAGTGCCATCATCTCTATTATTTGATAAGAAAACACTTTCGCAAGCCGAGCAGAAGATTAACGAGCCCACTTCTTCAGACTGAACGCGCAGCCTATCTGCGGGCGCCTCCCACTTCTGTGAAGTGCTCATCTGAGGGGAAACATCCCCCTCCTGCATCTGGACTGGAACAAAGAGAGGCCTCTCTTTGTTGTGTACTTCATGTGTGTTGGGGGCCCTGCCCCAGAACTTGGGGGGCCCCCAGGAAGTAGGCGCTGCTTAGATCTTCCCTCTACACAGGAGGAAACTGTGGCTTGGAAGGTAAGGAGACCTGTTCGGATCACACAGCTGGAGGAGGCGGCGCTGGTTTGACCCTCACGCATGGGCGCCTCTAAGGATGCAGGTCTCCACGGGAAAACCACTCAAGCGCCACCTAGGAGCATTTGCCTAGATAAACAACAACCACTGATGATTTAAAAAAAAACAACACAACCTATTCTGTGTTTTAAAAATGTACATGAAATGTAGATTTCATGTAATATGTCATGAAATATGCCCTTTGAAGCAACAAAATCCCTCTGCGACTTCTGCTGCCAGTGTCACCCCACCTGTCCCAGTGTCCTGTGGCTGTTCTTTAAGGCCCAGTTAAAACCCCAGTCTGTTCTGACACTACCTCCCCAAAGACTCCAGTCTTCTCCAAGATCCTCTGGGCTATGAGGATGAGGATGAAGAAGATGATGACTGACACACACTGTGTGCCAGGCACTGTGCTTTACATATATTAACTCAATCCCCATGACACCCCTACGAGGTTGGCACTGTTAGTCCTGTGTTAAGAAGAAACTGAGGCATGGAGGCTAAACGAACGAGGCCACCAGCTTGTACATGGCAGAGCTGGGATTGGATCCCGGCCGGTGTCAGGGCCTGAGGGCTGACCTAATGCATATCATACAACCAAGCTGCTTCTTACATCGTCTGGTGGTTTGTGCTCATTTTCTCCCTCTGTCTTGTTTTCGTCTCTCTTATTAGGCAGGAGACTCAATCACACAAGGCCTCCATAATTCCCTTATATCCCTTCCCTGCTGATCCACAGAAGTCCAGTGAGAAACGTGAGGTAATTAGTGAAGCACTTAAGATGGTATCTGTCACTTAATATGTGCTCTATAATGCTAGCTATAATTAGCAGGAGTGTTTGTAAGTAGGAATAATATTAGGAGTTGCATTATTAACTATTATTATTGGTAGTGGCACTGGTTACACTGGTAATATCAATAGTAGTAGTGGTAATTGTATTAGCTGTAGTCGTATTACTAACCCAGATGCTGCTTGAGAACCCAGTCAGAATGGCCATCATCAAAAAATCTAGAAACAGTAAATGCTGGAGGGCTTCCCTGGTGGCGCAGTGATTCAGAGTCCGCCTGCCGATGCAGGGGACGCGGGTTCGTGCCCTGGTCCAGGAAGATCCCACATGCCGCGGAGCGGCTGCGCCCGTGAGCCATGGCCGCTGAGCCTGCGCGTCTGGAGCCTGTGCTCCGCAACGGGAGAGGCCACAACGGTGAGAGGCCCGCGTACTGCCAAAAAAGAAAAATGCTGGAGAGGGTGTGGAGAAAAGGGAACACTCTTGCACTGCTGGTGGGAATGTGAATTGGTACGGCCACTATCTGGAGAACAGTATGGTGGTTCCTTAAAAAACTACAAATAGAATTACCATATGACCCAGCAATCCCACTACTGGGCATATACCCTGAGAAAACCATAATTCAAAAAGAGTCATGTACCAAAACGTTCATTGCAGCTCTACTTACAATAGCCAGGAGATGGAAACAACCTAAGTGTCCATCATCGGATGAATGGATAAAGAAGATGTGGCACATATATACAACAGAATATTACTCAGCCATAAAAAGAAACGAAATTGAGCTATTTGTAATGAGGTGGATAGACCTAGAGTCTGTCATACAGAGTGAAGTAAGTCAGAAAGAGAAAGACAAATACTGTATGCTAACACATATATATGGAATTTAAGAAAAAAAATGTCATGAAGAACCTAGGGGTAAGACAGGAATAAAGACACAGACCTACTAGAGAATGGACTTGAGGATATGGGGAGGGGGAAGGGTAAGCTATGACAAAGTGAGAGAGTGGCATGGACATATATACACTACCAAACGTAAAATAGATAGCTAGTGGGAAGCAGTCACATAGCACAGGGAGATCGGCTCGGTGCTTTGTGACCACCTAGAGGGGTGGGATAGGGAGGGTGGGAGGGAGGGAGACACAAGAGGGAAGAGATATGGGAACATATGTATATGTATAACTGATTCACTTTGTTATAAAGCAGAAACTAACACACCATTGTAAAGCAATTATACTCCAATAAAGATGTGAAAAAAAAGAAAAAAAGAAACATCAGCCTACGTCAATGAAGAAAGACTGTTCTCGGCGCCAACTGTCACCTAAGCATGTTTATGACCATTTTAGTAACGAGGGGAGCAGGGGGCGGGGCTGGGGCATGACAGCCACGATTTATGAGTACTTTTAGGTGCCAGGCACTGAGCTGAGTGTTTTACCGCATTATCTCATTTAACCCGAGTAGCATCTTATTGTCTTCACTGTTTTACCGCTGAGGAAACTGAGGCCTAGAAAGATGGGCTGATGTGTCCCACTGCTAGAAGGTAGCAGAGAGGGCACCTCCGGGATGACCCAAGAGGCTGGTGGAACCCTCTGACCCTTGGGCAGTACCCGAGGTCGTGGTATGGACTTCAGGTGGAGTGGGTAGGACCCCTACGGGCTGGCACCTTTGCCAACTCCAGTTTTTCTGAATTCTGTCCACGTCCTTGCAGGAACCCTCTCGGCCAGGATGACATGGATCAGGGCAGCCAACAGAGGGGCTAGACACCCAGCACCTTCTTCCGGGACCTCACCTGGAAAAGGGCTTTGATCTCAGAGCAAAAACAGCTCCATGGGAACTGGGGACTGATAGGTATCAAAGCAGCACTCTGGGCCACTCGTCTCTCCTGAACCTGCCCAGGGTGCAGGACCATGTACCAGACTGCTCCAGGGTGGATCCTGGTAGAAGTGCCTCTCCTCGCAGCAGCACGGGAAGGGCTTCCTAGCGCCTTCATTCTCAGAGTGGTCCAGGTGCTGAGAGGGGATGTGTGGGGAAAGGGCAAGTGAAAATCAGCCAGAAACACTGAGCAGGCCAGCGGTCCCCAACCTGTTTGGCATCAGGGACTGGTTTCGTGGAAGACAATTTTTCCACAGATGGAGGTGGGGGGGCCGGGGCGGGGGATGGTTCAGGCGGTAATGCGAGTGATGGGAAGCGACGGGGAATGGCAGATGAAGCTTTGCTCACTTGCCCGCCACTCACCTCCTGCTGTGCGGCCAGGTTCCTAACAGGCCGCGGAGCGGTACCAGTCCGCGGCCTGGGGGTTGGGGACCCCTGTCCTAGGCTTCAAGCTCAGCCCTCCCCTTGTCTTGGCCCTGGAGGCCCCAGCTCCCCCGGGCATCGTTCTGGACCGTGTTTCCTTATTCTCACACTGCTCCTTTCTCTCTCCTCCAGGTCCCACACTCTCTCTTGCCACGTGGTCTCGGCATATGCTATTCCTTCTGCCTGATACTAATCATCACAGTAGCTAATACTGAGCACTTACTGTGTCCAGGTACCATTCTAAAAGTGCTACCTACATTAACTCATCAGCGCTCGCCTTACGGGTGGTTGTGAAGACTAAATGTTAGTTGTCCACAGAACCTGGGCTCTGGAGAGACTAAGTGACAGCTTGAAGGATCTAAAATAAGAGAGTGATGAGTCTGATCTCAAATGCGCGTCCTTGAATCGCAGTTTTCCCCTCAGATCATGCTCTGCTGGCTGAGAAACAGAACACCAGATGTTTCCAGGTTCCATCCCAAGTCAGACGCTCTTCCTGGCTCAGCGTTCTGAACACCAGCAGGCCCCCAGCCCTCGGACCGAGCTTCCCTCCATGACGGGGCACTGTGCAGGGCCGGGGAGAGGGAAGCAAGGGGGCCCAGGCTTGAAGTTAAGCAGATGGGCTGGTTTGTGGAAAAGGAGCCCACCTTTGTTTCCAGTATTCCCAGATATTCCTCAAGGATCTGGCTTCTCTGCTGCTGCTGGCAGCACCGTTCGGTGAGTCTGAGCACCCCAGCTCCTGAGGTTCTGAGGCAGAAAATCAGATCACCCTTCTATCTCAGCCCCCTCTGCGTCTCTAGCTGCATCTGTCTCCCTCCGTGTGCTCTGTGGGATGATGTTCTCCTCCAGCAATTTGCTGGCAAGCCGGCAGACCTCCCTCTGCTCCGGCATGTCTACACGGCCTTCCTCCCCACTTCCCCAAACCCGTCATTCCCAGGAGGACGATGTCCTCTGCCCGGATGCTATTTCAGCTACCCATCCCTCTGCCTCCAGGCATGACGAGCAAGGACCACATTTAGCCAGATGTGGCTGTCCATTCTCCTCCAGACCATGGGGGAAGAGGCTCCCCCCATCTCCCTGGGTAACCCTGGATCTCTGACAGCAAGTTCTTTCACTTTCTGAGCTCAGTCCTGGGTGATGACATGCCCTGCAGGGGGGCAGCTGTGACTAATCCTGTGTTTGAGATCCTGCTGGTGCCTGTGATGCAAAGCTGCCAGCAAGAAAGGGATCCTGGGAGGGTGCAGGGAGGCTCAAGCTGCGGGGCTCTCCCAGGACAGAGGAGAGGCAGGTGGGGCTGGAATGGCCCCAGAGAAAGTGGCCCCAAGGGCCATCACCCACCCAGATTATCTCAGCGCTTTAGGACTGGGCCTCAGCAGCTGGGTGGGAAAGCTGTAGCCTGGCATGGCGAAGGGCGAGGGCTTTCAGGTCAGAGAGACCTGATTCGAATCCTTGCCCAGATACTCAGCAGCTAGGTACCCCCTGGCCCCGCGCCCTCGTCTGTAAAAGGCAGGTGATGCTAACACACACCTTGCTGATTCGCTGTGGAGCACAAAAGAAACAGAAGTCGGAGAGCTGCCCTTTAAAAGGAAAAGCTGGGTCTTTTCACATGTGGCATCTCACTCGCCCTCCCTGATGGGTCACTCAGCCCTGTTTAGCATATGAGGAGCCTGAGGCGTGGAGGGGCCTGTGCGGGAGGCTGGATCGGAGCCCAGGTCCCTGCTTGAAGCTGTGCTGCTGCCCGGCTCGCTGCAGAAGCACGTTCGCTCGCTGCAGAAGCACGTTCGACTGCCTTCTCGTGCCTCGCAAAGCTCCCGCTGCTTCTACAACTCCCTTCTCCCTCCAAACCCAGAGCAGGAGGCCCTGGGGAGAACGGTCCTCACGGAGAGATACTGAGGCCCCCGCTGACCAGCGCAGACGCAGCTCACGGCGTAGCAGGATGAGCTTCACACAGAGGGTTGAAGGCATGTCCCGCCTGCCCTGTCAGCACACTTGTGGTCACACACAACCCCCGTGGGAGGGAAGAAGGGTACTTTCTTCAAAGCGGAAATCTATAAGCACAGACTGGAGAGGCACCGTCAGTGGTGCCACGGGCCAAACCCAAGCAGCCAAACTGAGCTCCGGAGCCCAGGTAGCCGAGGCGGTGGAAGAGGTCCCTTAATCCCCACAGGTCCAGACATCCCCGAACCATCGAATCCCCAAGCGGAAAGCCTCCAGGCTACAAACCCACCATCATACCTGAAATCAGAGGTTCTGTCCAATTCTGCTTGGGGGACCTGACCCCCATGTCCCAGACATGGGACAGAGGGAGGAACTTCAAGGGAATGAAGTGGGGGAGGGGAGAGAAAGAGACAGACAGACATCCCCAGACTCACAAAAGCAAAGCTTTGTCACCCTGGAGCCCTAGCAAATGCCGGCTCCTTGGTGCACAGGAGAGAAGGGCTCTGCTGAGGGTATTGGAGTGGCAGTGCCTCGTGGGGACATGCGTCCCAGCTTGCAAAGGAAAGGCCAGCCAGGCTCTCGAAGTCCTGCAGGGCCTGCCCTGTCAGAGTGCATCCAAGCACGGCAGGCCCCACCCTGCAGCCAGGAACCGGGCCACCAGAGAGCTGCCGGGCTGTCTGTCCCCCTATTTTTAAGGTGTCCTTTTAGTGCCCAAATCTGAATTTTTGGGATTCTTTTTTCCTGATGGTGGTTCCAATTTTCCACATGTCTGACACTCACTTGAAACGATTCACGGAAAAATGCTTTTGCAACCGACTTCTTCGTGCCACAGACAGTGTGGTTTGTAAATAAGGAGACACCTAAACACGTCCTCATGTGTATGTTGTCACTCAAGCTCAGCCATCGCAGTCACACAGACAAGCAGCTCATGTAGCACAGAAACCCTGATGTCATGTTTTAGAGCGTCAGGGGCTGGGAATCCCCCCAGGAGGAAAGCCAGAGGGTGGCCACAAAGACATCCAAGGGGTTCTGGGCACAGCGTCCACAGAAGAGCAGCTCCCTGGCCAGCACCACAGCCAGTAGCCACGGTCGCAGCCGGAGGGCCAAGCAGCCCAGCCTGGGGCAGCAGGTCCCAGGAAGGTTCCTTGTCCTCCTTTCCCAGCCACCTTTGCTTGGGTGACCCAGACTCAGGCTCAGTCTAGCACCCTTGGGGACCTCACCACTAACGAGCAAACCTCCCCTCCCCATCCCCACCCCCTCCAGATGTTTTCTTGGCCCTCTCTCCCTCCCAGCCAGCTCTGGCAACCACAACAATTTCTCCACAAAGCAGAAACAGCTGGGGCGTAGAGCCTGTGCTCTGGCCCCATCTCCCTGCTGGATGCTTCCTTCAGGAAACCCGGGGCCTCCACCTGCTGCCTTCTTGCTCCGTGTCAGGCCCCACCTGCATTCACTGTCCAGCTCCCCAAGAAATGAGACAACGATGGTCTAATAATGACACCGGTGATAATAACAGCAGCGGTAGCATTTACGGGGAATCTACTGTGTGTGTGGACTGGGCCACTATTGCTTCATGTCTCTTGTAATGACAGACGGTATGGTACAGAGGTTACGAGCAGAGTCTATGTGGCCTTGGCAAGTTACTGAATCTCTCTGTGCCTCCACTTACCCATCTGTAAAATGGGGCTGTGAAGAGCACCTATTTCCTGGAAGTGTGTGCCCACATGTAAAGTGCTCAGCACGGTGCCTGGCACGTGGCAAAGGCCCTATAAACATCGCTGATCATCATCGAATCCTTAAAACTGCTTCATTACTGCCCCATGTTTATAGCGGAGGAAGCTGAGGCTCAGGGAGATTTGGAACCTTGCACAAAGGTCTCAAGGTTCTTGAATGTCAGAGTTGCTGTGCGTGCCCAGGCCACCTGACTGCTGAGCCTCTGCATCCTCTGCTCCCAGCATTTGCCGTATGCCCACAGGATTGCCAGTGTTTTCACTACGGCTGTTTTTAAATGAGCTGGTGTGGGATCTACCCTCGCATCTTGATCTTTTGTGACTGTGGAGGCCCTGGAGAGGTGGGCCTGGCTGTGAGGACCACACCACTGAGACCCAATGCCTCCCGAAGACAATGGGCGGCGGGGGCGCTGGGAAAGCAGTGGCACTCTCTGGATCAAGGTCTCAGATCTCCCTCCTCTGTGACGGGGCACAGAGACCCTGGGCTGCTCTCCCCCTCTCCTGGGCCCTGCTGTGAGGTGGAATGTATGCACCCAGGGCTGCCTAAACTGGAGGCGAGTCTCTCCCACTCCCTGGACCTTCAATTACACAACCCTCGACCCCTGTCCATGAGTCGAGCCCGTGGACAGACCCTGCCTTGGGCGGCCATGTGGTGGCCTCCAGGTAAAGCTCCTGTTAGCATATATACTGGACAAATTATAAAAAAACATCTCCTCTGGGCAGAAAATTGAAAAAAAGGTGGCCCTCTGAGTAGACCAATTAGAATGGGCACCCTGTCCTCAGGCTGACATGGCTCCATGTGTGTCCCCCACTCATGCCCCTCACTGCGTCCCCTCGTGCAGTGTACAACCTGTATACCTGTCCTTAGCAGCTCTTTCCCCAGTTGGGAAAGGGCTGGGACCCCGTGGACAGCACTAGACAGGGGGCCAGCAGGCCTAGACCCTGGGGCTCTTTATCCACTAACCTGCTGGAGATCAAATAACCTGCCAGAGCCATGACGTTCCCATCTATAAAACGAGAGAACAGGGCAAAATGTGCCTAAGAATGATGATAACGGTGATATCATCATCATCAAAAGAGGTGACAGCCACCACTGATGGAGGGCCAGTTACCACCCAGACATTGTCCTAAGTGCTTTTTCTGAGAGCACTAGCTCACTCGATTCTTACTGCCACCTTTCTAGGTAGGTGCGAATACCTCATTTTATAAAAGAGGCAACTGAAATTTCCAAGAGCCCAGGTAGCAAATGCTAGAGCTGTGAGACAGAGGCCAAGGCCCACCTTCTGAGACTCAACGACCCCACCCTACAACAGCCCGGGGTGAACAAATCCTGCTGCACCCCAGGGACAGGCCTTCATCCGTCTGAATTCGCAGCCGTCGCCCGTGTCAGGCCGCCTCCTCACAGGCACACAGGCCGGGGCCAGGGCTCTTTTTCCACCTCATCGGTCACTCGGTCAGTCAACACACATTGGGTCGCACGGCCCACCAGGTGTGCAGCCCAAGGCAGATCCCTACCGTTCGTTGTTCAGGGCCATCCTCGGGGGGTCCAGGTTGGGGTTCTCCATGGACTCCATCTGTGGACACCGCAGGAAGTAGTAGAGCGTGTGGAGGGCGTCAGGGGACCAGGTGATGGGCTGGGGTGGCTGACGGGCCTGGCGGGCGGGGCTGGAGCCAGGACCCAGCGGGCGACGCCCCTGCATGTGGTGCATGGCGCGGGAGACCAGGTCACCTGGTGACGAGGGCAGGCGAGAGGGAGAGAAAAAGGAAAAGTCTGAGTTCACAGCCCACATTCTCCCAAGGATCCTGCCAGCTAGAGGAGCAGCTAAGCCAGCATGCCTAATTACTGTTTACCCAGAAGCGGCAGGTGGAGGTGGAAACTGTCACCCAGACGCATGATAGCAATTTAGATTCCCTTTCACTTCCAGTCCTGCCTTAACAGTTGAACGAAACGCTTGGTAGGGGCCCGGCCCCACCAGAACTTACGCTAATATGGTTTCTTTTCCAACAGCCCCACTCCCTCCATCACCCCATGGCCCTTCTCCCAGCTCTCACCACAGGAATCTCCCTGGGCTTCTTTTCCCAACCTCCAATTCCTGTGCTAGGCTGCGTGGTGATTCTCCCCCGTGCTGTCTGGTGCAAAGTCCAGGTACTTCTGCAGAAAAGGGACCTCCCTCTCCACGGCCTCAAGGAAAACTCCCACCACCATCCATTATGCTTATTATGTGCTGAGTGTTCAATTTTCTAGAAATAGAATTTAATCTGATCCTTACAAGGCTGGGGCCCGAGTAGGATCCCCATTTTGCAGACGAAGAAACTGAGGCTTATCCAGTAAGCAAACATTTACTGACACCATGCATTTCCCTGGTCACAGCGATGCCGCGGTGCCCAGTAAACGGTAGAGTCTAGATTTGAATCCAGGCCTGTGTGACTCCAAAGTCCATGAACTGAACTGGGACCCAGGCCGTGGCCTGCGCTGATGAAGTCTGCAGGGTCCTCAGGTCCCCATATCCTGTGCCGTGTTTCTTCCCCAGTTGAGTCTTTTCAATTCCCCACCAGCCCAGGACAGGAAACGTCCCATCATTGTGTGAGGCCACAATGCTGAGAAAGGACGGGTGAAATGGCCCCAGGCACCTGCGGGCCCCTCTTGCTAGGAAAAGTGGCGCCTTCCATTCTTCTCAGGCCTGAGAACTCAGGGGGGCGTCCCCTGTGGGTCAGCTTGCCCCTTACAGATAACCCCTTGGAGAGAAAGCCTCTGAAAGAGGCTGAGCTCAAGGAGGGAGAAACATATGGCAGGTGAAGTGTTGTTCAACGTTCAACAGGACCAATTCATTCACTTATTCCGTGAACCTCCCCTACAGAGCCTCTGGGTCTGGGACTCTATACCATGTGTCCCCGGAGCCCTGCACAGCTTCTACGGCACAACGGGTGCTCAGCAAACACTTGGAGGATGAAAAAGTAGCCTTACACATTCATTTCATTTAAGATACAACTTCTGGTGGGGCCTGACTTGAGCTCGTTAGCTGCCAGGTTCTCCCATGACAGCCACAGCGGCAACGCTTGTTTCCAAGCAGGGACAATGACAGCCCTGGAATTGGAGATCTCCACTGGGAAAGAGCCCTCCATGCCACCCCCAGGTCCTCACTCCTCTCTACAAAGCGGACTCTGCTCATCCCGCAGTTGTAGCTCAGCTGCCCGGGTGCCTGCTGCCAGACCCCGGGGCCAGGAGGGCTGAGGGCACTGAGTTCCTGATGCCTGGTTCCCATCCCCCAAACTCTAATTTAATTGGCCTGGGGCAGGACCCAGGCGTCTGTATTTTGTAACAGTTCCCTCAGTGAATCTGACCTCCAGTCAGGTTTGAGAATCACCAGGTAAGCGGATGAGCGCATAGATTCTGGATTAAGACTTGCCTGGCTTCCAATCAGGGCTCTGCTATTTCTATCCTGTGTGCTTTACGTAGTAAGTTACTTAACAAAGCCTTGGTTTCCTTATCTGTAAAATGGAAATAATCGTTTCTAACCTAAAAATCCTGAGGATTCAAATAAATAACAAACATAAAGCACTTAACATCATGCTTGGCACAGAGTAAGTGCCTGGTAAAGTTAAATATATCACCATTATTGTTACTGTCTTTTGTTATTAATCCTCTATCCTACAGGCCACCTCGTGGTACTCTTCCTTCCGGGACCTCTGCCTGCAGTCAAGCACTGCCTCGCATTTCCCAGGACAGGAGGAGTCCAGCCCTGCCCTCGGGCTCCTGGGTAGTAGAAACTGGCATCAACAAGCCCAGGCCAAGCCGTCTCCCAGCAGCTAGTTGTAGAGCTAAGTTGGCTGCAATAAGTTGAAATCTGGCTCCCGTTTCTCCAGGTCTAAATGTCATAACTGTTGGCATGACCACAGGACCACAAGGAGGAGAGTTCAAAGAGTCCCCGATAGCATCGAAGAATCTTGTTGAAATATCATTTCAAAGACTCGACAAGGTAGAAGTCATTACCATTAATTACGTTTAAGATGGTTTCGTTGTTCCTGGTGTAGAACCCTTGGCAGCACGTTTCCAGCCAGGATGCAGGCAAAAAAATCGAGGAAGGAATAGGAATACCTCCTAACAGCTCCCGAAAAGGGAAGCCAGGAACAGAGAGGCCTTCCGAAGGTTCGGGAAGCCATGAAGGCAGCAGAATGGTGACTGGAGATGGAGTCCCCGGACACTTTGCTCCAGGCCCAGCTTCGGGCTTCGGTGTCTCTCAAAGACCAAAGAGACAGATGCCTGCAGACAACTCTGATCGGGCGTCTAAAAAACTTAAGCTGCGCTGCAAGTCCAGGTTACGGGCAAAGACAGCCACTTGTTTTGGATGTTCTCCCAGAGGGATTTTCCTCCCTGACGCCTTCTATTTTCTAGGCTTCAAGATAGACATGAAAAGATAAGACAAAATCTCTAAAAAAAATCTCTTTACAGCCACCCCATAAGGGAAGCATTTCCATTTTACAGATGAGGACACAGGCTACACAAGTTAAGTGATTTGTCCAGTGGCGCAAGCAGGACTTGAACTGGGGTCCCTGTGTCCCAAACGCATGTTCTCGACCAATGCAACACTGCTGCTTGAAGTGTGGTCTGCAAACTGCGACAGGTCTGTGAACTGGGACAGGTGTGCAAACTGGTTACTGGTTCGGAAGTTCATTTCAGAAACTGAGAGTGAGCTTAAAAAAACTTCCAGAGCAATCCGACAGAGTGATTTTATGCCTACGTAATCGAATTAATAAAATAAAATGGCTTGCATCTTACCTGTGCTTTATTTCATATTTCTAAACGTTCCTTTTTATTGTATTTTATAAAAGTTTCAGTTTGCAACAAAGCTGGGGGGATACCATCCCTGACCTGCTACCACAGTGAGTTTCAGAAGCTGTGGCCCAACGGGGCTGTGCTCTGGGTTTGGTACAGCTGGGCACTCCTCAGAGCTGCTTCTGAGACATCCTTGTACTTGAGAATCAATTGACCCTCAGCTTGATGAGACCTCAGTCTGAAGTCCAGAAACATCCACAAGTATGGAGAAACAAGCCCTCCCTGCTTGTTCATCATGAGAGCCCTGAGCAGAGGTGCTACGGCTTCCCTCTGGTCTGTCCAACCTGCATCAGGAGCCATCGAATAAAAAGAGAGTGGGAGGGCCTGGGATTCAGCACTGTCTCCAAAATGAGGCCCACACCATCTGGCTCCCTTTGAAAAGAAGTGTTTTGTTTATTTCTTATTCCCTTCCATTTACCTTCTCATAGGTAGAGAGGGACACAGGAAAATACAAGTGCCCGAGCTCCCTATGCAGATGGACCTGATACAAGAATGAGACTTCCTGACCTACCTGGCAGGCTGGTCCTGGCCAGGTGCAGGGAGAGAGCGGATGTTAAAGCCGGGCTAAACTCTAAGGTACGAGGTGCTCAGCGCCAAGTATCACTCGCTTCATTAAGCTCTTTAGTCTTGAAGAGAAAAACTGCAGTATCTGCTTCCACCTTCACCTCCTCCCTCCTTCACAACGATTAGCAGAAACCCTGGTTTCAGAGCGAGGGAGCTCGGGCATCTCGGCGCGTGACACAGCCTGCTTGGTTGTCTGTGAAAGATGCTCTGGGGATCCTTCTTCCCTTTGGTCTGAGGAGTGGCTGAGCCAGGATGGGGACCAATCCTAGGTGGGTTTTAGGAGGCAAAAACTGGACGATAGAGAACTTATTCTCTCACACACACACACCCCGCAATACACAGCTCAGGTTCTGTTCTCATCACTAGCGATACGTACACCAGGGGATACAACAGAGAAAGTCTCCATTCTCATGAAGCGGAAGTTCTAATCACATGAGAAAGATGACCAACTATTCACAAGTAAATATATAATCAATGCCAAGTGTCCATTAGTGCCTTGAATAAACCAAAGCCATAAGATGGGAGACAGAGAACGAGGGTGGGACCCTTAACCTCTGCGGGGTGCTCAGGGAAGGCCTGTCTAGTAAGTGTTATTGGGCAGAGATTAAGAACGTGCCATATTTGGATAACTGGAGGAAAAGGTCATAGGCAGAGGAACAGCTAGTTCGAAGGCCCTGGGGTGGGAGGATCTTAGCCAGGAAGCCAGGAGGCCAGGAGGCCAGGATGGCTGGAGCACAGTCAACAAGAGAAGAACAGAAGACGAGGAAGGCAGATCATATGTCCAACCCTGGACTTCACTGAGTGTGCTGGGAAGCCGTGGGGGTAACTGAGAGGACATTGAGCAGATGAGTGACATAATACAATTTGGGTTTTAAATATCCCTGGTTTGGCCCGAGTTGGCAGCCCTGGAAGTGGTGACAGGGGCAAACTTAAACTTGGGATAGTTTTAGAAGGTAGAACTGATTGGACTTGGTCCCTGGGCTGAATGGTAAGGACAAGCCCTTCCCCTGAGGGAAGTTTCTGAATGCTCGTCTTGTGCCTGACTGTGGATTGTAATGGGCACAGAGACCACTACAACAAAAGGCTCTACGATAAAAGTCAAGATCAGATTCCGATCTTATGTATGTATGTATGGCTGCAATGGGTCTTCGTTGCTGCACACGGGCTTTCTCTAGCTGCGGCGAGTGAGGGCTACTCTTCGTTGCAGTGCGCGGGCTTCTCATTGTGGTGGCTTCTCTTGTTGCAGAGCACGGGCTCTAGATGTGTGGGCTTCAGTAGTTGTGGTGCACGGGCTCAATAGTTGTGGCTCGCGGGCTCTAGAGCGCAGGCTCAGTAGTTGTGGCACACGGGCTTAGTTGCTCTGCGGCATGTGGGATCTTCCTGGACCAGGGCTCAAACCCCGTGTACCCTGCATTGATAGGCGGATTCTTTATTTTTTTAAAAATTTTATTTATTTGTTTATTTATTTATTTATTTTTGGCTGTGTTGGGTCTTCGTTTCTGTGCATGGGCTTTCTCTAGTTGCGGCGAGCGGGGGCCACTCTTCATCGTGGTGCGCGGGCCTCTCGCTATCGCGGCCTCTCGTTGCGGAGCACAAGTTCCAGACGCACAGGCTCAGTAGTTGTGGCTCACGGGCCCAGCTGCTCTGCAGCATGTGGGATCTTCCCAGACCAGGGCTCGAACCCGTGTCCCCTGCATTGGCAGGCAGATTCTCAACCACTGCACCACCAGGGAAGCCCCTGGTAGGTGGATTCTTAACCACTGTGTCAGCAGTGAAGTCCCCAGATACCGATCTTGACCTCAGCTGCCCTGAGATGCTGGTGGCTGGGCTGCTAGTCACGTCTACGAAGCCCCTAGCCCTAAGTAATTTAGAGCTTTGCTAAAGTCAGACACAGCAGGAGTCAAGTCCCCTTTCTGATTCTTATCTGCAACCTGACTGGGGGAAAATGACTTTTCTTCTCTAAGCTTCGGTTCCCTCATCAGGACTACCTTGTTGAGTCGTTCTGCACAGTAAATGAGATCATGTGATGAAGGCATTTCATATAGTGTCTTGCACATAGTAAGTGCTCACTTAATGTTCAAAATGCAAAACAAAATCAAGGTGTTCTCCAGTGGACTGAGGCCTAAGTGTGTCCCTCACTGTTCTCAGGCCAAGAGAGTTCACCAAACAGACTGCGCATAGCCCCAAAGACAGCCCACCGTCCAGGAGACATTCCTCAGGGTGGGGATCAAGCCATACACCCAAGCCCACTTCCTGCAGGGTCCTCAAGAGGCAGGGGACCCAGGTGGCCATGCTGGAATGCCCCGAGGAGACAGAGAGCTCAAAGTCCTTTCTGTCCCAGCCTTATTACCAATCTGCTCTGTGACCTTGAATCAGGCACCTTCACTTCCTGTCCTGGGAAGGGAAGGAAGGGGGTGGGGGGGGAAAGGGAGGAAGCTGTGTCCTAAAGAAACAGAACGGCCTGCCATTCACTATTCAGGGGCCAGAAACCTCAAAGAAATCACAAGTGGAAAAGGCTGGAGCAGAGTGAAACTCCATCTGTTTCCACACTGTGTGCTATACGACCCTTGGCATGTGTCCCCGCCCTCCGCTGGGTGGTCTCATGACCCCGGGAGGAGCATGCAGTTTGATTTCTCAAATAGTTGGGATAATGAGAGGGAGAGATCGGGAGACACGGGGATCTCATGCCTCCTAACACGATCTTCTGAAAGAGCTGCCGACTGTAATGACCTAGACCCAGGGGTTTCCCGCTGTGTCCCAGAGAGCCCTGAGGTCCTGGGGGATGCCCAGGGCACCGCAGGGCTGAGACCACTGGTCAGCTCCTCCTCCAGCCAGAGAAGCTCAGCTTTTTTCTTTCTTTTTCTGTGACGAGGTTTCGAGAGGTGCTTTCTTTCAAATACTGCTTGTAAATTCAGAGCCCTTGGGGCCAGGCAGGTAAAATAAATAAATAAGACAGGCCAGCTACGAGCGACCGAGGCACGTGGCAATGTAGGGAATGCCTTCTGTCGCCTTAGCTGCCACTCAGCTCCCCCGATCGCTGCCATGCAGGAATGGGGCCCAGCAGGGCCAGATCGTCTGATTTCTCTAGAGAAACGAGAGATCCAAATTTGGATGTGATTAAATGCACCTGCCAACTAAAGCGCACATGTCTGTGGGCCACCAGTTTACAACCTCTCGCTTTCAGAGAAGGCAAGAAGCGTGGAGGAGAAGGAGGAAGCCAGGACCCGGAAGGTGGGCTCTTCCCCGCCTCTCCCTTGGAGCCAGCAGACCGTGGGTGCCCCACTTACTCAGCTCCGAGATGCTCCCCACACAGGTGGCCAGGAGGGACTGCTCCAGGGTCCGGAGCTCCAGCTGTGCGTAGGCATCGGCACGCTCGTCGTGGCCCAGGGACCCGCCGTTGTAGGGACTGAAGTACGCAGGGAGGGAGAGGACACCTGTGGGGAAACATGGTGGACAGTGTCAATGAAAATAATCAATAAACAATCAATAGTAAGAATAGCAAAGAGTTTCATTTGAGCCAAACTGAGGACTAGCCCAGAAGCCCACTGTCTAGGTTACTCCGAGAAGCCTCTCTGGAGAAGCAGTGTTTTCAGCACAGTTTTATATCTTGTCAGAACAAAGAATATTAAACAAGTCTGGGTTACATTTCTTCAAGGTTAGAAAAAAAAAAAAAAGAACAGACCAGCACGTACATAGCAAGTCGGTATGCCTTAGCACCTGGGAAGGGAGTCTTTTTTTTTTTTTTTTAACATCTTTATTGGAGTATAATTGCTTTACAATGGTGTGTTAGTTTCTGCTTTACAACAAAGTGTGGGAAGGGAGTCTTATCATCCAAAGAGGACCAGCATTGGCATCCCAGGAAGAGGGGCATTTAATCTTTATTTTTAACCTAGACGTTATTTACTTCTGGTCAATGTGCCCTTTTCTTTAATAATTAAAGCGGACGTACAATGTATGTTTGATAGGCCACAAACAGGCTATTTTAGTTAGCATAAAACTCAAGTTAACTCATGTATAAGCCAGAATGACTTCCCTATATGTCAATATGTGAAAATGCCTTTTATCAACAAGTCACCTGAGGATGGAAGCAAAGCTCAAAGGCCACAGCTCTGCTCCCTGTATGGTCGAGTGCGGGTGGTGGGCAAATTGCAAGGCTCCACTTAGGACAGCTGACTTTTCACTGTGGACGGTGCTGCAAGAACCAGGATGAGGGCGGCCCACCTGTAGACGTGGTTTAAAGCAAGTGGAGACCATCCTTTCTTGGAGCGGCACGAGGAACTGGCCTCCAGAGGCTGGTGGGCCATATACGCATTCATTCATTCCTTCCCTGCTTCACTTGCTGAATATCCAAAGTGCCTCACTCGGCCCAGGGATTCTGCTGCCTTTAGGATTCCGGGGTGACAAAGAGACCTGGCTTTGTCTTCACGGAGCTCAGTGGATGGGGCGTCAGATGTAAACCGTTCACCCTGCCCACCCAAAGGGCGGATTCGCCCTTGGAGTCCTCCCACTTCTTCATGCTGCCCCCCCTTCCTTCTTCAAGCCAAGAATAGGACCAGGAGAAATCACAGAGAAAAGGATGCTGCTTTCCCCACTCCAGGAAGGGGACTCATCCAGCCACTGGCCAAGGCCAATTAGCGTTTTTCATTAGCACTTCAACAATAGAGGAGCAGAGCTGTCAGAATCAATCCCAGGGGGTGACAGCCTGTAAATTTCTCCAACTCACTGTGTGGCTTCTTAGAAAGTACCAGAAAAGCAAAATCAGACTGGCTTAAAATTACATGTTGGTTCTTAAGAGCATGTGGCCACAAAGATTCCCAATTTTTGGTAACTGCCTCTTCTTCGATCAAGGCTTCTTTGTCCAACCCCCTTGAGCTTTTTTTTTTTGAAAGCAAAATACCCACAGGAATTTATTTTAGTCACTTTTGGGAAAATCTCTTAAAAATTCCTTGAGATAACAGAAGAGCCCCTGGGATGTGGCCAAATCCAGGCTAGACTTCCCTATCCTGTACCCGGAAACGTCACAAGGATGACAACAGCCGTAGGTCCTGCAGCAGAGAGGTTAACACAGGGCCTTGGAGCTGGAACATTTGGGCTCATGATTCTAGCTCTGTCACTTAAACCAGCGGTGTTACCTTGGGCAAGTTACTTCACTTCTCTGCGCCTCAGATTCCTCATGTGTTAACTAGAGGTAACAAAAGTTACCTAGCTCACGGCGTGGCCGTGAGTTGCCAGATGTCCACGTGTGGACTGCTGCGTGGCTCAGAGTAAGTGCTCTTGCTATTATTTTTCCTATGTGCTGGGAACGCAGGCTTTAGGTACACTATCTCATTTATTCTTTCATCAAGGTGGGCACTGCTGTCTCCATTTTAGATAATGTGCAGAGAGTTTGAATAACTTGCTCTATCAAGTGGCAGAGCTAGGATTCAAATCCAGGTCTGACTGGCTCTAGAATGTACACGCTTCCCCTCTCTGTAAGCCCAGATTCAATGAACACACCACCAAGCTCACCTACAGCTGTCCCGATTCAGTGTTATTCCTGCTTGGTTCACCCATGGAAGCCCCAGTGCTGGGCCTCGTGTGCTCTTTTATGGGGCAAACGCACATGGCAGCCTTCCTCCTGCCCAGATCCCGGCAGCGTTCTTTGGCCACGCTCTATGTTCGGCTGCCGGTCAGCCCTGCCCTCCTAGCCTGCCCCTCCCCTGACCCAGCCTCCCTGCCCTCCCCAGCACTGCCTCACTGCCCTGCTGCGTGGCTGGGACCTGCCGCTCTGAATCGCCCTCCGACCCCTCCAGGATGGCAGCGGCAACGGACTCCCGATCTGGGCGCTGGTTCGGCAAAGCAGGGCATCAAAGCACTTCCTCAAAGCTCTGTTTCCAGTGGAAGGAGGAGGGCATGACTAGGTTCCCCCTGCCCCCAGCCCTATCCCCAAAGCAGAACCTCTCCCTGACAGCTGAGGACCCAAACGCATGAGGCTTGGCTCTGAGAATTAAAACAAGTAGTGAAACAAAAGACCACCCTCCCATCCCCACCCGGAACTACAAGCTCAAACCCACGGGCAGCCCAAATGTTTGGGAGGGATGGGTCTTCTACGCATCTACGGGTCTAACTCAGGCCCTGCTCTTCCTCTTCTCTTCATTATTAATCCACAGAAACAACGCTGGGGACGTGTGGACCAAATTTACAGAGCTTAGGGCGAGGGAATAGGAAATTCAGCTGATTTGTCAAAGGATTCCCAGAGAGAAATATTATGTCAATGGATCTAGGAACAAGAGCTTGCAGCTCCATTAATAATAGTCCTCATTTTCCCAGTCATCGCCCACCCAAAGGGGTTTTCATTTAATACTGTGGCAAAAGTAATTCTGAGCCTATTATTACTAATAGTAATTGATAGCATCACAGCTTTTGCATAGTACCTTTTGCTTTTAAGGGACTTCGAACACCGAGGAGTACATAATTTATTCTTCCAGCAAGGGAGGTAGGGAGGTCATTATCAGTAATAGCCACTGATGACATTTTTTTTTTTTTTTTTGCGGTACGCGGGCCTCTCACTGTTGTGGCCTCTCCCATTGCGGAGCACAGGCTCCGGACGCGCAGGCTCAGCGGCCACGGCTCACGGACCCAGCCGCTCCGTGGCATGTGGGATCTTCCCGGATCGGGGCACGAACCCGTGTCCCCTGCATCGGCAGGTGGACTCCCAACCACTGCGCCACCAGGGAAGCCCCCTGCTGACTTTTAAAGAGTGCTCACTATGTGCCAAGACTGTGATAACTTTATATGCATGGTCACGTGCAATTCCCAAGGCTTCATGAAGTACTGTTTGCACCCATCTTATAGATGAGAAAACCAAGGGTCCCGCCCCCAAAGTTAAGTGACTTGCCCAAGGTTACTGAGGGTCTGAAACTGAACTGGGGCTAGAATCTCAACCTCTTGATTCTCAAGCTGTTGAAATGAAATGACGTCCTAACTTTGGCCCCCTTGTCTTTAGTTAAAGAGCACAAGGATATTTGAGAGAAAAGGGGTTCTGTTCTGTTTGCGCCTGGGGTCTGATAGGAGGAAATATAAAGAAAGACCCAGAAATACAACTTTCTTTTAATGTGCCTGCAGACACTGCCTGCTAAGGAACCCTGGGGGCCTCACGTAAAGCTCTTGCAGACTGAAGGCCATCTCTCTTATTCCCTCTGATCTTTCCAGAATGCAGTTCCACAGGTTGCCTTCTGAATCTGCCCCCTTAAGAAAGCCTTTTTTGGGGCTTCCCTGGTGGTGCAGTGGTTGGAAGTCCGCCTGCCGATGCAGGGGACACAGGTTCGTGCCCCGGTCCGGGAAGATCCCACATGCTGCGGAGCGGCTGGGCCCGTGAGCCATGGCCGCTGAGCCTGCGCGTCCGGAGCCTGTGCTCCGCAATGGGAGAGGCCACAACAGTGAGAGGCCCGCGCACAGCACAAAAAAAAAAAAAAAAAAGAAAGCCTTTTTTGGACTTCCCTGGTGGCACAGTGGTTAAGAATCCACCAGCCAATGCAGGGGACATGGGTTTGAGCCCTGGTCCGGGAAGATCCCACAGGCCGCGAAGCAACTAAGCCCGTGCGCCACAACTACTGAGCCTGTGCTCTAGAGCCCGCGAGCCACAACTACTGAGCCCGTGCGCCACAACTACCGAAGCCCACGCGCCTAGAGCCTGTGCTCCAGAACAAGAGACGCCACTGCAATGAGAAGCCCGCACACTGCAACGGAGACCCAACGTAGCTAAAAATAAATAAATAAATTAATTTTTTTTAAAAAAAGAAAGCCTTTTTAAAATGTCAATGTGAAATTCTTCTCTCTCCCACATAAGCCTGCTCCTCAGCCATTCTCACTGGAGATGGAAAACACTTGCCTTAAGTTCTCTCAACACTTTAGTGCCTTCTTTGCCCCACAGAAATTCCCGGCTTTAGGGGATGGGCCCAGGGCAAGGTCATTCTGGAAAAAGGGACTTCCAAAAAAAAAAGAAAAGCAACCCCCCCCTCTGTTTATTAAAATCCTTAGAAAAAAATCTGTTTATTTCAGTCATGACGGAGAAAAAGGCATGCTGGAATGAAACCTGTATCCCTTTATTAATTAATAAGGACACCTCAAATCGATCCCTGCTGAACTCTGTAAAAGTTACAAAGAAAACCCACGTGCGTCACTCAGATCGTTGCTGTGAAATGAACTCCCGAGTGTGAGGCAGGGAAGCAGTAGGCATGACCCAGGTACCCTGTGTCTCCCTTGTCTACAAAATCAGCATTTCTGTGGAAACAAGGTTCCGCCCCAGTGTGCTCTGACTGTAGGTGAAGCCTCCACATTTCTCAGTCTGAACACAGAACCACAATCTTCGGTCGCTCAGTTTTTTTCAAGCAGGTTGCCCAACCTTGAATCTCGGAACTCATTACCTCATTCCCCAAAGCTTCCAGTCCCTTCTCTGAGCACAGCACCACATCCACCCAGTTGCCCAAGAACACATCCGGTGAGTCATCCTTATCAACTCTCTTCCTCCTCTCCCCACACATCCAATCAACCACCAAACCTTGCTGCTCTCATCACCTTCCTATCTCAAAAATCCAGTCACTGCCGGTTCAGGCTACCATCTTCCCTCACTGGATACTGCAATAGCCCCTCCCCATCTCCTCCCTCCGTCTCACCCCATCCCTGACAATCCCTTACTCTGGTCACGCAATCTTATTTACTCTGGCTTTAAACTCTTCAATGGCTGCCCACTGCCCTCACAAAGAGGTTCAAACACCTTTCTACAGATAAGAATAGATAATATTCTTCTTTCTTTCTATGATACTTAGAGATGAAAATAATTCTGCCAGTAAATAGGGAAATTCCCAGCACCTCTCAAGAAATCAGCAGTTAAGAAGCCTACACACTGAAGAAAAGGGAACACTCCTGCACTGTTGGTGGGAGTATAAATTGATACAGCCACTATGGAGAACAGTATGGAGGTTCCTTAAAAACTGAAAATAGAACTACCATATGACCCAGCAATCCCACTACTGGGCATATACCCTGAGAAAACCATACATATTTCAAAAAAAGTCATGTACCACAATGTTCATTGCAGCACTATTTACAATAGCCAGGACATAGAAGCAACCTAAGTGTCCATCAACAGATGAATGGATAAAGAAGATGTGGCATCTATATATAATGGAATATTACTCAGCCATAAAAAGAAACGAAATTGAGTTATTTGTGGTGAGGTGGATGGACCTAGAATCTGTCATACAGAGTGAAGTCAGAAAGAGAAAAACAAATGCCGTATGCTAACACATATATACGGCATCTAAAAAAAAAAAAGTTCTAAGGAACCTAGGGGCAGGACAGGAATAAAGATGCAGACATAGAGAGTGGACTTAAGGACACGGGGAGGGGGAAGGGTAAGCTGGGAGTAAGTGAGAGAGTGGCATTGACATATATACACTACCAAATGTAAAATAGATAGCTAGTGGGAAGCAGCTGCATGGCACAGGGAGATCAGCTCGGTGCTTTGTGACCACCTAGAGGGGTGGGATAGGGAGGGTGGGAGGGAATATGGGGATATATGTATATATATAGCTGATCCACTTTGTTATACAGCAGAAACTAACACAACAATGTAAAGCACTTATACTGCAATAAAGATGGTTTTTTTTAAAAAATAAATAAATAGGAAACAAAACAAAACAAAACAAAAAAAGAAGCCTATGCACACCTGATCCTGGTTTCTGCGGGCTGTTTTCCGAGTTTGGTCACTTGGCTCTGCTCCAGCCCTGGGCTCCTTCCCAGGTGATTCTCCACCAGTGCCCAGAGAGGGCGCCATTGAGTCAGCTGGGAAACCCAGCGCACAGAAGACTGGGAGTCCCGCCTTCTTGCTGGCTGCCAAGCAGGAATTCGACCTGGGTTTCAGCTGGCAGAGGTTGCCGGCTCCTCCAAGCAAGCAAGTAACAAGCCAGAAGCCAATGGACTGCACGCTGGGTTGACAAACCAGATTTTCAGTGCTAAGGTTTTTCAGAAGCAGGGCTCAGCCCAAAGGCCGAGTCGACGGGGATTTCATTCTCTTCTCTGTAAGACACAGGGCTCAACTGGGTGGCCTCTGAAGTCTGCGCCAGCACTGGGATCCTGCACTCCAACTGGCCCTTCTGTGGATCTAGCACTAAAGGGCACCCCTTAAAACCTTTCCCCCCACTTTCATTCCACTATTTAATTTCTGAATTGTGGAAACAAATAGGCCCTGTTAGCATTATTCCCTGTGATTTAATTTCCCCCAAGTTATAACAACAGCCCCCCAACAGACTCAATACACAAAAAATTGTAAACGTAAAGATGTCCTTTTTTTGTGAAAACTGGGTAGATTTACAGTTCAGTTTTTCTAACCAGTCATCGAAAGGCCATCAAGACTGTAACGTAACTGTACCCCCAACCTGACAACCCATTCCCATTCCCAGGGCTCTCCACAGATTTGCAAATGTTCTTTTCAGGGCGCTGTGACTACAGTGGGCCCAGCGACCTGTGCAATGCTGCGTGCCTAGCATCTTCTCCCGCCCCTGCCCCCCGACACGCCCCACCAGACTCACTAGCCCCCCAGCTCAGGGAAGCTCATTTGTGAAGACAGCAAAGGCCACTGCCTGTCGCCTGTTTCTTTAAAATGAAACCCGGCATGCAGAGGATTACGCTTTTACTGCCCTTGAGAGGAAACTTGGCAGGGCGGCTTCTGCCACTTTTCTTAGGAGCTGGAAGCTTGGGTGGGGTTCAATCCATAAGCTTCTGAAAATAAAAATTATATTGCCCCACTGAACAGTTTCCAAAGAGCCCACATAATCCAATCCTTTTTATTTTTTTTAAAGTGTTTCCATTCTCTGATCTGGAATTTTATATATAGTACATTTCATGCTCGGTTGTTGCGTATTAGTCATACTGAAACAAAGTGCTGAAGAGTTAAAGCTGGAATATTTTCCAGAGAGACCCAAAAAACCCACTTCACTGAATGGTATTTCTCCTGATATTCGAAGTCCAACGAGATTGGGGGATGGGTGTTGAAGCAAGGGGAAGATGAAGGAAATAAGGAGGAAAACCTAGAAGTGGAATGAAATCTGCTTGACTTGATGAATCGTCATCATCCCTGTAAAAATGATTCATCAAGAGTAATTGAAAGCTCATGTAATTCTCAGCCAGAACCCACCTAAAGATGAGACCACCATACTGTGAGGCCCAAGAATTCAAGTGAGGGGCAAAGGTTGGGAGACAGGAAGAGAGAAGAGTTGGGGTCTAAACTGAGTTTGGGAAGCAGGTTTTAACCACGGGTTAGTAATGAACGGAGATGGGCGACCCCATACCGAGTAGTACTCTATGCCATGAGTGGGATGAACCAGTATTTGAACCCACATGAAGACCCCACCAGTGGTCTCATTACAATTAGTTAGTACTGTTACTAACCCCATTTACCAGTGAGGGACACTGAGGTTTAAATGGGCTGGGTCACTTGGTGAAGGTCACAGAGCTAGAAAATGGCCGAGGTGGGATTCAGACCCAGCCCGTCCATCCCGGGAGTCCACACTGCCTCTCACATGGGGCTCTGCCCATTCAAGCCCAGGGACAGAAGACTTCCGCCACCACTCACCAGTCCAATTAGCACTGCCCGTTCCCCTTCTTCTTCAAGGTCAGGAAATTAAAAGCAGGCATAATCATGCTCTGGTTGACACCTCACTCTAAGTTATCAGAACTCTACGGGCTGAGGGTGGTCTTCCCGTTAAGAAGGCCCAGAGGGCCAGGAGCTTACCATTAAACTGTGAAATAAAAATGCACATTTATGACTGCCCAGGGAGCCAGGGGCCAGAGAACCCAGGGCTAGCGAGATCAAAGGCTGTTGGAGTACAACACGCCTGTTGCCAGCGTCCCCAGTTCTCTTAAAAAAAATATACGGTAAAAATATAAGGTCAACACTGGGCTGCATTCATCTCTCTCTGGAGTCCTTGACAGTCTTGGGCCTTCTGGCGGCGGGGCGGGGGGATCCTGCTTGGGGAGCTGGCCTTGGGCTGCCTCTTTTCCCTCCAGTTGGTAGCAGCACCTCTGACCTCAGGGCTGGCTCAGTCAGTTCTCAGAGGGGCTCTAAGCAGGGTGAGGGTTTAAGATGGGGAGAGGGGCCACCATAAAATAATAGCCCAACAAAGCAGTGCGGGTGAGCCCAGAAAGTCCGCTAGGAATGTTGGCTCACTGGCATTTTGGTGATTTGTTTAATTAAGGTTCATATCATGTTTAATTAAGGTTCATATCAGAGACCCGGAGGATGAATATGCCCATAAAAGAACTAGTAGAGATCATGGACTGCTGCTTAATTCTTTTGAAGTGAGAAAAGCCCTAGCGAAATGCAGCCTGTTCATTGCCATTTCCCCACCTTGCAAGAGAATGAAATAAAGCCACAGTAACTAAGCAGATCAATTTCAGGAAATTAAACCTAAAGGTGAACTCTGGAAAACCCAGCAACCGTCACAACATCGGGGGGGTATGGAGCGGAGAACTCACACGCGGACCACTGAGATTTTTCCTGTGGAAAAAGATCTCTGTTGTGTTTGGAATACTTTTTAAGAGATTCTGGGTGGCCTCGCTCCAAAGTATTGATGTAACACATCAAGAACTTGAGCGACCCAGGAAGCATGAGTCTTGGAACTGCCACCTCTTAAAAAAAAAAAAATCCATCCCATGACCATGGTCCTTTGTCAAATGCTGTCCTTGACCCATGGTGGCTGAGCATGCCAATTCCTGTGAGCCAAGGACAGCATCCAGCCACTTTTGTATAAAGGCAACAACACATTTAAAACATAAACATACAGTCATCACCCTAAAACATCAGCCCTTCCCCCAACCCATGCACACAACCACCAAGTGGTTGAGAGTGGTTCTCTCTGCGCTAGGGCTATAAGAATGTTTTGAACTACTATGCTTTTTAAACTTTTTACAAATACGATGTATTGGTGGTGTAAAAAGTGATTGTTATAAAAGAAACAGGGGACGTGGTGGGGGAGATGTACTTAGAGAGAGAAGAAGGTGATAGAATGTTTCTTCTGAGCATAGGAATAGCCATAATTTCAAATATGTTAGAAAGTTAGTTAACTGAAATTAAATTTTTATATAGGAAAACAAGAGAACGGTTAAAAAAATTACTATGATCTAATTACCTATAAAGAGCCCAGAATGGAGGTCATCTAACATAAAAGATAGTTATTTCTGCACGGGAGAACTTTAGATGATTTTTTTCTCCATTATTCTTCATGCTTTTTTTCTACTGATTAACTAATGAACATATATATTTTAATAAATACAAAACCATTGTTACAACTGTTGTGAGCTCATGGAGGAAAAAAAGTAAATAGAAGGAAAACTTGATTGTTTTATATAAATATTAATTTAAAAAAAAAAAGGTAAGGGAAAGAAACTCAGACAGAAACTGTTCTATATTCCCAAGCAGGAGGTGAGATTTTGTCTGCAAGTCTCATTCCAAGAATTGGCCTGAGAGCCAGCCCCTTCACCTGGCCAGATGGTAGGGACTCTGGGCCACTCAGAGGCCACTCAGGGGCACTTCCTCTGGTCCAGCCATGTACCCACTGGGCTGAGCCTGTGTGATCATGATGCAGCCACGTGGCAGTCTGGACCGCCACGTACTCTCCGTCGGTACGGGCTGCCACTTGCTGGGATTGAGGACAGGGAGAGCTGGGGGACATCCTCGTGCTGCACCAAGTGTGAAAAGAGAGGCTTGCCACTACCAGTGCTGCTGGGGGTGGGGTGGGAGGTACCGGCGGGCCCGGGAATGGGAGAGAAGGCAAAGCACGTCCTGGGAGTGATCCCGGAGCTACTTCTCCAGCGAAAGCAGTGCTGCCTGCAAGTAAAAGAGGGGAGTGGGAGAAGCCTCCAAGTGTCAACTCAGAGGAAGGAGAGGAATAAATGAGCCCGAGCACCTGTAATACACACAAGTCATTCCTTAGGGGTTAAAGAAAAAGAGGCAAATGTCACAAGGTCTAGGGCAGATGGCCAAGATACTTATTAATAGAACATGAATGCATCATTAGTCAGAAATGTACTGTGCTAGAGTCCTTCTAACAAATATAACCTGCTTCAGTCGGCTTTGGTTCCCGTTCCAAATGACGCTATTAGACCCTCCAGATGATTTAAGAGCATGAATCAGAGGGAAGAAGGTTCAAAACTCAGCTATGAATCTTATTAGCTATGTGACTTTGGACTAGTTAATTAACCTCTCTGAGCCTCAATTTGTTCATCTGTCTAATATGCCTAATAATAGCTCCGAATTCACTGATTATTTGAGAATTAAAAGAAGTTAAGTAAGTAAGCATTTAGTAAAATGCCTGACACATAGTAAGCATGTAATAAATGGTAATATCTTATAAATGGCCTCACGGATTCCCAGGGCCAATAGCTTTGGGATAAAGCCATCAGATACCATATAAAAGTATTTGTATTCGACAGAAGTGATGGACCCTAGGCCAACCGATCCCATTATTTTCCTAAAGGCCTCTGCTGATACAGAATCTTGCTTTATTCACCACGGATGCATCATTTATTCTGCATTCCTCCACTAATTTCTTCAACAACTGTTTATTGATGACCTAATAATCTGCTAAAAGTGGCTATGCTCTGGGGGTAGAAAAGTGAACAGGCCACAGTCTCTACCCTCTTGATGTGTGCCGTCTAGTGAAGGAGGGCAGACAGTATACCAGCCAAGTCCATAATGAAAAGGGTTACATGGAGTCGGATCAAAGAGCCCAGAGGAGGGTCTCTAAGCAGACTACGTAGGCCTAGTAGTCAAGGAAGGCTTCCTGAAGGAAGAGACATAGAGTAGATATCAGTCTAGTGAAGGGGTTGGATGGGTCTTCCAAGCAGAGGGAGGGCCTGTATAGGGAGGTTCTGGGGCAGCGATAGGTGGGGAGGGGCCCCCTGAGACTTGTTATGAAGCTGTGTTTGTAGAGCCAGCACATTATTCAAACTTAGACTATGTGTTTATTTGGGGCAGCCTGGGAGGTGGCTAATGGAGATCACTGCCCTCTCTCCACCCACCCTTGGAGCCACTACGAAGCCGGGATCGGTGAACTTTTTCCGCGAAGGGTCAGAGTAAATATTTTTGGCTTTGCGGGTCTGTCACAACTACTCAACTCTGCCGGCGTAATGTGCATATACATAAACAAATGGGCACAGATTCGTATTTTATATCACCTTCATATGTCACAAACTAGTCTTCTTTTAGTACTTTTTCAACCATTTAAAAATGTAAAACTAATTTTTAGCTTGTAGGCCATACGAAAACAGGTGTCAGGTGGGATTTGGCCCCAGGGCCATGCTTGCTGACCCCTGTACTAATCCAGAGCCCCTCAGAGGGATGGAGAGGGGTAGCTCGGAGTGATGGGTGAGTGTGACAGGCCTCCGCAGGACAGACCAGGGTGGATGGCATGAGTCACAGGAGTCTAAGGGGCTGAGACTCTGTCCTGAGAGCAATGAGGACTCATTGAAGGGGTTTAAGCAATTGAATGACAGGATCATACGCACATTCAGACAGATAAATCCGGTAGCTGTATGGGAAAGGGATGGGAGAGGAGATTAGAGATTAGAGAGCCCCACTGCTGGCTGAAGACATCTTCTTTGCCAAGGAATTCATAGTCTAAAAACCCACCTGGGCCACTGCTTGGGCTCTTATTTCAAGAAAGCTGCTCATTCCTTTTAGCTTTTGCATTAAGCACTTAAACATCAAAGTCGGAGGTAGCAGATTACATTTTTCGGAACTAAAATTCATTAAGGGATCATTTTTAAGACCAAATAAATGAAAACCATGTTTGACTACTTTTAAAATTGGTGATGTTCCCGGATCAACTTAAAGCAGTTAGCAAATTTCAATCTCAATCTTCATGGCTCCAGCAAATTTCAATCTCAATCTTTATGGCTCCAAAAGGTAATTCACAGAGAATGGGAGAATTCAACATGTGCCTTGAAATCTGGGCTGAAAAAACCCCCCAATGCTAAGTGTGTTGGGGACACCAGAGCCCAGAGTTTAAGTCACTCCCTTCATAACTCATATATGGCAAATATGGACATACCCATGTACCACCCCGTCCCCATTCCCCTGCACAGAAAGGGTTGTTTGCAGACAGTTAAATCATATGGACAGAGAACACATTCTCTAAGGCCATGGGACCTTCTGTCCCAAGGTTGACTGATGGCTTCCAATATGGAAGAAGTATCCAAGTAGGCTCGGGGAATTTTAGCACTGTGCTATTCTTGTCACTCATTCACTTACTCAAATATTCATCACAGACCTATTAATCACACTGAGCTTGGTGCTAGGAATACAGAGGTAAGATCCAGTTTCCTGGCTCTAGAGGACAGGAAAAATATGTAGACAGATAATTAAAAGGTACCATAATATGGGCTTCCCTGGTGGGGCAGTGGTTGAGAGTCTGCCTGCTAATGCAGGGGACACGGGTTCGAGCCCTGGTCTGGGAGGATACCACATGCCGCGGAGCAACTAGGCCCGTGAGCCACAATTACTGAGCCTGCGTGTCTGGAGCCTGTGCTCCGCAACAAGAGAGGCCGCGACAGTGAGAGGCCCACGCACCGCGATGAAGAGTGGCCCCTGCTTGCCACAACTAGAGAAAGCCCTCACGCAGAAACGAAGACCCAACACAGCAAAAATAAATTAATTAATAAACTCCTACCCGCAACATCTAAAAAAAGAGGTACCGTAATAAATGCTAGAGGAGGGGTCTGCGGTAGGTACTAGAAGCTTGGAAGGAGTCTGAAGAGAGGGCTTTTGCTGTGTGCTGTCATCCAGCAAGGGAGGAAAAATAACAGGATGTTTCACAAAGCCACCCCTCCTCACTCCAAGAAGCCCAAAGGGACCGTACAGACCTTATGAGTAGCAAACACTCCCCGGTCATCTCACGGCTGAGCAACGTCACGCAACCTGGGAGTAGGTTGAGAAGGTGCAGCGAAAGAAGCTCATTCATAGGAAGGAGGTCCCTGTAGAACGTTCATTCCCAGGAGGGGGACATCTCAAACCTCACTGTGTCACTTCCAGGACACCATGATCTTTCCCTGCAAAGGTGTATGAAAACATCCAGCCGCTGGATGCTTGAAACTGTGCCGCTGTTCCCAGCGACCTATCCAGTGCCGTCCTTCTCCTCCCTGGCTAACAGAACCCTGCTTCTGCCTGGAATGACTTGCAGTACGAGCCCTGGGGGGCCCCTTCCCAGACTCCCTTACAGCTGTACAACATGGTTTTGGACATGAGACGTAAATTCAAGACTTCAGGGGTTTTGGAAAATGTTGCTTTTCCTGATCTAAAGGGACAGGCTGTCCAGCTGGCAGGGCCTTTGAGCTTCTTCCTGCCCCGAATGTGACACACTGTCTGAAGAGGTACAGCAGCAGCCATTATGCCAGCAGGAGCCAGGCCGCCTGCTGCCAAAGCTGGAGCAGCACCCTGGGGCTGCCGTGCGGGGGGGAGGCGCTGCAGGAGGGGACGAGGGCAAGATCAGAGCCAACATGCTGAGGATGGCAGAAAGTAGCAAGAGCCTGGGTCTCTGACCGTCTCGCCGAGCCGCTACCCACCACCAGGAACTGCCAATCCCCGAACTTCTTGTTATAGGAAAAAATATCACAGGGAGGGCAGCTTAAACAACATAAATTTGTTTTCTCCCAATTCTGGAGGCTAGAAGTATGAGATCAAGGTGTGGGCTGGGTTGCTTTCTTCTTCTGAGGCCTCTCTCCTAGGCTTGTAGACAGCTGTCTTCTCCCTGGGTCTTCACATGGTCTTCCCTTATGTGTCTGTGTCCTGATCACTTCTTCTTACAAGAACACCAGTCAGATTGGATTCGGGCCCACTCGTGGGACTTAATTTTACCTTAGTTACCTCTTAAAAGACTCTATTTCCAAATACAGCCACATTCTGTCAGCCACATTCTGATGTGCTGGGGGTTAGGACTTCAACCTATGAATTTTGGAGGGTCACAGTTCAGACCACCACAGGCAGGTTTTTTTGACTTGCAGATGAAGTGATTTCTCTAATACAAGATGGTTTCTGTAAATCATTAGTTTGCAAAAAAACTTTTAAACCATGGAAACCTTTGTTCAAATGAAATCATGTGGAGAGTCTGATGATAATAAAGCCATCTCCCCGCTCCTGGGGCCCTGCGTCTCTGTGGATGCTAAAAATGCGTGCTCACAGGCTCCTCTGTGTGGCGCTGGCTGTGGACATGCTGGACTCAGACTCTGCTGAGAACAGGGCGGTTCTGGCCCACAAGGCCAAGTTCCCCAAGGGCCTGGGGTGGCTGCAGCAACTCCAGCCCTCACTTTGCTCAACATAAGGCTGGAAGCTCCCTTCATGGGGGAAATCTTCCGGGCAGACCATTGGGCTTCTGCTGGGTGAGTGTCTGCAGAACGCCACTCACAGTTTATGTGCATTTACAAAATGCAGATAGGGGCTTCCCTGGTGGTGCAGTGGTTGCAAGTCCGCCTGCCCATGCTGGGGACACGGGTTCCTGCCCCGGTCCAGGAGGGTCCCACATGCCGCGGAGCAGCTGGGCCCGTGAGCCATGGCCACTGAGCCTGCGCGTCCAGAGCCTGTGCTCCGCAACGGGAGAGGCCACAGCAGTGAGAGGCCCACGTACCGCAAAAAAAAAAAAAAAAAAAAAATGCAGATAGGCGAAAAGAAGAGAATAAAAACAGTAATTTTACTGCCCTGAGATAATCATCATTGACATTACAGTTTAATATCCTTTCAGACTTTTGAATATGCACCTCTGCTTTGGAGCGTGCATGTGTACTTTCTTTTTTCTCACATGCATACTTTTAATTTTAAGAAATTAATACTTTAATGACCTTTTTCACTTAATATTTCACAGATAGCTTTCCATGGTCCTAAATATTGTTTCTCATCCTCACTTTCAATGGCTGCAGCACACTCCATTCTAAAGGCTCACAGTACCTAGCACTGTTATTTTGGGTGACTCAGGAGCGTCCCCCAATATGACTTCACAGTGGGCAGTGGCCTCTGAGTCACATCAAACCCCAGCGCTCTAGCACCGAAGGGACCCCTGCTTGTTGTCCTAGCTCTGGAAGTGAGCCCTGAGAATCCACCAGGGAGGTGAGGCCCCTCCTCTCCCAACCAGGACCTGCTAGAGAGTTGACCCTAACGGGGCCTCATGACAGATGCCAGCACCTCTGTCTCATTCTGATTTTGAAAACCAGGTCTCAAAAAAATGAACTAAAGCCACAGGAAGATGGGGCATTTCCTCACAGGTGTCTTCGGGTTACAGATTCTCGCGCCCGGAGGCCTCAGAGGGCTGGCTGTGGGGCTGTCATCCAGCGAGGGAGCACCCAGGCCGTCTGATCCCCTGACAACCAGCCCTGGATTTGCACACAGGCCCGCTCCTTTCCTCCAACCAGGAAAGCCAGGACCCTCCTGTGCTTTCCACCCAGAACCAAAATGGGAAGGGCTCTTGCCAAGGCTCCAGGGGTTTCTGCAGCACCTGCCTGGGAAGAGAGGCCTGTCATTGGGGAGCAGCTTCTCCCGCTGCCCTGGGCACGCAGAGTCCTGGCCCGTCTGCAGAACTGCATGTGACCCTGTGTGCTTCAACGGCGACTTTGGGCTTTGGCCGGAGTCCCTCCCTGTTTGTTTTACAGACTCCTACTTAGAGCCTCAAATTAGGCTCATTAAAAAGCCAGCTCCCCGTGGGACTATAAACGTCACATAGACAAGCGGAGAGTGAGTTTACGAGGCTGGCGTGTGATCTGCCCACCAAGATGGCGCGGACCCGGTGGAAATAGTGAATCAGCCTGTTTGGGCAGGACCCCCTCCCTCCAGCCCCCCCCTCGATTAAGGCTGAGTCAGCCACAGGCCAGAAAAGGGGCAGACCGTGGACGTCCTCTCAAGCCAGCTGGGCTGGATCCCTGTTGGATGTGAGCGGCATGACTAACAGGGGGAATGAACTGCCTCTCTGACACTCTGACACCCTCTGCTGCTCTCAGCTTTTCCCCACTTCGTTTGCAGCACCCCTGCTCTGTGCGCATCCCCCATCATCACCCTTGCAGGCAGGGGCTGCTGCCCACAACACAACCCCGACATTCTCACTCCTGCCTTCTGCAGATTAACCTTATCTTTCTGTGGGGTGTTTCTCCTGCCTGGGGGGCCCCCGGCGGCCCCAAGTTTAGCTCCGTCAGTTCTGCTTTGCAGCTCATGCATGTGTGAGGGGTCGTGCCTTGCAGGTGGGAGGCCGGGGTGAGTGGAGTGCAGAGAAAAGTGGTCTCCTGCCCCCCAGCATCAACCTCATTTATTCGAGTCACTGACCAGTCAGCACGCCCCAGATTACTCCAAGGCTGAAGTAACGCCACCTCGGAGATCTTACCGTCCACCCTGAGGCTACGAGCCAGATGGTGAAGGCGAGAAAGCATCAGAATCTTTTAACCTCCTAGACTAAGTTTCAGGAGATCACTTCTGTGTCCCAGGGCTTTACTAAAACACATACAAACAGCATCTCCTCCTTCCAAATCCAGAAGAGCATGACTTGTATTTAAACAACCAAGGCTGGAAAGGACTACAGAAACCACACAGACTCAAACCCTTTTTGCATTTCCCCAGGACCCATCTTTATTTAATACGCTGCCACTGTGTTGTCAATGTTCACCACACCCCCCCAGTACATATATCAGCACTGTCTGATCAGTCCCTGATGTTTGACACTCCTGCACAATACCCTGAGTAGCTGCCTGAGGGCTCAGTCCCACTGGTCAGGAACTCACTCTCCCTAAGTGAGCTCATGTGCAACTCCAACTGCTAGAAAATTCTTATTTAATCCAATCTGTCTTGTTGCAGCTTCCAGCCCTGGTCCTGTGTCCACATCAGTAAACCTAGCTCCCTTCCCATGGTGGGGCCCCTATATCCATCACATGTCCTCACATGTCGTGGCTCCACACCACTGAAATCTGGGGATCTCAGGACTCATGCGCATTCCCCGAGCTGTGTTGTGCGTGTGTGTGTCTATCCTGTCTGGTTCCGAAGAGAGGAGGATGGTCCACACCCCTCTTCCCAGATTCTGAAATGCTTATGATTGCAGCCTCTGCATTGGTGGCGTCCCCCATCCTTGTCCATCCTCTTTCTGCCCAGTGACTGGCCACCACCTTCTTCCCAGAGCCTCGCCTTGGTTGCGAGCACAAGCTCACAAGTTAGGCAGAGCCGGCCTCAAATCTTGACTCTACCACTTACTCGCCATGTGGCCTTGGACATGTGATACCTTCTCTAAGCCTCAGTTTCCCCATCTGTAGAATGGGGATAACACCTACTCTCACAGAGCAAGAGTGAGGGTCAACTGAGGTGACAGGAAGGCACAGTGTCGGGCACAGAGCAGGCACACGATAGAGGGACCGTGTCTTTGTGCCATCACCCCCATCAGGTGGGGATCTAATCACCGCTGCACTTGGCCCTCTCCCAGGGTTCTCAGGCTCCAGGTAGGAGTTACCTGTGATATCAATAACCCTTTTACTAGAAGCTTATGAAGGGCAGGGGCTATGCTTTTCACCTTACTCCTTCCCTCTCTCTGCCATCTCTGCAGTTCCAAAAACATGGTAGATGCTTAATAAGCATGGAAAACCCATGTTCAGAGAACACGAATTTACTTTAGCTTTAAGCCTTAGTAAAAACACTGGACACTCTCAATAGTAAAGCAAACCACGAGAATGGCTTTGGCTTCAGATGGTGTGACAAGTTAAAGAAGAAAACTGTCTCTGTGACAGCGTCTCCTCCAATCATCTGGCCTGTTAGGAGACAGCCGTCGGGGGCAGATGTCAGAGGGAAGGGGCCTGCCGGGCGCTGACTGCTTGGGCCCAGGCACTCCAGCAGAATGGAAGGAGGGCAGGCACGTCAGTCTGGCCTCCACCCTCAGCCCTCCCAGCCCTGGTTCTGGTTCACAGATGGGCTTGAGCGGAGCACAGAGGTCCGGGCTGCAAGGCCCTGCCTGGTCATGGGGACGTTGCAGCTCTGAACAGCAGCTCTGACTCTACGCTCTGTGTGCAGACTGCAGAGCCCACCCTCAGCCCCTAGCTCTCCCACTCCCTTCCCTTAAAGAGAAAGAGAAGGAGAGAGAAAAGGAGGGAAGAGAGGGAAGAAAGCGTGTCTGAAAAATAAACAGGTGCCTCAGGAGTGCTTTGAGCTCGGAAGCCCCATGACGCTTGCATTAACGACATGTTTCAGAAGAAGCCACTGCCTAGTTGACTGTTACTTCTTCAAACAAACACTGGAAATGCCTTGGCAGGACGAGCCATCACTCTGCCCCCCAACGCAGAAGCCCGGTCTCTTGGAAGGGGTGGTTTTAAGGCAGGGGCTCTCCCGTGGGAATGGAAAGCAAAGAGCAAGATCCCCTTACATGAGTGACAACCCCCCCTCTTCAGGGAGCAGCTAACAGGGGCAGACGAGAGGATGACCTGGAGGAGGGGTGTGGGGTCTGAACAAATGCCCAGGGACCCTTGGTGATGTAATGGCGTCTCCGTTTTACCCTAAGAAAACCGACACTGTAAGAGGTTAAGCAACTTGCCCAAGATCACGCAGCCAGGAAGCAGCAGAGTCCATGCTCTCTACACTGTTCCATTGTAGGGAGTCTGGGCCCAGCACTTATAAATCAAAACTGGAGACTTAAAAAAAATTGAGATATAATTCACATGTCATTAAATCTACACTTTTTTTTTTTTTTTTTTTTGCGGTACGTGGGCCTCTCACTGCTGTGGCCTCTCCCGTTGCGGAGCACAGGCTCCGGACGCGCAGGCTCAGCGGCCATGGCTCACGGGCCCAGCCGCTCCGCGGCATGCGGGATCCTCCCGGACCTGGGCACGAACCCGCGTCCCCTGCACCGGCAGGCGGACTCTCAACCACAGTGCCACCACGGAAGCCCAAATCTATGCTTTTAAGATGTAAATTCGGTGGTTTTTAGTACATTCACGGAACTGTAAAACCATAACCGCTATTTAATTCCAGAACAGTTTCAACAGCCCCCAAAGAAACCCCCATTCTCTGACTTCCCCACCGCTGCCCAGGCCCGGCAACCAGTAATTTACCTTCTGTCTCTATGATTTGCCTACTCTGGACATTTTATATGAATGGAATCGTACAATGTACAGTACAGTCTTTTGTGTCTGGCTTCTTTTACATATGCAGCACAATATTTTTAAGGGTCATCCATGTTGTACTGTATGAATACTTTACTCCTTTTTGTGGCTGAATGATCTTGCACCACAGTTTCTTTATCTCTTCATCAGCTGATGGACATTTGGATTCTTTCCACTTTTTGGCTATTACAGATAACGCTACTGTGAATATTTACATACAAGTTTTATGAGCACATACAGTTTCATTTCTCTTAGGCATACACCTAGCAGTGGAATTGCTGAGTCATGTGGTAATTCTATGTTTGACTTTCTGAGGAACTACCAGAATATTTTTCACAGTGCCTGCATCATTACGTTTCCACCAACAAAGAGTACACGGAGGTTTCGATTTCTGTACATCCCGGCCAACAACTGTTATTGCCTGTTTGGTTAAAACCATCCTAGTGTGTGTAAAGCAGTATCTCATTATGTGATAATCTTTTAAAAATTTATTTATTCTTTGGCAACGATTCTATGCTAGAACGGGTTTCCTGAGGACTGCCATCACAAAATACACGAAAGAAGCACATAGAAAAATAGATAACACAGCTAACAACAAACCAGTCACAGGAGACTAGGATGACCCTAAGAATGAAACTCCCTCACTGGCTTCACTTTAAATTACTTTTATCATTGCCAGAACAATTAATGCATGTTCACTGCAGGGCAGAGAAAATATAGTCAAGTCCAAGGTAGAAAATAAAAATCACCCATAATCCCATCACTTAGAGAGAGGTACTGATATACTTTTTAAACATACAGTGTTGTATCATTTTACTTATTACACACCATTTTCTTATGATATTAAATATCTTTGAAACATATTTAATATGTCTTTAAATGTCTATGTAGTCATTGCCAACTGCTTCAGGTTCTACTAGCTTGCTTGACATTTGCTTTTTTTTTTTTTTTTTTTGGCTACACCGCGTGGTTTGCAGGATCTTAGTTCCCCGACCAGGGATTGAACCCGGGCCCCCGGCAGTGAAAGCACCGAGTCCTAACCACTGGACCGCCAGGGAATTCCCTGGCCTTTGCTCTTCTACCTGTGTCCACTTTCCTTTCTTCTAAAACTCCCCATCATTCAGTTCATGAAGCAGAGCCTCTGGCTGGGTACACCTACCTGCCAGGGAAGGGGTGGGAATCTGTGAAGCCCCTGGAGAGCCCTTGGGATGGACAGATACACACCTGTGCACGCCTACACACACACACAGCCTTCCCATTTCCCTGTGATAACCATTCTGATCAGAGAAAGCAGAGAGTGTGGACCCATGGACTTGGGGACACCACAGTCCACTCCTGCATTTGAAGCTAATAGTTCACAAACTACACTAACGGACAGTACAGCTCAGTGAAGGAGAACCTGAGGGCCACACGGAGGTTTGGCTGCCAGGTTTGTCACTTACCCAGGGACGCTGGGCAAGTCCTCAGTCTTTCAGCAGTAAAATGGGGCTGAATGGTATCCACCTAAAGCTGTTGATTTGGCAAAAGGCTTAGGGACCACCTCTTCCAGCCCCTTCCCTCTTATTTTTATAATTAATTAATTAATTAATTAATGGCTGCATTGGGTCTTTGTTGCTGTGCACAGGCTTTCTCTAGTTGTGGCGAGCAGGGGCTACCCTTTATTGTGGAGCACAGGCTCTAGGTGCACAGGCCTCAGTAGTTGTGGCATGCGGGCTCATTAGTTGTGGCTCATGGGCTTAGTTGCTCCGTGGCATGTGGGATCTTCCCAGACCGGGGATCGAACCCGTGTCCCCTGCACTGGCAGGCGAATTCTTAACCACTGTGCCAACGGGGATGTCCTCTCCCCTCTTATTTTCATCACAAACCTTTTGTACAGCTTTGGCTCTTATTTCCCCAGTCTGAAAACCTTCTTCAAAAATGAATGTCCCCGAGCTTCCCTGGTGGTGCAGTGGTTGAGAGTCCGCCTGCCGAGGCAGGGGACGCAGGTTCGTGCCCCGGTCCGGGAAGATCCCACATGCTGCGGAGCGGCTAGGCCTGTGAGCCACGGCCGCTGAGCCTGTGCGTCCGGAGCCTGTGCTCCGCAATGGGAGAGGCCACAACAGTGAGAGGCCCACGTACCACAAAAAAAAAAAAAGAACGTCCCAAGCTCCCCAGTAGCAACCAGCACATCCCACAGGCAGATTCTGGTTTCTAATACCGTTCTCCAGTGAAAAGACCCAGAGCTTCCTGGAGAAATGGCAGATTCTAGGAATGGGGCAGGAGATACACAAGATGAGCTTGGAGCATCTTGTAATGCCAGAAAGTAAGACAGTGTCCAAAAAACCAAAATGATGGGGCATGTGAAAGGGATGAAGGGGCCAAACCAAAGAGCTCTCAATGACCCAGGATGGAGCAATTTGAGCAATTAAGAATTAGAATCCAAAGTGTAAACTAAATATCCCTGTATCCGTATGATTAACAATGATGGAGTGTTTGAACAACTGATTGAATAAATAATTGAGGAGAAAACAGACAAATCTTTCACACAAAATAATTCCAAGTAATGTATGTAGATTCATCCCCTTCAAGGTGCTGGAGCATAACTTCCTTTCCCTTAAGTGTGGAATGCACGTAGTGACTTCATTCTAAGGAGTACAATATGGAAAGGTCCAGAAGGGAGGGGGAGTGGGGGAGGTACCCTCATAGTAGAGAAACCTGACAAACATCCCAGGGGGTCAAGATGAACCTCATCATGGTAAGTCATGTTGATAGCATGTACCCCTTGACACGATGTGATGAGAAGAGCACTTTACCTCTGTGGTCTTCCTCCCCCATAACCCACAGTCCCAACCTAATCATGAGAAAAACCTCAAACAAACCCAAATTGAAGGACATTCTACAAAACACCTAACAAGTCTTCTGATTAACTGTCAAGCTTACCAACAGCAAGGAAAGGCTTAGATGAGAAACTGTTACAGCTGACAGGAATCTAAGATGTCTGGATGACTAAATGTAGTAACATGGGATCCTGGGACAGAAAAAGGGCATTAGATAAAAACTAGGGAAATCCTAATGAAGTATGTACTTTAGTTAATAACATTGTGTCGGGACTTCCCTGGTGGCACAGTGGTTAAGAATCCGCCTACCGATGCAGGGGACACGGGTTCGATCCCAGGTCCTGGAAGATCCCACATGCCGCGGAGCAACTAAGCCCGTGAACCACAACTACGGAGCCTGCGCTCTAGAGCCCACGAGCCACAACTGCTGAGCCTGCGTGCCACAACTACTGAAGCCCGCACACCCTAGAGCCCGTGTTCCTCAGCAAGAGAAGCCACTGCAATGAGAAGGCCGCACTCTGCAACAAAGAGTAGCCCCAGCCCACCACAACTAGAGAAAGCCTGCGCAGAGCAACGAAGACCCAACACGGCCAAAACAAACAAACAAAAACAAAAACACCCATTGTATCAAAGTAAGTGATTCGTTGTGACAAATGTAAAATGTAGGGGAAACTGGGTTTCAGGCATCTGGGGACTTATTGTAATATTCCTGCAACTTTTCTCTAAATCTAAAATTATTCTCAAAAATTTACTGAATGTTAATAAAAAAGTATATCCTAAAATAAAAAATAAAAAAAAGAATGTCCCAGAAATAGCATCATATGGACTTCCCTTCCCTAATTCCTAGTGAGGGGATCTTTCCCTTAAGGCCCCCACCAAAACCTGAAGACACATATCTCAGACAGCACTTATACTACTTGAAAGCATTATATCTATTGCTGAAATAACTTTCTAAGCTCCAGATTGAGCCACTCCAGCCTGGGGTGCCACGTCAGCACACTGAAACTTTGATAACTTTTGTGTCCCTGTAAATGCTCTGCTTCACCAGAAAAGCAATGTATCCAATCAGCCGATTCCCAAACTCCAAGCCAACTATGGGTCTTTTCACCCCAAACAGGGCTGACCGTGTGGCCCTGACCAATCAGATATTTTCTATTATTCTCCTCCTTGTTCCTTATTCTTTATTCCATAAAAGCTTCCTGCCTTCCATCCTATTTTGCAGTTCTCCAAAAGGAGACTGTCTGCTTCATGAAGTGTTAAATAAAGTGTGTTTGTATCACCTAAGTTGTCTTCTTTAATCATTTTTAAACACTATGCAAACTATTAGGATTTTTTCCTCCAAATCTTTTTTTTTCTGATTATAATGGTAAATATATTATTTAAAAATCAGAAAGGCAAATGACAAAGAAAAAGAAAGCTTCCTGTATTCTTACATTCCAAAGATAACTACTGTTATATATATATATATACTAGTACAGTATATATTATTTCTTCAAATAGCCTTTTTTGTGCATAAGTTAACATTATCAGTATTTTTTCCCTCACAGATAGGATTCTAATGACATTATTTTTCACCTAACACTGAATCCTATATTTTGGGGACATTTTTCAGATCACTACATTTTAAGATCTGCACAGTTTTCTGCTGTAACTGCCTCCCCAAATTTGAATTGTGCCCACAGCTGGCCCCCGTCTCTCAGGTATCTAGCGAAGCTGCCAGCTCCAGGGCACCTTAAGCAGAGCCAAGCTGGGACTGCAGGTATTTTCCATGGCAGGTGCCTCAGTGAGGGATTTTCCCCTTTTCCTGGCTCTTCCCCTGTGGGGGTGGGAGCAGAGGCAGGAGCCACTCCCCAAGGAGATGTCCAAAGCAGGCCAGGAGTCAGGCAGATGAGCTTCCTTAGAGAAATCACACTGGGGAGCTACGTGCGGACACCCAGCAGGCCAGCTGAGTGGTTACTCAGTGAGGCAGGAGCAAAGGGAGGGGGCTCCCATCTCAGGAGGGAACAGGTATCGGCTGAGAATGAGGACTGTTGGGTTCTCCCCTCCCTGGACTTCCTAGAGCAGAGGCTGTAATCAGAGCATCGGAACCGCAGTAAATTCCCCAGGGCTTCCCCATCTGGGGGATTCCTGGGTTACTTTCACTGATCACAAGATGACTACCTACATCCAGGGTGAGGCTGGGCAAGGGTGGGACTGGGGCTGGTCCCGCTTCGCAGAGGAGAGATGCAGTTCAGAGTGCCAGCATCGTGGGGACACTTTCAATGCCAGCTCTGGCTCTGCCTCTCATAAGACACGGCACATAATGGCTTCCTAACGCAAACACACGGCTACCAGGCAGTGCTAAGCACTGACTCTGCGTGCTGAGGCCCCCGGGTTCCAAGGTGATGCTGCCTGCTCTTGCCAGCCTCAGAGCTCTGGGAATCCTGGCTCTGCCATGGAAGAGAGCCCTTTTAGTGACCCTGAAGCATTTATACAGATATCGCTGTGTCTATTTATTTGCTTAGCTGTTCAGAGTCTGGCATTCCCCTCCAAAATGCAAACTCGTTCTGGCAGAGGTTGCCTGAACAATGTCAGGCACATAGTAGATGTTCAATAAATACCTTTTGGGGAAAAAAAAAATGACTGCCATCAACTAGCTGTTTGACCATAACCCTGGGTAAGTTACTTGACCTCTAGATCTCAGTTTCTTCATCTGCAAAATGAATGTCGTTTCTTCTCTCTAGTGGTTACGGTGAGAATTAAAAAGGGCAAATGCACACCAAGCCCTAATGCCTGACACATGGCAAGAGTTCACCAATAAACGAATAAATGGGCTCTCTTTGTTATCACCATCAGAGGTGAGGGACGAATCTGAGCCCCTTCAGTTAATGGCCACATTTCCAGTATTTAATGAATTGGCCTTTGTTCGACCAGCCCCACAGGAAGGGGATGGCAGAGGGGAAGATCAAAAGGACCTGGTGCCTATGATCCCACCTTCCTAAATGGATTTGCCAGGTCATCCAGGACACTGTCTGAGGGGGGATCCCGCAGTTTGGCTGGTAAGACACAAGCCACAAGCCACGGGTCCCGCTGACAGACTCCCAGGAAGCAGCAACAAGCAATCCATCACTAATTGTTGTTTTGCAAAGCTTGTCCTGATCCAGGCTGCTCAGGCCAGATAGAGGCAGTAATTAGCTGCAGGAGGCCAGCTGTTAGCTAAGGGAACAGTCTTTGCATCCCAGGTAACAGACAAAGCCAGGAAGGCAGAGTGGAACCCGTCTCCCCTTGATACAAACTTTCCAGGTAGCAAAGCCCTAAATGGAGAGAGAGAGTTGTTTGGTGGAGGCAGGAGCAGCACCTGGCTTCTCCACTGCCCAGGCCCAGAGTAGGTCCATCTCCAGGAGGGGAAAGAAGAGCTGCCAGGAGAGGTGAGGGCTCGTGGGGACAGCTCTGCTGTGGAGAGAAGAGGTTCCGGTGGTAAATCCCTGGAGACTCTTGCCGGGAGAGAGAGATTAAAAATGGAAAAAGAGAGGCTGGAGAAAAAGGAGGAGGAAAAATAATCAAAATAGAAGAAGAGGTCCTTTGGAACAGTCTCTTCACCTAAATTCTTAAAAAATGCATTTTGAGGGGACTTCCCTGGTGGCGCAGTGGTTAAGAATCTGCCTGCCAATGCAGGGGATAAGGGTTTGATCCCTGGTCCAGGAAGATCCCACATGCCGCGGAGCGGCTAAGCCCGTGCACCACAACTACTGAGCCTGCACTCTAGAGCCCGCAAGCCACAACTACTGAGCCTGTGTGCCACAACTACTGAAGCCTGTGTGCCTAGAGCCTGTGCTCTGCAACAAGAGAAGCCACCGCAATGAGAAGCCCGAACGCCGCAATGGAGAGTAGACCCCGCTCGCCGCAACTAGAAAGCATTTTGAAATAGCTGAGAAAATACAGAAATTGTCTCCTTCCTTTACTCTTGCAGTTGAAGTTTAGAGAATTCACACTTGCCTTTCACCTCTGGCCTTGTGTGAAGGGCGGAAAACACAGGATTCAGTTGAATATGCTTTTTAAGAATAAAATTCTTCCTGATTTGGGCTGGTTCATCTGATGGGTTTCAGAGACCTCATTTCTAGGGCTGAAGAAGGACCTTCTCCCTCCAGATTTCCCTGAGGGCAGCTCCTTGCAAGTGGGGAAGGGGAGATCCTTTTCCCCCATCTTCAGGGTAAGCGGCAGATGATAGGTAGCCGGAAGCACAGAGGACCCCATTCTCTTTTGATCCCTTCTCTGCACCCCTCCCCACAATTCACTGATTTACTCTGGGAGGCCTCAGGGCCCAAGGCCAGGCCTATGTGCAGGGCCGGGAGTGGGGAGGAAGGACAAAGAGACAAAGAGGAGGAGGGGGGGTAAACGAATTCTCATCAGTGGCAGAGCGCTTCTCCTTGTTGGATTAGCCCCTTCCTCTGCCCTAATCACTCTGGACAGCCTCTGCATCTTGGGCCCGCCGGAGCCATCTGGGAACCCTCAGGGATACAGACTCTGGGTTCCCTGGAAATGTTTGGACAGTTACGATCTGAGATCCTCAAGTTTATGAGAAAGTTGAATGTAAACATGAAGACAAAATAAAACCATTTAAATTGTAAGAAGGAATCAAGCTGTTTAGAGGTATCTTAAGGAGTTGTGGCCAAGAGCAGGGACTTTGGGGACAGATCATCTACCTCAGAATTATTCTGGGCAAGTTACCGAATCCCTGTGTGTGTGTGTGTGTGTGTGTGTGTGTGCGCGCGCGTGTCTGTGTGTGTGTCTGTGTGGTTTTCCCCATCTGTAAAACAGAGTCCACAACACCACCTCTATAGGGTTGTTATGACGATTAAATGTGCTAATGGGTACAGAGTAAACACTCAGTGTTGGCCGTTTTTATATCACTTATCCCAGATATGCCCTGCTGGTATTTCTGCACGTTCTGATTTCAAATTGTTTTCCTGTTATCTCTAAAATCCTTCTGCCAGATTATTTATAATTGTTATTTTGATCAGAATATGCTCTTTGTAAAGGATACTCTCACCTTCTGAACTATCATTTGTGTAAATGTGAACTTGCCTAGTTATGGCTGGCTGAAATGGGGACCCAACTCAAGAAGAGACTGAGGCCACACAGGGAAGAAGCCAGGGGTCCTCTCAGAGGTAATTCAGGATCTGCCATCTCCTTCCCTAAATTACAGCTACTTGTGGGGAAAGGATGTGACCGCAGGCATAAACAACTGTGAAGGCTCAAAGAAGCCCAAGAGAAAACAAAGCCCCAGTCAAAGGAATGAAATCCTGGAAACACCCACTTTCCGAGGCCAGATCAGGTCCAACCCACCTGTATTTCTGTAGCTCTTTTCTTATTTGGGGAGAAAATGTCTGGTCTTGACTTTCTGAGCTACTCTGGCTTCCTCAAGGCGAACTGGCAGGGAGCCAGGTCACCCCAGGGTCAGGGCGCTGTGGTTACCATCAACTTCCTCTGGCATCTGAGAAGGAAGGTCAAGATGGGACAGGGCAGACCACTTCTACCCAGAAATGTACTCTCCTCCCCCATGAGGTCAATTTCCATCTTCCAACTTTCCCTGATACCACCTTGTCCAGGAGACCATCCTTGCTCACCTGGCTTCCTGTGACAGCCTAGCTGATCTCCCTGCTTCTCTCTTTGTCCTCCATTTCCAACAGAACAAAGAGAGGGATCCTGTTCAAACCAAGAAGCCAAGTCTCATCATGGCACTCTTCTTTCCAAAGCCCTACTGTGCCCCACCCCCTGCATGCCCACCCTTCACCCAGCAGAGCACTCTAAGTCTTTAAGTTGGCCTCAAAGCCCTTCGTCATCCCCCCACACCTCCACCTCTCTAGCCACACCACACTGGCGTCCTTGCTGTTCTCAGACATACCAGGCATGCTGTGGTCACAGGGTATTTGAACTTGCTGTTCCTTTTCCTGAAATGCTTCCCAGGTATCTGCACTGGTTATCTCCCTCACCTCTTTCAGGGCTTTTCACAAATGTTGCCTTTTCAGTGAGGTCTTCCCTGACCTTTATCTGCCCACCTCCATCTCTCCTTATTCACATTCCCTGCATTATCTGTCTCCATGATAACACTCACCAAATATACTATGCTTTCTACTTAATTATTATATTATCTGTCTTCCCCAAATATGGTATAATCTCCAAGAGGCAGGGCTTTTGTTTGTTTAATTCATATTCTTAATGTCTAGAACAATGCCTGGGATATAGTAGGAGCTTATAAGTATTTGTTGAATGGAGACTTGCTATAACCATATTCATATTCATCCATGCATTTGTATAAATATTAATCCAGTACCTACCACACACCAACTACTTAACATCTACAATCCCAGTAAGCCTTGCCACAGCCCGTGGGGGGAGATCTGACCCCCTACTTCATAAATGATGAAACTGAGACGTGGAAGCTAAGTGATGTGCCTGAGCTGGGCTGCTCTCTGCCATTGTGCCTGATCTCATTAGTCACGTCCTATTGTGAACATAGGCCTTGATTTTCCCTGCTGGATTCCAAACTCCGCGAAGGGCAGGGCTACGTTTGGCCTGTTCATCACTATGTCCCTGGTGCTTAGGATAGTGCCCTGTACCCAGGAGGTGCTCAGGTGAAATGAATCCATCTGATAAGGAGTGGGGGGATTCCTTGCCTGGCCCTTTAGCCAGCTCCCGGGTTTGCCTTCCCACCTACAGAGTTTTTCAGAAGCATGTAAAGCAGTTTACCCTGGGGCTAGGCCAAGCCTAGAATTCACTCTCAGGCCTCTACCTCTTTCCTATCCCACCCACCCCAATCCCGGGCTTTCTGCCAGCAAAGAACTACCCAAACAGACTGTAAGACAGGCTGTAACTGACTTTGCAGTAGTACAAGGTAAGTCTCTTTGACAAGAGTCTAGGGGGAGAACTGACCTTTGGGAGGCTAACTGCAGCTGTCACTCTCCTCTGGTCCTGGCTCCCCTCCCCTGGCAAGGATGCACCCTCTGGTGCATGCAAAGGGCAGCCATGCAAAGGGCAGGAAGACATTCTACTCTGAATTGACCATTTTCTCGAGAAGCAAGCTGTCTCCCTCTATGGACACCCCACACCCCCAGTACTCGATAAAGAGCTGGGGGACCGAGCTATCACTTAATAGTCAGGAGAAGTTTCTTATTCCAGTTACACAATTTCCTCACCACAAAAGATGGTTAATGGACACAGAAGATTTGACAATTCGTATGAAAATCAACATAACCTCAACTGCTACTCATTACAGACCTTTTTTTTTTGGTGGTGGGGCTTCTGAGAACAAATGAAAAAGGTTGTGTGTGTGACCCCTATCCCCCAATCTTAAAGCCAAGAGAGCTCTTAAAGAATGTCCTCCTTCCCACAGTTTCCAAAACTTTTCCATTTGATGAATTGACTCCATTAGCTGGCAGTAAAGCCAAGCTGCTGACAGCAACGGCTCAAAGCTGGAGGCCACGATTCTAGGGACTCTCTGATGATCCAACCTGGCCGAAGAATAAGGGATGACCTCACCACTGAGAGGGGTCACGAGAACAGGGCTTTGCTTCCTTCATTGCCAACCGCCCCCCAAAGAGGGTCCCCCCATCAGCACTGGATAATCAGAGACAGGGGAGATTTTCTCATAATGAACCAAGAATGCACCCACAGACGTTCTAGTCACGCATCTCCCATGCCCAGTCCCGTCGGAGGAGCCTGCCCTTAACTGCCTGGGCTGAAATCTTCAGAGAGGCCAAGTTCTCAAGGTTTTGGGGGCAAGAGAGAGAGGGACTTGGAGGCTTTTCAGTCAGAGTTGCCTTTTTTCTAGAAGAGGTGCATTATGGCATGGTGGTTAAAAGGATTTGAGAGCCAGCTGGTTAGAGCTCCAGTCTCAGCTCTACCAGTTACTGTGTGACTTTGGGCAAATTACTTAATCCCTCTATGTCTCAGTTTCCTCATCTGTACAGTGGGGACAACTGTTAGTAACCTCCTTCATCGGGCGTTATGAGGACTGAGTGAGTTAATACTTCTGCTTCTAAAGCCTAACAGGTAGAACAGAGAATGTAATTAAGCATTTCTGGGATAAGGTAGGAGGGTGGAGAGAGGAGGCAGTGTTCACCCAGGGACAGTTTGAGGGTGCCTACCTCATCCTCTGGATTTCCAGCCAGATGACATCCCTGCTGCCCAAGAACCATGGAAGGGGTGAAGAAACGGGAGGGTGGAAGGTACTGGAAGGACACCATGAACCACCGAGGCGTGTCTCTGGGAGTCTAGGATTCAGACGGGAAAAGAACCACTGAAAGATGGCAAGCTTTTAGGATCCAGGGCTGAATTTCAATACAAAACAGGCCATGGTCCCCAGAAGGCTGCTGTGGGAGCTAAACCCTTCTGAGGGGTCTGGTGAAGGTTCCACAGGTTGATCTTACCTCCAGGCCCTTCATTCTCTTGAATAAGTGAGAGAATTAAAAATCGGAGTGTACTTCCCCGGGCTGGCATCTGAAATCTCTCTGCAGAGTCGCTATTCACCTTAACCGTGCTCCTGGGGCCCCCTGCCACCCCCCTCCCTACCCAACTTCCAAGACTGCACCACGACTCTGCACGGAAAGAGTGGACTTTGCCTTTTCTAAATGAAACCAGGATCCATTTGGGCTTGTGATGCTGCCTTCTTGTTAGGACTGCACATCTGTGACATGCCTCCGAGTCACTCATGAGTCAGACCTTGCCACACCCTCCTGGTCTAAGGCGTGATTACTGAACCAAGGGGGCCAAGAGGACACCATTTCCCATCGTAGGAACTCCCGGGCTTATGACTCTTGGAATTGTGTGGTCTGGTCTTTAAATGAGACAATGACTATCAGGTTCTTGGTACACAGTATCTGACACACGGTGGTGATGGTGGTGAGACAGACACCTGCATGGTGCAAACACCTCTGCACACGGTGCTCAGTGAGTGAGAGCTACTGCTGGACTGTGGGGTTCCTTTCCGGGGGTAGAGGCGGCAGGAGGGGTAGGGATGCTGTAAGAGGGCTCTCTTGCAGGTGTACCTGTATTAACTCTGAGGAAGGAGAGGGACTGGTGTCCTGGGGGAGGAGAGGTGTGGACTCGTGGGAAAAAATGACCAGCTGGGGTCTTCTGTCCTCAGGCGTGTGACGGAGCTAGCTAATCACTGCAGCCTTCTGAGCACTTCTGCACTGAGCTGAGCCGTTCACATTGCATCATCTCCTCGAAGTCTCCACAGGAAGGGTACCACTGTGTCTCCACTTTCCAGAGGAGAGAACTGGAGCTTAGAGGTCAAACAACCTTCCCATTTCACAGCCCCTACGTGGAGGACTCCAGGTGCTTACCGAGAACTTTACCTCGGGGCGTGGGCCCAGGTGAACCAAGGCCTCTTCCCACCTCTCCTCATCTCCCCCTGCCCCACCCAGTTCACAGGTGACCTTTGTCAGGGAGGCTGATGAGGAAGCAGAGGCGCAAGGAGGAGATGTGGCAGCTGGTGGAACTTTCCACCTTTTCTATCACACCCAACATAACCTCGGCCTCTCAAGGACGCTCTGCAGCTATAGGCGGGGAGGCTGTTATCACCCCACTGAAGGGGGAAGAGAGGTGTGAGAGGCAGCCCCTGTCAGATCCTGCCTCTGCTAAGGACCAATCACTTAACCCTTCCAAACCCCACTTGCCTCATCCACAACCGCCGCCCTCTCCCTCTGCCTCCAAAAGCAGAAATCACTAACTTCGACGAGCACTTAGTCCATGCTAGAACACTTGCTAAATACCTCCCATTCAGTATCTCATTTAATCCTCAAAAATAATCCCAGGAGATAGGTCCTAGCCTTAAACCTATTTCACAGGTTGTTGTTATTTGTAAAAATGAGAACAACATTGACTCTCTCAGGAGGCATCTATGAAGGCAAGAGCTTGCATGGAATGTGCTTAGCACAGATTCAGTGTTTAAAAGGGGAAAACTTGAAGCCCAGGGACAGCCCTAAGGTCAAGCATCAGGTTGGACCGGAATGGGGCCCTGAGGTGTCCAAAGCAAGGCTCTTTCTTCAAGGACCCGCCCCATCCCCAGGTACAGTGACTCAGCAGAGGGCATTCCACTGGCTTATATGAACTGTCCGGAAAACCCCACCTGCCTGCGGCCAAGACCCTTCTGCACCCTAGGAGTGGAGTGGACGTGTCTGGAGAAACGGAGGGAATTGGAAGCTTTGGATCCTGAGTCTAACGCTGCTATATGGGGCCATAATTCACAAACTACCTCTGTTTCTTTCCACGCCTGTCCCATGCCAGGCCTTGCACTAGCCCTGGAGATACAAAGAGAAACCAGATTGGCTACCCTCTGGGCAGCCAGCCCAGGTACCGGCAGGCCACAGCAGGCCTGCCCTGGGGACCCAGATGCTGACCTCTGGAGATGTCACTGTTGGCCAAAAGAGGTGCTTTCTCTCTTTTTAAAAATCACTTCCAGTCGTTAAATGAATAAACAGCTCTAAAACACTTAGGAGATAAGACACTCTATCAGGACTCCCGCGATCTTTCAAAGCTCAAAGTGAAAATGCCAGCAGGCCTCGGCCGACTGGCTGTGGGAAAAGCAGATAGCCACCAGTTTCACCGGCAACAAAGAGACTGAAAACCCTGCACATTTTTAGGATGTGACTAGAATAATCCACAGCTGGGCCCCCAGCACAAAATGCAGGGTAATAAAGCATGCAGGGAACAGGGGCAGCCGGGCCTTCGTTAGCACTGAGGGAGGCTCGCTTGGCGCCTGTATTATTAAGCCTTTCATGCAGATCACCTCGTTTAATTTCATCGAGTCCTCACCGCAGTGGCCAAGAGCTGGCTTTGGAGTCCATCTGCCTGGGTTACTCTCAATATTCACTCCCACTCACACTCTCACCCCTTCCCTCCTGGCTGGGTGACCTTGGGCACCTTGTTTAACATCTTCAGGCCTCAATTTCCCTGTCCGTAACACTGGGATACTAGAACCCACCTTATAAGATTGTTTTAAACATTAAGTAAGTAAATCCACAGGAAGAACTTAACTTAGGATCTGGGACACAGTCCTCAACAAGTGGTAGCTTTTGCTGCTGTTACGCTGATCGCAGACAGCCCCGTGCCTGGCTGTGTGTCATCTCTTTATTTTACGCTTGATACGCCTGAAACCTCCCAAGGTCAGAGCCAACCCACACTTGTGCAGTTCCCTCTCGGTACTGATGCTCGTGCCCAGCTCACCACACCACCTCCCCACGAAGCCTGCCTCCAAGCCAGAGGCCTGCTGATTCTTTGGGTCTTGCCATTAGGAAATCACCTCCTCAGTGGGAACCCACCTGGGGGTCTTTCTGTGGAAGCAGACTGCAAGCCAACCACTGGAAATGCGTGCAGGGCAGACCCAAGGCCCGTGAGGTGCCGAGACACCTGAGGAACCAGCGGTGTCTCAGAGCAATTTGTCTCCAGCTGTCCTGGTTTCTGTTTCCTCCTCTGATCCAAAGGGGCCTGGAGGAGGGCAGGATGCGCAGGGGCTGACATCCGGGTTACTCACACGGAGGCCGTCTTCTGGCCACAGGCCGCCCCCTCCCTGTGGCTTCTCGTGCACCTCTACACACCCGGGGCTCCCTTCCGACGCACGGTCTCATCACGAAGACAAACGGGAACTTTGCGGTGGGCTGCTTCCTCTACCCGGAGCCCTGGGCCCCAGCTTGTCTGCCAAAGGTGGAACCCAGAGCCTCACCCTTAAGGGTGAAAGCTGCCCACGCCTCCCTCTGTTCCTGTCACACCTGGGACCACAGGCCCCAGCACAGGTTTCCGTGAGTCGTTCATGGAAAACAAATGATGGGCTGCCGGCGTTAGAGCAGCAGAACGAGACCACAGCCCGTGCCCACAGGGGGTCTACGATCTAAGAGGAAAGAGATACGGATCAAGAAATGCCACCGAGGTCATCCCACATCTAGACTCAACACAGCACTCAGAATTATCCTTCCAATAAATACCTGAGATCACGTCCCCCAGTCTCTCTCAGAGTCCAAGGCGAGACCTGAAGATGTCCTCTCAGTCCCTACAAGGCTGCCCCAGAACTCCTCAGATCTTACTGCCGTGTGTCCTCACTGGAACTCATCAGGCCTGAGGGCTGCCATGCAGGCTGTCCCCTCTGCCTGGAATATTCTTCTCCCATTTTTCCACAGGGCAAAATCTCTCCCCTCCCTCCAGCCTGCATTTAACAGCCATAAGACCCACTCTGATTACCCCATTTCAAACTCCAGCTTCACTCCCCACACCCCTGTGCCTCCAATCCACCTTACCCTGCTCATTCCCCCTTTCCACCTTCTGGTGTATACTTCCTGTGTTTACTGTGGACCATCTTCCCCTCTCCCCCCAGCCCCACTAGGATGCAAAGGAAAGACATCCGTACGTGTTTTATTTCCTGACATGTCCTGAGCACCCAAAACAGTGTCTGGTACGTCACAGGCACTTGGTAAATATTTGTTTTGTTTTGTTTTTTTAATAGATCTTCATTGGAGTATAATTGCTTTACAATACTGTGCTAGTTTCCTACCACAGGGAGATCAGCTCTGTGCTTTGCCATGACCTAGAGGGGTAAATATTTGTTGAATAAGTGAATAAATGAATGAGTGAGTGAGTGAATGAACAAATGAGTACCATGAGAGGGGAAGCAGAGGGTGCTGTGAGCACTCATAGCAGAAGAACTAATTCTACCTGGGGGTCAGGGAAAGCCTTCCCCCCCCACCCCCCAGAGCCTCACGGGGTACAGGGGAAGGGGAAAAGAGAGGCACGGGGAGGCTTCCTGACGGCCAGTCCTACCTGAGGGAGGGTGAATGCATTGCTGCTGACCCTTCCCCAGAGAGATAATTCCACCTGCAGGGGGGCAACACCCAGGCCCGACACTGGCCATCCAAGGTACTTCTGGCTGCCTTGGGCATCTCCGCTTCAGAGCCTGAAGATTCCATCGGAGAGAGCTGCTCTCTGAAGCCTGGATCTCTAAAAGCTCTTATCACCCAAATCCCCACTGAGGTTTCTCAAGTCGAGGAATAAACCAAGTCTAACCCTCGCTGTGAGGTGGAAGGGCAGAATGGAAGCATGCAACAGAAAATAAAAATAAGTGACATTTATCGAGAGCACATTGTGACTGAAGCACTATTATAAATTGTTAACCTGCTTAATTACTGATGAATTGTGCGCCTCCAGTATGGTGATAGGTAGGTACTAACAGGACCCACCTCATAGGGTGGGTTGTGAGGGAGGCAGGAATTAACGGTATGAGGTACACAGAACACACACAGAGGGCTCTTTACTTGTTTGCTACTACGTCACCATCCTCAACTTACAGGTGAGAAAACTGAGGCACAAAGAGGTGACAGAACTTGGACCATCTTCCCCCACTAACCAGAGACCAAGCAGGATGCAAACGCACGCCGCCTGGGCTCAGGGCTGATTTTCTCTACCCTATATTACACCTTTCCCAGAAATCAAGCTCCTCACAAAACACTTCTTCTTAAGGGACAGAGAGGCTCCTCCGAGCAGAGTTCTTTCTGAAAATTCAATTGTGCTTGGCCTTATTTGTAGAAAGGTGGCTAAAAGATCCAGCGGCCAGGTATGGCTGAAAAGCCCAGGACCCACCAGCTCCTCCCAAGACTGTCCCCACCAAGTGTCTGGGGGAGAACCCTAGCCCTCGATGCTGCAGACACAGAAACACACAAACCCCAGGAGAGGAGAGAGGTCTTCCTCATCCTGGGACCACAAGTGTCAGTCATTTATGGATTGGTCTTTGCTGTCGGTTCCCGGCAATGTGTGTCCACCAGCAGCCAGCCACCCGCCACCGTATACAAATGGCAGTGGAGGGGCTGAGGGGCCGGCTGGGAGCCCAGGCTTCTGGCTCCCCCAGCCCCAGCACGCCGAGTCGGATGCCCTCACTACCTCCTACCTAAGGCTGCTGCCTCGGTCATACCCACACCCTCGGGATCAGCCTTGGTGTGGCAGGCTCCTCACCGACACACTGGAAGCCAGCAGCATGGAAGCCTTACTCACAGCCCAGCACCCCAAGCAGGACTGGTACAAGCCCCGGGGAGGACTTGAGGGGTGTGGGCAGGGTGTGCTGGGCCAGTCGGGACTTCGAGGGCCCAAGCACAGGAGCCACCACCTGGTTCTCCATCCTTATCTCCCTTCCCAAAAGGAGAGGATTCTGTTAAAATGAAGACTCTTCAGCCAAACAAAAAAAAGGAAGAAACCAGTCAGGGCATCAGGTGGGCTTCTTAAACAAGTTCAACAAGAGTGGCCGAGGTTAGGCAACCTCTTGTCCAATCTGCGACAAAGGGGCCTTTGGTTTGTTTTCTGGAAGAAGAATCCGGTCTCCCTCCACCTTCTTCTCAGTATTTGCATAGTGAGCCATCCCAACTTGCTTTGTACCCTCTTACAACAGAAAACCCCACTTATTTCTTTAGGTTGTGTGTTTTTTTTTTATAAAGCTCCTACTGATATTACACAAATGATATTTCTTTGTATTCACACTCGGAAGGCTCAACAGATCACTTCATGCCAGAAGTTTGGTTTCTTAAAAAGTTGGGCCAGTGTCTCCTGTGTAAATCTGCCTTGGCCCGTTGACCAGTTGGTGCTGTGGCCGCTGACATCACAAGCTTCCGAGTGGGCTTCTCCCACCACCACTGCCTCTGCTGCCCTCAACAGCTCCGAAGAGAAGCGCTACAGATCCATCCACTGAGGAGCTAAGGCCCACCCGGGGCCGCAGAGCAGCAGAAATCTTAGCAAAGCAGCGACTCTCACCACCGATGTCAGCAAAGGCTGGCAGCGACTGTGCATTACTGCAAACCAGATGCCCTGCTAAGCACTTCACAGGCGTCATTTCATTTAACCTCCTAACGACTCTGTGAGAAAGGCTATTTTTGGTACTATTTTGTACATGAAGAAGTAGGTTCAGAGGTGTAGGGGAGAAAGAAACTTAAATTGGAGCATCTCAGTGCTTCACGCTGGGCCAAACGCACGTATGTGCTGATTGCATACCCAAGCACGGGGGGAAAAGAGCCACACCTGGGGCTGGGGTCCTGCACAGCTAGGAACCCGCTGTGGAAAAACCCACATTTATACAAAGGGAATGCCAAGGAGTAATGGTTCATTCTTTCAAAGGGTTAACTGCAAGTTTCCTCTAAAAAAGAGACTTCCTCACTACCTTCAATTACAACTCCATTTTCATTCCACTTTCCACTCCAGGACACGGTGACCCAAAGCAGGAATGATTAAAAAGCAGAATGTGAAGCGGAATTGCAGCCCAGTCCACTTCAGAGGTGGCTCTACCTTCAGAGAAGAACCTGAAGGACCACTCAGGCCCCTGATGTGATCACAACACCCTCTCCTCAGCTCACGTAAGAATGTAAAACAAGTGAATTAATTCACAAGTGTGGTTTTCATAAATGAACACAAATGTACAACTTCTAAAAAGACAGACATGTTGAGTTTGGGGGGTATTTTAACTGCAAAAGTCACTGATGGAGTCATGATATGATGTTTACTTAAAACCCTAAAAACTCTGATGTATCACGGAGATACAAGATGCTTGCAACATGAATTCACTGCAAAGGTGGCCGTGACTTGCACGTAAGCAGATGTTGGCCGTGGGCTGGAGTTGGGACCCACAGACCAGTGCCGACTCAGTGATGGTAGCTCAGCCGTCCACGCCTGGCGCCTGTGCGGACTGTGCCTTTAGGGACGAGTCTGAGTCTGGCCCCTGAGCTACAGCAGTTGTAGTATCGCATAGGTATCAGTGAGCACCAGAAAACGTTGCAAAGAAGTGGTGAGATACTAGTTTTACACCGAACTAGCCAGAGTTGGGTGGAAATTTAAATCAGATTCTATAAAAGCAACCAGCTTAAACTGTCTTTGACCAGAATAACCCCTGAGGCACCTCAGGGAGTTAGAAGCACTTTGGGAATGTCCTCTAAGACGACAGGGCCTTACCGCTGAGGCTCAGAACATTGGCGAGAGGGCAGGCCACCTGGGTAGGTCACTCCAAGACCTTCTGAGAAAGGCAAGGCCGTTTGAGCCTGACCCCACCTGAACACCTAACTCAGAGCTTTGTCCCGGTCAGGGAACTAGTTCTTCAGCACCGTCTCTGCACACCATCAGCAGAGCTGAAGAGGCCCGACTCACAGGTCTGTTCTCACAAAGCCAGCGGTGTGGCCGGTAAGACCTTGTCAGTGTCAAAGCATATGGGTGGCGCCAGCAGAATAACCTCGATGGCGCGCGGCGGGCGGCTGGGACGGCTTCACGGGGGACTTAGTGACGACTCGAGCGGGCCCTGGAAGAGGAGCTGGGGAGCTCAGGCAGACAGACGAGCAAAGGCAGAAAAGTGTCAGCTGCCCTGGAACAGAAAGAAGGGGGGTCTCAGGGGAGCAGAACGCTCAAGCGAGAGGCAAGCAGGAAGTGCGTACAAGGGAAGTGGAGGCGGAGGGTACCCAGGCGGCAAGGAGCCTGTATCTCACCCACAGGCAACAGGGAGACAATGAAGGTTCCAGTGCAAGAGAAGCCTCTGCAGATCTCCTGAGAGGGCCTTTCCAGGCTTTCGGCACTACCGGATGTGCGTTCCACAGGGGCGGGGGATTCAGTTCCAGCACCCACAAAAATGCCTGGCACGTGGCGCACATACAGTAAATACTTGCTGAATAAAGTAATGATAAATGCGAATCCAGAATCCCTTCCCTCCTGGCACAAGGAGGGAAAAAGGGGGCTTTACAGACACCAAATGACAAGGTTTCGGGCAACTGAAACAATTCTTCAAATGACCCCTAGGGGCAGCTCCCTGCTACATGAAGATGAGACTCAGTTCTGGGAGAGGAGGAATGGATGTGGAAAGTGAACAGTCGTGGCACAAAGACACTTCATCCTTCCAGTCTCCACACCAGCTCCTCCCAAACCCCAGTAGCCTTGACTGAGGTTCCCCCTCAAGAGGAATGGCTCCAACCCCCAGCTTCTTTCTGCAGCACGCAGATCAGGTGCCTCCCTTAATAAAACTGCAGCTACAGTTATTGCGATCCTACCATGTGTCAGGCACTGTGCAAATCACCCCCTGCTCATTCAATACTCAGAATGATGCGGAGAGGTAGAAATCATCACCCCCATTTTACAGATGAGAAAACTGAGGTTCAGAGAGATTAAGTAACTCATAAGGTCACACAGCTGACTGGGGCAGAACAGGGCTTGTATTGCTCTGACATCAAAGTACATATCCTCAATCTCTATAGTCACCCCTCCTGAATCTCTGACATTACACCGCGGAGGAAGGGAAGGAGGGCAGATGCCTGTGCACTGGTAAAGAGAAGCTGGAAGCTAAGAGGTGAACATTCCCCCCGGCGTAGGAGCAGAGGCCAGCCTGGCTGTGGGAAGGTAGGAGGGGCCTCTCAGAGGCAAGGAGGGTGGCTCTCCCCTTCTTCTATGACAACCACACCAAAATAGACGGGGTGAGGCTGCCGGGGGGCGTGGGAGCGCATCACTCCCAGTGAATCAGGCCCTGTGAAGGGCGAGGTACTGTTCAGACAACCCGACACTATTTCTGCTCTGCCAGCGTGAGGGCTGCAGGGTGAGGCGGGGCTCTTTGTCAAAGGAGGTAGATATGCTGAGAAATACAGCAACCCTCCAAAACACACCCCCTCCCCCAAGCACCAAGGGGATGTTGGGGTGACTGGCTTTGTGGAGGACACTGTCCGCCTCCTTCCCCTCTTACTGGGGGTTTGATTCCAGGCTCTGTCAGTCACCAGTCATAGGCCGCGGGCGGTTACCTCGCTTTTCTGAGCCTCAGCTTCCTCATCAGTAACACGGAAAACATAATAGTCCCTTCCTCCCAAGGTGCTTGTGAGGGTTTAATGAAACCGTGTCTGCCCAGCAGTCAGCTCAGTACCTGGCATTTCATAAGCGCTCAGATGATTTCTTAAGTTACTTAAATCGTGACTTGTTATGCTGTCGGTGCTGCTATCACTCTGCTACTATAACATATGGGAAAATATGAGTTGGCGCGGTCACCGCCCTTATACCTTGCCCTGGGGAGGACGGCAGACTTCAGCACGGGAGAGCGAAGGAGGGGGCGTGGTAGTTTTAAGCCCAAGCGGGTGACGGCCAGACAAGGCAGTTTTGTCTCAAGTGCCCTGAACCAGAGAAGGAGCCCATCCTTCGGGCATAGAAGAAGGCATTGAATTCCCTTCCAGTGGTGGAGGAGGGAGGAGGGCCCTGTTCCCAGACAGGAAGAACCTGAGATAACCAGGGCGTTTGGCTTCCTCTGTGGCTCTCTCGGAGTGAGTGGTGACAGCCGCAGGAGGGGGTGGTGCGAGGGGAGGGTTGTGTCATGAGCGGTGTCCCCAGTCTTTCTGAAGGAAGGAAGTGAAGAATCCCAGGCATCTGTGTCTCGTGGCCCAGGTGAGGCCTCCAGGTACACAAGTGACCTGGGTGCAGGTGCTGAGAGGGGAGACGGTGGCAGTGATGCCCCCAGCCTGGAAGGGGCCAGGGCGTTCTGACTTAGCAGAGGGCAAGCCCTGCTGTCATCTGGGAAGAATGCTGTGGAGCTAACGGAGTTGGGTCTTCCCCAGGATGGACATGGGGATCAGCTGGGGTTGGGGGGGGTGCAGTGCTCAGGGTCAGCACTGACAGGAGGTATTTCCACTCACGGCAGCTATGGAAGTGGCTCTTCCTCCTGTGGAAGGAGGGATGGAGTCAGGCCCTGAGCTGTGCCAGGGCCAGGTGACGGCCACCTGGGGCAAGGCAGGAGATGGCCAGATGTCCAGGTCCAGTCACCTTATGGCTCCCTGGAGACCACCCAACCTCCTCTGGCCCAGCTGGTAGTTTCACTGGCCCTGGCACTAGATTAGGGAGGACTCTTGCGGTCACAGTTTATAAAAGACATATTGGAGCATAAGGAGGAAATAAAAAAAAAAAAAGCAGGTGGAGCCCAAAGGCAGGAGAGCTGAGCCTCGGGACAGTACTGGGACCGAGCATTGGGAGGATGACGCACACCCCCTCTGTCCCCCCTCCCCCTTTCTGCTCTCCTCTCTTCCAGAGCTTCTTTGTAAACCAGAGCACACTGGGGATTGGCTCTTAGGAACTCAGTCTCTCTCTAGGTCCCCATTCCATATTCTCCGGGAAGGGGCCAGTGGCCCCCCTGCAGTCCAGTGGGGCTGGGTTCCTGCTCTCCAGATGGCGCCTTCCCCTTGTGACTGAGGAGGACCAGTTAAGCAGTGGTCACTGTGAGCTGCCCACACAGCCCTAAAGATGCTACTCCTAAGGGGAGTCAGCCCAGCAAGGGCTCAGATGTGGCCACTTCAGGGAACAGACCAAAAAGAAGTGGGGAAACGTGAAGATTCAGGACAGGGCCTGTGTGCCTGGCCTCTCACTGTGGCCCTAGTCATCATCCTCCCAGGTGTGGCATCGTGGGGCTCCGGTGCAGGACCAGGCTGTGTCGGGTGGCTTACCTCCCTTGCTGAACCCTGGAGCCTGAACTCGGAACCGCCATCTGACACTGACCATCAGTGTGCTTTTCTCAGGAAAGTCTCCTCTTCCCCAGCTGGGCTGCGAGCCCCCTGGGGGAGGGACCTGTTGGGGGGAGCGGGGACTCTGACCCCAGAATGAAGGGATGCTTCTACTACCACCCACTTCCTTATATTCTTATACGATGGTGCTAGTGAAGGTGGTAGCCACTAGGCTACCAAATAAGGCCAGTGAGTATCAGGAACCACATTTTTACTTTAATTTTAAATAAATTTTAATAGCCATATGTGGCTAGTGGCTACCACACTAGACAACACATGTAAAAAATCATATCTTGTACAAAGTACTTCCATATATACCATAACATTCAATTTTCAGGTGAGCAGAACAAGCAATATTTACCCCATTTACAGATAACAAACCTGAAGCTCAGAGATTTGCTCAAGCTGAATTGGGCTGAATACTCAAAGCTCCCAAACCATTTCCATTACATGACTTTTATACCCAAACTTGACTTCTGACCTGAGGGCCAGGGGAGATGGCCCTGATGGAGCCTATTCTGGCTCTACCATTAACTGGACACGTCACTTTCTCACCTTTCCCTACTCTAAACTGAGAAGGAACATGGTGGAGGGTTCCAGAGAGCCTGGGGCATGATCTCCTCAGACCAGAGTGACTAGGTGGTCAGGATTCAAGATCCTTCTAAGCTGCTGTGTGGTTTCAAGATAATTTTCTAAAAATGAGGAGAGGGAGGGAGAAATGAGATAAATTCTTTCCCTCCTCCACCAGTCTTGTCCCAGGAGACATAATTAAAGGGGGTTAAAAATAGTGTGATCCCAGGCTGGCCTCAAGGACATTCCAATGCCTCCTTAAATGAAACTGAATTCCTGATCATTTCCTTTAGGATCAATCCAATCCTCAGCATATTGCCATTCCATCAAAAATGGTATAATGCGGGACTTCCCTGGTGGTGCAGTAGTTAAGACTCCACACTCTCAATGCAGGGGGCCCGGGTTCCATCCCTGGTCAGGGAACTAGATCCCACACGCATGCTGCAACTAAGAGTGCGCATGCCACAACTAAGAAGCCAGTGAGCCACAGCTAAGTAGCCCACCAGCTGCAACCAAGGAGCACACGTGCCACAGCTAAGTAGCAGGCGAGCCGCAACTAAGGAGCCCGCCTGCCGCAACTAAGACCTGGCGCAACCAAATTAATTAATTAATTAATTTTTTAAAAATGGTGGGCTCCCCTGGTGGTGCAGTGGTTGAGAGTCCGCCTGCCAATGCAGGGGACACAGGTTTGTGCCCAGGTCCGGGAAGATCCCACATGCCGCAGAGCGACTAGGCCCATGAGCCATGGCCGCTGAGCCTGCGCGTCCGGAGCCTGTGCTCCGCAACGGGAGAGGCCACAACAGTGAGAGGCCCGCGTACCACAAAAAAAAAAAAAAAAAAAAAAAGGTATAATGCACTGGGTGGGCATTCGGTCTTTATCAAACACCCTGGCACTAACCCAACACTCATTCCCATTCCTGTTCCTTCGTGAAATCCAACTGATGAGTCTCAGCTAACTGTGATGCCCACACTACTGTCAGTTTATAATCTCCTGGGTGGGGGGATGGGCTGGCGGACATCTAGAGGCAGAAATAAATCATACAAGGAAAAGTCAAATGGAAAATGCAAATTTAATATGACACAGACAGAAAATAAACCACCAACCAGCCCAGCCGCTAGTGACCAGCACAATGTTATTTTTCTCCCTCTGGTCCCTGCTGAATGCCCCCTAATTCTGGGAAAGGCTCCCTTTCGTCTTCTGAGTCAGGCTTGAAGGAATACTGCAGTATTTCAGCCTTGGGTTTCTAGCAGAGAAACAAACCCGGTTTTGTCATATAATTTTCGGCACCTCTACTATAATAACACATCATTCGTGGATCTATGCTAAAGCAAACACCATCTGGTGGCTGCATAAAAAGCTGTCCGGGGTTCTGACCTTCGAGATGTAAGGGGTTTGTTTGGGGAAAGGAGGCCGGGTGCAGGGAGAATCAAGTTGGTAATGAGAAACGGTGTCGGCAACCTGCATAGTGTGACATTTGAAGGCTCAGTGGAGGAAAAGGAGGCTGGTGTCAGGTTCCAAACACTCAAGGCAGAATCGCCAACGCTTCTTTTTTTTTCTTTCCCAAGTGAAAACTGTTTCAAGAAGTCTCTTTTCCCAGTCTCTGGCCACAAAACACACACACACACACACACACACACACACACACTCTCACACTCACTCACTGGAGAGGGGATGGTCTGGGGGAGCCCCAGGCTACCCCAAAGGAAAATTACCTCCTGAAAAATCTAGCTAGTGAGTTCTCCATTTTGTGGACTGTACTAGCTATGCAGCTGCAAGAATGAGACAGAATTTGCCCTTTCCGCAGCCCAGCGTTTCTTGGGTTGCTCTGAATCACTAGCACACCGTGGTTCACCCAGATACAGGGCACTCATAGGACTCAAATACCTTCTCTGGAGCTTATTCGCTGCTTAAACACAAACTTGTTTACAAATTCTAATTATACAATAAAACTCCATTATTCCTCACACATGAAATGATCCCCAAGAGTTAGTATGAAGGGCGGCAAGTCCTGGTCCTGTAAGTTGGGTTTTCATGAAGATGGGTCTTGACACTGACCTCTGAGTTCTGACTTGTCCATTCAGACTTGAATAAGTCTGTTCCGAGCACACATGGAGACCAACTGTTCCAGAATAAACAGATATGCCTTGAACATGGGAGGGAGAAATTAAAAGAAAAAGAACCCAAGAGCCACGTGTGGCTCAGGAAGACCTGGTTCTATGGTGTCAAAGAAGAAAACACATGACGGAAACATTTAGAACTGGTCAAAAGCAACTCAGAGCAACTAAGTCTCCAGGAGACCTCTGGGACCATAAGATATGAAGAAGAGTTTTTAGTCTAGAAGAGGCCACAGAACTCAGCCTAAGAAAGAGCAAACTTGCTATCATATACCCAGAAGGATCAGGTAACCGCTAGAACTTTCTATAATGATGAAAATGTTCTACATCTGTGCTGCCCTACACAGTGGTCACTAGTCACATTTGGTTACGGGCACTTGAAATATGACTCATACGACTGAAGAACTGAAATATTAATTTTATTTCCTATTAATTAAAATACAAATTTAAATAGTCACATGAGTTGATTGGCTACCACTTTGAGCAGTACAAGAAGATCAAATGGCAAAGCACTATTTATGGAAAAGCCCAGGACTTCCATGGTGGCTCAGTGGTTAAGAATCCGCCTGCCAATGCAGGGGGCACGGGTTTGGGCCCTGGTCCGGGAAGATCCCACATGCCGCAGAGCAGCTAAGCCCATGCGCCACAGCTACTGAGCCTGCGCTCTAAAGCCGGCAACCCACAGCTACTGAAGCCCGCAGGCCACAACTACTGAAGCTCACGCACCTAGAGCCTGTGCTCCGCAGCAAGAGAAGCCACCGCAGTGAGAAGCCCGCGCACCGCAACGAAGAGTAGCCCCCACTCGCCACAACTAGAGAAAGCCCGCGCGCAGCAACAAAGACCCAGCGCAGCCAAAAATAAATACATAAATTTATTAAAAAAATAAAAATAGAAGAAAGAAAAGCCCAAGAACAGCCTCCAGCAAAGCTATCTGACAGTTACTCTTTTTCTTTCCTTTTTAGCCCCGGGCCTTCAGGTCCTCTCAGTCGAAGTCACATCTTCCAGTCCTGGAGGAGACCTTCTCCACCTGAGGGTTGTATTCAATCACTTGACGCCAGCAAATCTCTCCAAAGCATATCCCAACCATGGGTCATGGTGCCTTGCTCTTCCCCGACCCCCTGCCCCAGAGTCCCTGGGAGACAAGGAGGGAACAGAGGTAGCACCCGGGCTCCCTTTTGGGGCCTGCAGGCAGAGTGCTCTAATGACACCAGAAACTCCACTGTCCCTCAGAACCCCCAACCTGTTTTGTCCCATAAAAATCTCAAGTTTAAAGATGAAGACCCATGGCCTACCTTACGGATTGTCACGTTGGCCTGTAAGCTTCACGCCACTCATTCCAGAGGATACCCCCCACATTACAGTATACCCCTCATGTGCTTTCTCCACAGCTCATTTGAATAAGGATAACTTACACATTTGGCTCACTTTATTATTTTTTTCCCTATTTAATCCTGACAACGAGAGAGAGGCAGAGGGAGGTAATATCACACCTGTTTTAAACACACTTGTCAAGGGTTCACAGAGGTGGAGTTAATGACCCGGCAAAAGACTGAGGATGATCTTGGGTTGCTCTGGGCAAGTCCCTTAACCTCTCAGTGCTTCAGGGTCATCTGTAAAATGGGAGGAACAACGGTGCCTGCCCCTCAGGGTCGTTGTGAGGTAGAGTATATACCATGCTCGGCACTGCGCCCAGCACAGGGAAAGCTCTACAGAAGCGTCTGCTCTTGGTGAGAAGGGTGTAGAGTGTGTGTATGTGTGGGGGGAACATAACTATATGTTTATACACCTGGTTGTAGACAGCCTCTGAAGCTTCCCCAGAGACCCTGGGAGGTGAGAAGGGGGACCTGGTCCAGTGGACAGGGAGAAGCAAGCCGAATACAAAATGAGGATTTTCTGGACTCAATAACCCATCTGATCCCAACCGATAAAGTACCTGCCCTCGAAGGATGGTGTGCTGTCTCCTGAATAATACATGCGCAAGGTCCCCACTGCGGATCGCAGTGTAATTCAATGAGGGGTCTCCGGAGAGGACACATCAGTGCGCACTGAGGTTCTGGGGCCTTGAGAAGGCAGAATTCCCAGATCAAGTTTCTCCCCAGACCTCTGTCCGGAAACATGCCTGTATCCTACCAGGGAGAAACCTGTACTGATAACCAGGGAGTAACACTTTTTCTAAAGGGACATTTGGCCCAGCATTGCCTCTTTGGAAGAATTCCATAATAGTTACTTATTTCATGGGATTTCTTAAATATTCGAATTCCTCATATTACGTATATAAAAGCTGATGCCCATGGAGACCAAGAGTTCTGCCCAAGGTCATACCAAAGGTAAGGGCAGAGCTGACGGGACACCAAGGCTCACAATTTCTACTCCAGGCTTCCTACCACCCTGCTTCACAGCCACACTTCCTCCAAACGCCCTTTTCTGTCCTGTCTGGGTTCACAGCATCCTTACAGTTAAATGATAATTCAAAAGGCACATTCATACCTTCTGTCTCAGTTACCCTCACCTAGGTTTAATAACCCGAAAGATTTTTTAGAGAAAAGACGTAAGTTGATATGAAAACAGAAATACTGCTGGGGGGCTTCCCTGGTGGCACAGTGGTTGAGAGTCCGCCTGCCGATGCGGGGGACACGGGTTCGTGCCCCGGTCCGGGAAGATCCCACATGCCGCAGAGCGGCTGGGCCCGTGAGCCGTGGCCGCTGAGCCTGCGCGTCCGGAGCCTGTGCTCCGCAACGGGAGAGGCCACAACAGTGAGAGGCCCACGTACCGCAAAGAAAAAAAAAAAGAAATACTGCTGGAATGGATGACCTGTCCGCTTGAGTACACACTGTAGTAACTGTGGATGTGAAAAATCCAGATTTACCTAAAAGATAAATACACATATGCTTTTTTGCTTGACAAAACTATTGACCACAGGATTCTAACAAGTGGCCTGTTTTTCTCATATATTTGAAAGAGGATTTAACTTACAAAACCCGCCCCCCTCCAACATTTTTGGGTTTATACCAATTGTATTATACGGAAAATGTACTTTTTTCTCCCTCCTGATTTTTATTTCTGAGAAACCAAAGTGGTGATAAAAGGACTAAGGAGGAGGAGGATTAGTGACAACAGTGATTAGATTCCCATCTTCCAGATTAACAGAGAAGTCAGAAGAGAAATTACAAACCTCGGAAGAGAGAGGCCTCAGGGAAAGCTGTTGCCTGCTTAGCTGTAATGAGTTAGTCCACAAAGACCTCAGGCATAATGGGCATTATGATACATTTATAATTATCAGCATTTTCACTCTTTTAAAATGCTATCACCCATTCTCGTCTGGCTTCCTCCAACCCAAGGCACAGCCATTTTCATAGACTGGTGAATAAGCTGCATTCTTCTGGTTTTTAACAAACGCCGCACAGTGCTGTCTGTACCACCCCCCAAATTAAATCAGACTTGTTGCCACACAGCTGCAGCGACCGGCTGCCAGCGTCTCTGGAGGACAGCGGGACTTCCGACTTGGCAGGGCGGGCTGCTGGTTTTCACAGAGCCCGTCCAGCCCCGAAGTGTCACCACACCCCTGGTACGGTGAGCCCGGCACCCAACAAGAAAACAACACAGCCTCACAGCCTCGTGTGAACAGCGTGAAGGCCATCATTCACAGAGAGGTAAACGAGGTCCAGAAATGCCAACAGGCTCAGTGCTTGGCCCACGGCTCTCAATAAACGATGGTGTTAGTTAGCACCCAGCATTGCACCTGGATCCTCCCTCTGAGGGGTGCAAGGCACTTCCAGCAAGTCCTTTTTCGTCACACTCTTGCCCCCTGGTTGGGGCAGCTATTACTCCCTGAGCAACGCGAGGGGCTTAATCTCCGATCTGGATGCTCCCCAGCAGGTGGGGAATCAGACTCAGACATAAAGGCACCTGCCCAAGGTCACAGTGCTGTGTCAGAGGCAAGATTTAGACCCGGGTCGGCCGACCTTATCCTCTCTCTGTTCAGAGCCTTGGAGGGGCTCAGATCTGGTGAAAGAAACACAAAGGAGGAGCTGGAGACACTCTTGTGACAAAGTGACCGCGGATGCATAGTGAGGCTGGGGGCATCTTCCGATTATCCCCCCAGCAGCTATAGACTCTCTCCACAAGCTCCCCCAGTGGACTTGCCTTCCTCCACCAGCCTTGATAAATTACAAGGCCCCACGACAGGGACTGCTTCTTCCTCTCAGCTTTGTTTGGAGCATTGTCCTAGCAAGGCTCAGATAAAAGGCCATTATTAATAGTGACAATAAAGCAATACTGTTTTCTCAAGGGCCTCTGCGAAGGCCTGCCAGACCAATGCCAGGCTGCTCCCCGCTGCCTCTCGCTGGCGGTTCTCACCTGTGAACCCTCAGCCGCCAGGGGCCTTGGTACCCAGCTCCGCCCTCCATGTTGTGTTGCCTGAAATCCACCTTTTCTGCTTCTCCAGGGCCCTGAACAGGGGAGAAGGGCCCAGCGCAACGCATCCGAGGCCTAGCAGAGGACGGACGAGGCAGCCACGGGGGACAAAACCAGGCCAAGGAGATAATGGGCCCCAGGTTTGTTTTGAACTGAGCTCGCTTGCAGCCCCAGGCCTAGAGCTAAAGAGCTCCAGGACAGAGCTCTGGGATGGGGTGAGCGTCAGAAATGCTCGGGGCAGGGGGGGCTCTGGTTTTCATTATGCACTTGGGCCTGCGGCAGCTGTGAAAAGTTAAGGGTTCATCTCGTGAGAAACGCTGCCTGTGATGATGGAGAGGACACAGAGGAGAGCCACTGTGCAATGGGACTCACGCGTGGCGGTCCCCGTGTGCATGTGTGTGCATGAAAGCCAGGCTCAGCCCTGGGGTTCGGGCTAGAAATTCATTAATAAAGGCTTGGTGGGGAAAGTAAGAGGCTTTTACGGCCACAAAAGCAAGCAGCAGGGTGAGGCAGGGTGAGTGTGGAGAGGGGGTGGGGTTTAAATGAAAGTTCCTTTGCAGGTTCTCAGCTTTTAATCAGTACACCTCTGGGGCCAGAGTACTCCCCCCCGACCCCCCGCCAATGCATACAAACATAAAGTCTCCTCAGGCGTTACTTTTGCTGTCAGCTGGAACAGACCCAGGTAACCAAAGTTTATCTGGGTCAGAAGAGCTTGGCTCTTCCCTGAGGGTCTCATAGGTAGGGTTGGCATGTTCTCTGAGCGGCTGGAAATGCAGGCAGGTGCGGCACACACGTGCATGGGACCAACGCGCTCCCACTCGTTCCTCAGTAGGCCATGAGCACCCGCAGTGGACAGAGTTCAACTCCAGGCCCAGAGGGGAAACAAAGACACGTGAGCCCACATCTGACCCCAGGAGCCCTCTTCTCCAAGTCCAAAGGGCAAGCCCACGCTCGGAAATTAGAGGCGCATCTGACGTGCACAACAGGGCCACCACCCTGCTCCACCCCAGCCCTCCTGGGGACATCTGTGAGGGAAGCTGTGATCTGGGGGCCTGGGAGGGAGACCTCAAAACCGCCTGCCAGTAAGGCTGGTGCAGGGGAGTGGTGCAGGTCCAGGCAGCTCTCCTTTCCACACTGATGTCTTTATGGAGACTGGTGGTAGATTGGCTTTGCTCTGTGAGATCAATGGTCTGTTAGAGAAAGTGTCCCAGCATCTTCTCTGAGGGAAGTGACCCAGGCCTCCCCTGGCTTCTCCAGCAGGACAAACAGGGAGGTAGTCCCAGCTCCATCAGGTGGGTCTCCAAGCCCAACTGATCTTTGAACAGCAGCTCCTTGGAGGGGAGCAGTGGATGGGGAGCCCAGTGGGCAGGGCCCAAGGTGGGGAGCCCAAGGCTGGGATTCTAATCTCGACTCTCCCTTGGTACCACTCTGCCCAGCTCTCCCAGTCCTGATTTCTCCCTCTGTGAAATGAAAGCTTCAATTTCTGCTGCCCGTACAAGTAAACAGCAGCCCATCAAGAGCACACGGTGACACATGGACATGGCTCCTTCCCTGGAACTGTGGACAGGAAGAGGCACAATCATTTCTACAATATGCAAGGGAAGCAAGAGCAGGCTGGCGCCCTTGGAAATTATGCTTAGTGGCCCGAATCTATGGGAATTTGCCCGGCTACTCCAAGATCTTTCAGACTGGTTCAGAAAACCTGATTTTGTTTGACTTTCTGCCACCAACATTTATCTGAGTTGGCTGGTTGCTCTATTTCTTTTTTTTCGGTTTTACCCCCCAAAGCTGCTGACTCAGTTATACATACATACATATATATATATATATATATATATTCTTTTCCATTGTGGGTTATCCCAGGACGCTGAATATAGTTCCCTGTGCTATACAGTAGGACCTTGTTGTCCATCCATTCTATACGTAATAATTTGCACCTGCTAACCCCAAACTCCCAATCCATCCCTCCACCATCCCCACCCTCCCCTCAGCAACCACAGGTCTGTTCTCTATGTCTTTAACTCTATTTCTGTTTTGTTAATAAGTTCATTTGTATCATTTTTTTAAGATTCCACACATAAGTGATATCATATGATACTTGTCTTTCTCTGACTTACTTCACTTAGTATGATAATCTCTAGGTCCATCCATGTTGCTGCAAATGGCATTATTTTATTCTTTTTTATGGCTAATATTCCATTGTGTATATTGTACATATGTACCACATCTTCTTTATCCACTCCTCTGTCAATGGACATTTAGGCTGCTTCCATGTCTTGGCTGTTGTAAATAGTGCTGCTATGAACATTGGGGTGCATGTATCTTTTTGAACTACAGTTTTGTCAGGATATAGGCCCAGGAGTGGGATTGTTGGAACATACGGCGACTCTATTTTTAGTTTTTTGAGGAACCTCCATACTGTTCTCCATAGTGGCTGCACCAATTTACAATCCTACAAACAGTGTAGGAGGGTTCCCTTTTCTCCACACCCTCTCCAGCATTTGTTAGGCAAATACCCTTTTTGAATTGGGGTGGGGCACACTGACCACGAGGTGCCCAGACCTGGGATCTAGTCCCACTCCCTCCTCTGCCGCTCATTCAACCTAGGACTGTGCAGAAGTCAC